>NC_142118.1:6196428-6520357 GCF_056152115.1 Neolamprologus brichardi | reverse complement strand
GCCTTCTAACTTTGATCCAGTGACTAGATACATGACAGTAAAATTTCCCCCGTGGTGGTTACAAATAAGTGAAATTCTATTGTCGAAGCAGATGTGTTACTCTACTGGTTTTCACACATGCACATGTATGCATTTATATTAAAATGCACTCCTGCCTGTTTCAAACCACAGGTTTCAGTTCGAGCTAGCGTAGGGTGCAGTTCTGCTGAAGTCAGCCTCATGGGGGGTTTTCTTTTTCTTTTTTCCTTTTTTTAAAATTTGTTTCCATACCCAACTCATTAAAATTATACTAAATATATTCAGATTTTCCCTCTCAATATTTTATCTTTATCTATACATACTGAAAGAAACAAAGTATCTAAACATATTGTACAAATACAAACCCCAAACCACATTTTTATTGTGCAAACAGCTCAGACACACCGATGACATCAGCATGTGATCACCAAATATTGAGATAGAAATCAATTAGTAATATGACTTGGCAGAGATGTGATTTGCTGATGCTGGACTGATATTAAAATTTCCTTCACACATTAAAACCACCTCCATTATGATCTTGTCTCGTGTGTCATAGCAGCTGTTTGATATTGACCTACTTTGGAGTTTCGGTGGCTATTTATTGCCTAAACTGTGCTGCTATCTCAGTAGAGAGCAGTGGACTTCCTGTGGTTTACAGGTTAGTAAAGTGGGCACCAGGAACTACAACATATGTATCCCATCGTTTCCTGTTATCTCTGAAAAACCTTTAAAACACATCAACAACTTCTAAGAACAGGATACGAGTACAAAAACCGGAACATTTTAGAATCACAAACCCATTCTCGTGCATACCTTTCAATCCCACAGCACTCATCTCCACCCTAACAGTGTTTATATCCGGTGCCGTTTTATAATAATGTCACACTATTAAGTATTAGTAAGATATTAGTAAGCTGTTAGTAAGTGCTTAATTACTTCTCCTTAGTGTGGCAGTTATGAATACAGATATGTTTATCCATTTGTAAGGGTTACACCATGTACAGCTATCACTATTACTACATCACTGCTAGTAATAATCACAATCTTAGTCATAATCATACTCATAATAATATATCTATATTTATAAATCGCATGCTAAGTGGAGTAATGCTTTATAAATGATGAATTAACCACTTACTAATACTGTAGTAATGCTCAATAGTGTGACATTATTATAAAGTGCTGCCGGTGTTTGGATTTCAAAGCAAGAGTTTGCATTAGCATCAGTTTAGTCATAAATGCTGTGAATAAGCCAGAAAAAGGCTTTCTAATAGATGTAACTACGGTCAGAAAAGCTACAAAGCCGCTGGCAGACAGGTTGTGGATGCAAAACCTGATTTTTTTTTTTTTTAGTTTGAAAGAGAGACACTCTTAAAAAATACACCAGAAATTTGATCAGGCTGGGAAACAACTTATTTAAGACATTTTTTCCTGACACATTTATACTCAAATATGTGTAATTTTATCTTATTTTATTTTAACTCATCTTATCTTATCTTGTAACAATGAGACAAGCTTAAAACCGCAATGCATCTGCAGAATGCACAATTATGCATATGCTCAAGTACACATACAGCAACATTAGGTGACTCAGGTGGAGAAGTTGTGTTTTCAATTTCAGAGAAACAAGTTTCAACCGCAGCATCATTTGCCCTCCTCCCCCGATTCTTCTTTCCCCTGCTGACCACAGAACCGCACTTTGTTTGCATGTTGGGGAGTTGCAACTCATATATTTTTGTAATGGAACTTGTTCTGCTACCTTGTACATGTTCTGCACAGAGACGCATGCACGTATGTGCACACGCGCACACATGCATATGACATCAGCTTAATAAAAGGGAGAGGGGCTGTGTGAAAGAAGACAGACACCGAGCTGTGCAGGCGAGCAAGCAGGCCGAAGAGACAAACAAACAAGCAGGACAACAACACCAAAGAAGAAGATGATGATGATGAAGAACCCCGTCATTCTGATGGCCTGCATCGTTCTTTTGTCGTCTCTCGTTACGTCTGACAGTAAGCTGACTGCATGCTACTTATTTTTCTCGTAAAGGGAAAATTGCTTCTCCTTTTCTGTCTTTCAAAAGTCAAAATTTGGTCATTTGAACTTTTTAATTAAGCGTGATCGTGTTTGCTGAAAGGCCAAAAAAGGAACCGATTTAAAAAAGAAGTCTTAGATGAACAAAAGCTAAAATGAAAGACATCGTTATTCTTAAAAATACAGACAAACTGAACTGAGGCCTTTTAACACGACATTACTGCAACAATCAAAGTCCTGTGATTTTGAAAAGTTCACAGACACACAAAACAGCCAACTGTAAAAACAATTTTACAGTGATATAATAACATAATTTTCCACTTGGATTTCTTTTAATAGTTCTTTATATCTCTATAATGTTTTCAGGCACCTTCGGTCCAGAAAAATGCTGCTTTTCGTTCCTCCAAGTACGTCTTCCAGCCAAAAGAGTGACGAGCTTCGAACACACAGACAAACGATGTGCAATGGAAGGCGTGCTGTAAGTGACTCCAGAGTTCAAAATAAGCTGACTAGTATATATCTAGTATGCTTACATATATATATTTTAAAAAATATACAAGTTGTCAGTATCATTAATTTTTTTGTCTCTGTTTTAGCTTAAAGACAGTGGCTAATAAACAAGTCTGTGCTGATCCAACCATGCAGTGGGTAAAGAAAATCATTGAATCCATCCAGTCGAAGAATGCCACCACCCCAAGATCAGCATAACCGAGTGTGAAATGAACATTTTAATAACAGTATAACCAAGCAGATCTCTTGGTGTATGAATCTATTTTCAAACCATCAAATCTTCAGATTGATTTTCTTGTCTTTGTCTGTGTATAAGCTATTGTAGAGCAAAACATATACTGAAAATGCAAAATAAAAAAAATAAAAAAATAAAATGAAATTTATTCTACAGCTTGTTTTTGTTTGCTTTTATTGTGAAATCAGAATGAAAGAATGAAATCCTGCATTTGCTGGGTTAATACACACTGCATTGCCTCCAGTAAAAGCGAAGCATCAAAGTGTGATGTGGTTTCTGGTTGATGAAGCCACAGGAAATTTTAAAAAGGAAAAGAAAAGAAAAAAGAACCACAAAGAATAAAACTAAATGCACACAGTAAAAAAAAAAAGTCAATTAGATTTCTTCAGAATTATTATGGTCATTGCTATTTTTACAAACTTTCTTTTAACCCTTTCCTTTAATCTTGTAAATAAGATATTATTTCTGGCTGTGATGTATCTCTGTGGCCAGCAGATGTCGCTCTATTCTCTATTTTATTTCTTTGGCAAGGCTAAAAACCTTTCATAACCGCTACTGGATTTCTCCTTCTCTAAATGAACTGTGGCAAACAACGAATTGTTTAATCTCATCTGTCTTATGAGTATTGCATCAGCTACAAGCTTTTGCAGAGGTTTCTA
The DNA here is from genome assembly GCF_056152115.1 of Neolamprologus brichardi. NCBI lineage: Eukaryota > Metazoa > Chordata > Actinopteri > Cichliformes > Cichlidae > Neolamprologus > Neolamprologus brichardi. Next base: position 6,516,897 of record NC_142118.1, on the reverse strand, counting down.
TCGTTAATTCACACTGAAATGAAAGACGATTCAATACGAAGATATTTAAAAAACAATAACAACAACAGCAACACTGGGCAGCTACAAACTAAAGCAAAACGGTCTTACTTTTCTGTCAAATCTCTGTAATTTTTCAAAACAAGATGACCTGAAATTCTCCCTTTGCCCCAGAATGACGCCTCAGATGACATCAGCGCAGTGACATCACCGGCCAGATTTTCCTTAAATAGTTTCAGACCTAGATTTTTATTTTCATGCCCTTATGTTTCTTCACATGAGTGCGCACAGCCTTCTGAGCGTACAATCTGATTGCTCCATAAAAGCTCACAACGCGCGCCTTATTGACGCCACAGGTGACCCGTCAGGAGAGATGGCGTGATTAGATTTTGAAGGACCTTGCTGAATAATTTTACATATTAATAAGGGACAAACAGAAGGGACGCGGGCCAGCTCGAGTGCTCCTTCTTCGCAATTGCGATGATGGTTTTCAAAACACCAAACTAATGAATCGGCAGCACAAGAGCTCAGCGTATTAGGGGATAAATGGCTGAACAGCTTTGTTAATCAGTGCTATATTTAAACCACGCCGCACATGGCTTTTGTCATGGTAATAAAATCCTCATTCAAGGGGCCAAGGAGGGAGTTATGGAGATGCCCTGTCAAATTTGCATGAAGCAGGTCTGTCAGCTTGACCTACCTGTAGAAAGTAGGGCAAGAAGTAGACAGCCTCAAGTTCTGCAATCATCAGTGGTGAATTTTACACAAGTGAAATTAGAGTTAAAGTACCAGACATCAGGAAAATGCAAAGTTACAGCACAGAAAAATGGCTGATATTTATCAGCATGGCGCACTTTAATTATTTACCTGCTCGCTAGCCCAAACTGCAAATCTATAACCTCCAGTTGCAGAAAACCTTGGAGGCTCTCTAAAGTTTTAATGAAAACCCTGAAAAGGATAAGCGGCAGAGAATGAACGAATGGATGGATGGATAATAATTATAATCATATTATTATAAACTGAAAAAGTGGTTTATTTTGTACCTTGATGCCAACAACACATGTCAAAAAGTTGGGCCTGGGTCATGTCTGTGCAGCATCCCCTTCTTTCCACAACAACCTGTAACATCAGTGAACTGATGCTGTGGTCTGGGGAAGGCCTCAGAGGGGACTGGCAGGTGGATCCCCACGTACTAATGAGAAGGAAATGCATTAAAAGGAGGAGGTGTGTCTGGGAGACGCAAATGAGAACAATGGGTTGTAGTGCAGGCAGTGTTGGGGAGTAACGGAATACATGTACCGCCGTTACGTATTTAAAATACAAAATATGAGTAACTGTATTCCGTTACAGTTACCGTTTAAAAAGGTGGTATTTAGAATACAGTTACTTTGTTGAAATAAATGGAATACACGGCGGTACTTTCCTGTTTCATATTGTCGCGGGTCAGGCCTGTTTGGGTTTTGTTTGACAGCTACGTTCTGTTGTTCCAGGTGGCAGCGTTACGGTTGCCATGGTTACAGGGTGACGCTCTCTCTCTGCGTGTTCCCTGGGTGAGAGAGCGCCTGTTGTCGTTGTGCTAAGCTAATAGGCAGAATGCTACAGGTATAGCCCTAAAGAATGTAGCATCATGGGCAGTGTAGTCCGTGCTGCAGGGAGAATGGACTGCCATACATGTTATGTGTCTGTGAGCGAGGGAGGGAGAAAAAGGAAAAGTACGAGCTGTCATCGAGCAAAAACGGGAGCTGGAAGCATGTAAATATAATAATAACCACTGCAGCCAAGAAGAGTGCCTGACCAGCCCAGTTGTAAGTTGCTATTAAGACTCGACTGTACGCTGTGTTCGTGTTTTCCTCCGAAACAATAAGTTCCGTTGGAGCAGCCTTTCAACGCCTCTCACTGTCTCTCGCTCGCAAAGTTGACCCAGACAACAAAGTAAAGCTAGTTTTCGGCTACGAGCCCAACACGGAACCCGCCGTATTAGCCAGAGGTCCCTTCACTACGGGTTCGGAGCCGCGGACCTTCAGTAATAGTAATAAATCACAGCAATAGTACATTCATGTAGTTGTAAACAGCATGATAATATATTAAGTAATCCAAAGTATTCAGAATACGTTACTCTCATTGAGTAACGTAACGGAATACGTTACAGAATACATTTTGGGGCATGTATTCTGTAATCTGTAATGGAATACATTTTAAAAGTAACCTTCCCAACACTGAGTGCAGGAAACATATACAGACAGAAAACTGGAAGAAGAGTGTGCGAGGTGTGGTCTCGCTCCTGAAATTTAGATAAATAACCTCCACTTGTGGAAGGCACAGTGAACTGTGTTCACAGACAGAGAGCCCATGCACTGATTTCCATGACAGAATCATGTCTGTGTTTAATGCAGCGCCACCTGCAGTTCACGGCCATTCAGTATTGATTTTTGATCTTGTTCTTTGCACACGGAGATTTCACCAGATCCTCCAAATCTTTGAAGATATTTACTCTTTGCAATTTTATTTTGAGAAATTCATCAAATTTCATCCCATCTTTACTTCTCAGAAACTCTGCCTCTCTAAGATGCCCTTTTTATACCCAGTCATGTTACTGACCTGTTGCCAGTTGCCCTATGTAGTTAAATAATGCTCCTCCCACTGTTTGTTTTTAATATGACTTAATATGACTAATATTATATTCTGTTTTCACTTGCATTTCAGTGTCCCAACTTTTTCCAATTGGTTTTGTAATCAGCCAATCACTTAGCAGAAAGTCGATGCATTTAGACATGTAGATGATTTAAGTTAATGAATGCAACATTGCTGTTTCTCATCTGGCGTGAGTATTTCAGAAGCTTCTGATCTACTGGGATTTTCCCGCACAACCATCTCTATGATTTATTGATAATAATCCAAAAATATCCAGTGAGCAGCAGAGGAAAGTGGCCAGACTCCAGCTGAAAGGAAAGCAACAATAACTCAAACAACCGATCAATCATTACAACAACGTATCTGTGAACACTAGAATAAAGTATTTAAAGTTATAACTTCAAGAAGGCTTGAGTTTGTGCTGAGTGAGACACTCGTGAAGTGTCTTAAACCTGCATTATTTCTGAAGGCCAGCAGGAGGCAACTCCTCAGTGTTCATGGTAAAATAAGCCTACTGTTCACTTGATTTGCTACCCCAGTAAATGCTTTCCAGATGTGTTTATGTTCATAGCGGCTAGTTTCAAGTTCCTAAGTAAAACACATGTTCGTTTTGTAAATTATGGCTCCATGTAGTTTTAAATAAACCATGAATCAAGAAGGGTATGTTTTACTGCAGGTCCACCTGATTTTTATATGGAATCTGTGGGTTTTTTGAATGAAATGTTGTTTGAGGTCAAAGGTCACTCACTATTTTGTCTCCAAGACTTCATCAGAATGTTTCCCGACCTTCTGTGCACAAAATAGTGCAGTCTAACTCGCACTGAGGTATGACAGTCATAAAATGGTAACCTTGGGCTGAACACAGTGTGCCTATCTTTGCAGCACGTTCCTGCTGTTTCACCCAAACAATAAAAGAATTTTTGTTCATTAAAAGCTGAGTGAAAACTCAATCCACTGCGATACACTTGAATGAGGAATTCGTGCAGCGTTATGGGCGACTAAGAGGCGCAAACAGGAGGAAAACATGGAGACATAAAAGCCAGCGAGTCAGCCGAAGGATGGAGATGAAAGGTGGGAGAAAAGAGTGTGTGAATGGTACAGTCACCGTGGTGATCCGGTCTGAGGTGAGGAACACAATGGGATGCCATCAGCGGCAGCAGCGCACACACATGCATGTGCACACATGCATGGAACACACATGAAGACAGAGGCGTGTATAAATAGCTGGTGTGTCATGTCAGCTTTTCCTGACAGATGGGATCAACATAAATTAAGCCCTGAGAGAACAACACTCTGTGTGTGTGTGTGTGTGTGTGCAGCAAAACAGACATACAAAGAAGTCAAGGTCCACACAGCTGAATGTGCAAGCAGCATTTGTTCATGACAAAGGGCCTATGCACCCCCCCCCCCCCCACACACACACACACACACGCCCAGCAGGATGTGCTGCAGATACATGAAAATGAACAAAAGAGAGACCAATGATAGCAAACAAACAAACAACTGACATCCTCCAAAGCAGATTTTATACACACACTGTTAAGTATTACTTGCGGATACCCTCAATTAGAAGGTTATTAACGTGCTCAGCAGGGAAATTAGACTGTAAATCACCCGTCTGAGGTTGGTCATTTATCACTTCTCAAACAGCTACATTTCAGAAGTGATAAATGAGAAAGCTACATCTTTCTGAGCTCCTGGTGTAACTTTTAAACAGCAAAATGGCATTTTAAGATGGCTACTGAACACCTACTTTAGCTATAAAAAAATAAAGAGCACTTGTAAAATAATGTCCTGTTGGTAACGAGGAAAATGCTATTTATTGCAAACTACTTTACATTTTGAATGCAATATACTAATGGGAAAGTAAATGTTCAAAAACAGTGTTTGTGTGGCTGATGCAGTGTTATGATTTAGCTAGCGACAGGCCAAAGGGACCACGACTCCTGTAGCGATTAATGACCCATGACCGGCTTTCACCATCTCCCTGTTTGGTTTTTCCCCAATCTCAACTATGACAGGAGTCATGCAGCTGTGGGATGTAAGAAACAAAAGAACTGTAAGAAGGCTAATTTATTGTTATAATCAAAGAAAGATAACAAACCAAACTACATCAGTAGTCTGAGTGTTTTATTAGATACCACAACTCCTTGTTAATGTAAATACCTAATCAGCCAATCACATACCAGCAATTCAATACATTTAGGCACGCAGACATGGTCATGGTGACCTGCTAAAATTTAAACTGAACATAAGAACGGTGATTTATTTGATGTGGCATTGTTGTTGGTGCCAGATGGACTGGTGAGTATTTGCTGGGATTTCCAACACAACCGTCTGGATGGTTTGCAGAGCATGGCCTCACAAAGAGAGAATATCCAATGAGTAGCAGCTCTCTGGGTGAAAATGACTCGTTTATGTCAGATGTCACAATAGAAAACTGGAAAAACATTGTCTGGTTTGATGACTCATGAATCCTTCAGTGACATTTGGGTGGTAAGTGTCAGAATTTGGTTTAAACAACATAAAAGCACGAAGTTCAGGCTGGTGGTGGTTGAGGATATTTTCTCGGCACCCTTTGGGCCCTACTGCACTGCAATAAGCCTACTTGGTTAGTATTGCTGACCACATCCATCCTTTTATGACCACAGCGTACCCATCTTCTGATGGCTGCTTCCAGCAGGATAACACATCATGTCGCAAATCTCAAATGATCCAACAATGGTTTCTTTAACATGAGTTTACTGCACTCACATGCCCTCCCTGGTAATTGGATCTCAATCCAATAGAGCACCTTTGGGATGTGGTTGAACCAGAAATTCATATCACGGATGCGCCAACAAATCTGCATCAAGCTATTTATAGAGACTGGAGTATAACTGCCAGAATATCATTATAACCTGAATCCAAACAGTAGTATTAAACTGTTGTAGCTCAAATGTATATTTTTCTTACGATGAGAAATTGTTTTTGATTACAATTGGCTCACTGTAAATAAATTGTGAAATTTTGTTTTGTTTTTTTAAAACACTGTATTACTTTTCCTGTCATGTTGTCATGGTAATAAGCATACACCACATGCCTTTGGCTCAACAATCCAACGATGACTGAGTTCATCGGTCCAGATTTCTGAGAGTCCTGGACTGTCAGACACATAATAATGCCGCTTTGCATAACCAAAACAAAAGAGAAGACTACAGCCGAGTCGGCAGTTACAGCACTGCCCGTGATTCAGAGATGAGAGGAAATTAAAAGTAGGGATTGAACTGAAATTAGTGGGAGAGATGGGAAAAATAGGAGGGGGATAGAGAGGGACCACAAAGTAGAGATCAATATCTTTTGTATAATTACCTTCAGCTTCCTGGGTTGCTAGGAAACCAAACAGAAATGAGAGAGAGAGACGTAGAGGGAGAGAGAGAGAGATGAAAACTGAGACCGAGATTAATTTCAGGCTTTCACAGATTTGCAACTGTGTTTAAATAAAGCTCGCGCGAGCAGACTGGAGAAGTGGTGAAGAAGATGAGGAAGAGAAGTTGAAAAGTGAGATATGGGGGATTAAGTGGAAGTCAGGGGAGGAGTGGGGGGTGGTATGTCAGTATTTCAGCTATTGCATGAATGATAGCTGAAATACTGACAGTGATTGTCTCTTCGTCTGATCTCGCTCTCCACTGCCCTTGAGTTTTCTTCTTTCTTTCATCCCGCATCTGCTTTGTCTCAGCTTCCCGTCCTTCTCCTTTCTTCCTCGGTTTTGTAAACCTGCTGTAAACCCAGCTGTGTATTCACGGGAAAGAACAGCAGGTAGCTTTGAAAATGAGCGCTGCAATTACACAATCATTACACAATCCATCAGTTGTAATTGTCTATATTGCAGACTGGGGACATTTGTAAATGTGTGTCTTCTCTCAACCATTATCTGAGGCTCACATAAAGCGCTCGTGGAGATGTGTGAACACATGAAATAAATGTAAACAAAAAGGACTGGGCTGTAATCAGTTGGATTGGAATTAAGCTGCAGGAAAATCGTGCAAAGGTTTTCTTTAGGGTCATCATGCAAGCTAATTTAAGCAACAGTGTGTAATTTTTTGCATTAGCTTTATGGATCGACTTCATTCAGAGGCAGCAAGTGATGGCACTGTTCCTTTAAATAGAGGGGGGCAGAGGGAGAGAAAACAGGGAGAGGGAGAGAGAGACGTAGTAGAAAAACGGGGGTCGTGTGTGCGCCGTCTGCTCTCTGTCTTGGAGAGGTGTGTAGGATTAGCAGGATTTTACTGAAGAAAGAAAGAAAAAAGAGAAAGAAAGAAAGAAAATAAGAAATTGCAGCACATAGTTTGAGGATTTTACTGGAGATGTTGAAAATATTTTAAGGAGGCTTCCTTAAGGACATGCTGGACATGTATGGAAACAAACAGACGATGTCACTGACTTCTGATGATGGACACAGTGCTTTTTAAGGACTCACAGTTGCAGGATTTTGAAACTTCTGCTTTGTTTGAGACTTTTTTCCCTGATTTAAATTTACTTTTTCAGACGAATCTCTGCATCTCCCTCATATGCTCTTGAAGACATAATTGCTCTCCTGAGACGTGGATATGTGTGAACATTTGTTAAGCTGACTTTAAAAATATATCTCATCTCAAATAAAATTAAATATGCATTGCTTTTCTATAAACGGTTTAACTGTTTCTGCCACAAATTCACATTTCTAGCTTGTTGCTGCTCCTGTTTATTTGCCAGTGAATGTGTCATAAGCTGTGAGTGGAGAGCCAGCTGATGACATGAACTGCTGAATATTTAGCTAATCCTCTGTGGATACAACTATTTTTTTTTACATTTATTTTTGCCCTCATCTAAATCCTAATCCAGGGGAAACAAATCTCACCCACTCACCTGAAGCTGCTTTTAATCTAAAGAGAAAAGAGAGATGGCACAGAAAGACGGAGGAACGGAGCAGGGGCGTGTCAAAACAGATGATAATCTGGGGACTAAAGCCATGTCCTTGGGCCCTACAGCAGGTGGAGGAGTGGTGGTGGAGGTCAGGGAGAAGAAAGGCCCCCTGAGAGCTGCAATTCCCACTATGCCTTTCCCCTTGGCGGTCATCTGTCTTTTTCTGAATACCTTCATACCTGGACTTGGTAAGATAAAATCACACTTTCTTCTTCTTTCCTTTTCTAATTCCCTCTAATTTCACCTGGTTTTTGATTTGGTTTGGGCCTCAGGTGCAAACAGTCAGCAAACTCACAAGACGAGGTGTACAAATGTAGAGGCAAAAAGAAAAAAGAAATACTATATGAATTAGATCAGAAAACTCAGAGGAGTGAAAAAAATAGTCTCCCTGCTTGTATTTTCCTGCTACTTCCATAAATGTGTGAGAAAAGTGTTAAGAATAAGACCCCACTCACACATTGTGTTACAGTAAGAAGCTCACGGGCTCAGTCTGCCAGGTGTTAATAAAGTCCGTGCAGCTACATCAGGTAGACACATCATCACTGAGGACACACTCAACATGTGTCATTTTCATACAAAGCTCATGTTATGGGAATCACATGATACACAAATCCATAACTAATCATCATATTTGTAAAATGGACACAAATTGCATTTTTTTTCCTTTTAATATGTTATTTAGAAATGTTTTTTTTCTTACTACAAAAGTGTATGAAAGAGCTGAATTAAGCTCCTGGAGCTGACAGCATAGTACTTGTAGATTTATCCAAATTGAAACTTTAAAAAAAAGGATTTTATACATTTAAAGGCATTTCACATTTAGTTAAATCTGTAGCAAAAAACCCCAAAACAACCCCCCCCCCCCCCCCCCCTAAAATATGAATTTAAATGACAACAAAGCAGCAGAGCTGAGTCTGACTCACTTTTAAAGTGTGCACAGTTCACCCACACATTCTCAGGTGTGTGATGAAGCCGGTGGTCTCGCTGTGTGTGTATTTCTAAGCCGACATCGACCGGGTTTGCAGCTCATTAGCTAATGGAAGGGTGTTTCTGCCTTCTGTTCTGCCTTCTCCATCTAATTCCTCCACTTTGTCACATTATGTAACATCTGGTAGCTAATGACACACAGATACGCTCATCGCCACTACATAACAAAGCCCACCACCGCCGCCAGACTGATACACGCGCACGCACAAAACACAGATATAATGAGTGGCTGTCAACAAATTAATACTGCTACATAAGGCTTTGAAAGACATTTAGTCACACGCGTCCGCACCTCGGCATTCACACACAGCTGTTTACTCATCAGTTCAGTGGTTTGATTCAAACGCAGCAGAACGTCAGGAACGATAACACGGAGCTGATTTCAAGGAAAAGTAGAATATGTAGAAAGCAATAAAGTGAAAGTCACTATGAGGAAAAAGATTTGGTGACATGCGGAAAACACCAGTTATAAGGAACATAGCTGAGCTCAATTCACCAAATAACCAAGGGAGAGCCTCCCCCCTCCCCACATTTCCTCCCCCTCTGATCTAGTGGGCATATCTCATGGGATTCATACTCCTCTCTACTCTCGCCGTGTTTATTTGTTATACTTCCATCTAAAAATAGCCTTCAAATCCCAACTATTTTCTCACATCCATTCCTATTTTCCTCCCTTTTGACTCACATTCAGGAGTCTGTTTGCTGCCATCTTTCTTTAAGTGTTGAATTGTTGACTCCTCGAGACTGCCACAAACATTACAACAGGGTCAGCAAACCCCCGTTGACCCGCTTTCCCTTTTCTTGACAGGAGCACAAAATTGATCCCTAATATGTGCGGAAAGCAGCACGGCAGCACTTCATCGAAGAGCGTGCGTTTACAGCGTGCGTGTGCGTGTATGTGTGCCAGTTTGCCTGAATGCATTGACATTTCATTGAATAGCTGTTGCCATGACAACCCTGACTAAAATGAACACAATGCATTCATGGTAGTGTGTGTGTGCGTGTAGTTTGGCTCTAACTGACTGGGACTGAAAAGAGCGTCTCGATCTATTCAACCTGCCGACAAAATAAAATTTAGAAATGTGTAATTGAATTTGGACATGAGCCAAAGCTGAGCCCTCCCCCCTCCAGACATTCATGTTCATGCAAAGGTACAACAGGTCAGGATAACAGGTGATACAGCACCTGGCACAGTAGTTACTATTATTGGTATGATCTCTGGCACTATTACTACAGAAACCTTAAGATCCGCTCCAGGTTTGTTTAAAGACAAAAGATTCTCCTTTGTGTCTGATTGTTGGGGCACACTTGTCCTTGAGTCAAAAGCATTGAGATAAAGCAGCCGGCCTGCCTTGAGTCTTTCAAATGTGACAAAGTATGTCTAATAGTACTTATTAAGATGAATATTTAACATGTTACATACCATTTATTTAATCTCCACAAACAGATCAAGTGTAAAAACTTTGCACGGAGCTGTGTAACAGTGGTGTCAAAGTCAAACCATTTCATGTATAGTAGGTAGTTCACATATCATGTGGATATTGACTAGTAGGCTCAAATCTAGCCAGACGTGTTTCCTCAGCCTCTAACATCAACGACTACACGTCTGTGCCGACTTTCAGGATTTAAACAGCCTCTGTCTCACAAGCCTACGTGATTAAACTTTGCATTAACCCTGCCTCTGCCCGCTGACATGTTAAGAACAAGAATCTTATATCATCCCAGCAATGTAGCAGAGACTGAGTTAAAAACGACAGGCGAGTACCACACAAGCTGTTAGCAGCTTCAGTGTAAACTGATACAAGAGCTGTAAATAATTACGCACACTTACTGTGGAAGAAACTCCGGGTCACTGGTTGCATTACGATATTTGCCATAAGAGGAGAGGAAAGTGTGAAGCTTTAAAACACTTAAGTAAATATGTGACTTAGTCCTCTCTGTGTGTGTGTTCCTGTGAGATTGACTGCATGTAATATTAGAGACACTGCAGTGTGTCGTTACTGAGTTCTGTTGATATCTCGTGTCTGAATTTGTATGTGTTTACTTGCACTAAAATTAGCAGTGTTCCTCTCTTACGCCACTCAGTCTCACTTGTCTACAGCACTGGGCAAAAGCAATTTGCATGATTAATGCTCATAGTGCACACGTTTTCATTAAAAATACTAATTTAAAACATAATCCAGTAGTGTATGGGGTTTTTGTCAGTCCCATTTCTGCAACTGCATTACATTTTCTGATACTAGAAAAAAAAACAACAACCCTCGATTAGCATTTTTTGGCATCTGGCAGCTTTTCCTCATTCTTTATTCTGTATTCAGTGGTCACTCAAACTAAATTCTGTCACATAAAGAGTACATTCAATACATTGAATTTAACATGTAAAACCAACAGAAACAGAGAATGTTGCATCATATTTGCAGGAAATGATGAATACAAAAGAATTGGAGTTTGTGATGAATGCTTTTTTTAAAAACAGGTGCATGTTAATAATCGCTGTTTCACTCAGGTTGGCATTCATTCTTGGTCTAATTTAGATGCTAGAGATTGTTAGCTTGCCAGCTTGGGTCATTCAATTGGAGAGGGACTAACTGAGAGCTACAGGCTCTCACCAGAGCCGAGAACGCTGCTTGTTGTCATTAGCTTTCTCTAAATTGAGGACTTTATATTTGCTAAGACAGAATGTGTAATCCTCCAACAAATTCAAACGATGTATGACAAGGAAGAGAGCAGGGCGACAAAGCACGGGCTGATCTGGATATTTGACTTAGTTTCATGTTAAATATGTGTTCACAGGGCAAGCCAATTGAGCCAAAGACATGCTGTTTTGCTAACACTTTACTGGCTGCAAACACAAAAACATGTAAAGCTGCTTGAAGTTCTTTAGTAGTAGGTGGCTAGCTACTCTGCCAGGGAGGGAATGTTATCCATAGTTTTGTTATAACCCGTGACTTTTGAGTTTAAAAGCAACACTGGCAAAGGTGCGCTGAGTAACAAAAGCAATATGTCCAGTGAGGTGATACTCCTTAAAAGTCAGGCGCAGGTTCAGCCTAAAAATGCTTTGCAAATGGCTGCAGGCTGAAAAACATTTCACTGAAAGACTGTGCAACTGTCTATGAAGTATGTTTGTTTTTCCTTTGGTGGTTTTGTCAGAAGTGTTACCCAATCAGCAGCAACTATTTTAAAAATCGTGTGGTATCTAAAAGTCAGTGCACAAAATGAATCAGTTGTCACTGGTCTAACACGTGGGTGACATAACATTGTGTTCAGTGCACAACTGCTCTTATTTAAAAAATAAATAAATATATGGTACTTTTAGTTAGGGATTAAGTCAGCCTAGTTCACCATTTTTTGAAGTTATTTGATAGAAAGAAAAATAATATTGTACTCAGAAATATACATTGATTCGTGTCTAATTGTTTAGACTTTTTTTATTAATGTTTTTTTAATATGTTTTCTTTCTATCAACCCAGCCTGCAGATAACTGAAGAACCCTTATAACACGAGTAACCACATAAATTGTAACTGTAATGTGATTATTGAACTTAGCACAATAATGCATTACATTATAGTGTTACTGAAAAATATTATGCGATTACTGTAACATGTTTCTTTGTGTCATGTTACACTAACACTGGTTATAAACTAACATTCCAAGAGCTAATGTTAAGCTTGAGTGTCATAAAAAGCACACTTACTCTCTGATAAACAGTTTAATTACACTGAATGATAGTTTGCTAACTCTTCAGGTCTAGCAATGTTTTATCTACTTTAGAGAACTGCAGGTAAAAGCGCAGGTAAAAGAACCGCAGGTAAAAGAGGATAAGAGCAGCAGAGGCAATGAGCAACTAACAGAGGCTAACAACAGATAAAAGAGGCTAAGAGCAGCTAACATAAGCTAATAACAATTAACAGAGGCTAACAACACATAAAAGAGGATAAGAGCAGCAAACAAAGGCAATGAGCACCTAACAGGGGCTAACAACAGGTAAAACAGGCTATGATCAGCTAGTGGAGGCTAACAAAAGATAAAAGAGCCTAAGAGCACCTAACAGAGGCTAACAGCAGGTAAAAGAGGATAAGAGCAGCAAACAGAGGCTAACAGCAGGTAAAAGAGGATAAGAGCAGCAAACAGAGGCTAACAGCAGGTAAAAGAGGATAAGAGCAGCAGAGGCAATGAGCAACTAACAGAGGCTAACAACAGATAAAAGAGACTAAGAGCAGCTAACATTAGCTAATAACAATTAACAGAGGCTAACAACACGTGAAAGAGGATAAGAGCAGCAAACAAAGGCAATGAGCACCTAACAGGGGCTAACAACAGGTAAAACAGGCTATGATCAGCTAATGGAGGCTAACAAAAGATAAAAGAGCCTAAGAGCACCTAACAGAGGCTAACAGCAGGTAAAAGAGGATAAGAGCAGCAAACAGAGGCTAACAGCAGGTAAAAGAGGATAAGAGCAGCTAATAGTGGCTGTAGCACTTACTGACAGAGAGGTTCAGTATATCCTAAGCAGGTCACCTCAATATCACTGTGATGTGAGTTATTGACTTGTATCAAACTCCTTCAACAAAGTTTTACAGCCTCCTTCAGAGTAAACAAAAATGTACACCAGCTACCCATGAAACCCAGTACAGGAGAGTTGACTGCAATCTACTGAGATCGAGTGGTGAGATTTTACAAATTGTAATTTTAAGGCACATTTTTTCACAAGAAAATGCTGAATGCATTTTTTTTTGTTTAGATTTGAACTACCCGATGATCTTTCTTTCTCTCTTTTCCCCCAATATTTAATTAAAAGAAAACAACAACAACAAAACTTTATCTAAGACTTCCAAACTACAGTCAATGGAAGGAGGAGTTTCACATCTATATAAAGGGGGAGCGTTTCCCTTTCCACCTGTCAGCTTTAAGGTGGACTGGCCTTAAAGGTGGAGTACCTCAATACTTAAGTGATACACCTGATTACTGGTTACTTTGAGTTGGTATGCAAGAACCATTTCATCTAATCAACACAGCTTTACAGTTCACATCCTCCGTTGTTTTCTGGTCCTTTCTCTTCCTTCCTGTTTTCTCTCTCCCTTTATGTCAGCTTCTCTTACTGTCTTGACACTCTTACACTCCATCATTAACCTCCCACACTACCAGTGGGTGCTTTGTAGAGTTCTCTGTGTAATTATAGTAATTAGTCTGGGTAATATCTACTGACACACATAGACACAAACACGCATGTACGTACTCACAATATCCCACATGCGACATACAACGAAGCCAAGAGCTTTTCGCACCTAGAGGATTGTTGGATTTCTCTAGCAGAAAACTGAAAGATTTATTCTGACTTTATTATTGCATCAGCTCAACGTATATTGTTAAGCACATATATTTGTTCAGGTTTTACCCAGCTGCAATTATTTAGCGGAGTATTTTCCTTAAAGTTAGCTCTGTGCTCTTTGATTACATGCTGACTAAAAACTTCATTGGGAACACCTGTTCAACTGCTTGTTAAGACAAATATTTAATCAGCCAAACATATGACCAAGACAACCAGCTAAAGTTCGAGGTGAGCATCAGAATGGGGAATAAAGTTTATTAAAGTGACTCGGAACGTGGCATGTTTGTTGGTGCCAGTTCGGCTGAGTATTTAAGAAACTGCTGATCTACTGAGACTATCTCTAGAGTTTACAGAAAATGGCCTGAAAAAGAAAAAATATCCAGTGAGCAGCACTACTCTGTTGGGATGTGAGCGATGACTCAAAAATGCCTTATTGATGCCAGAGGTCAGAGGAGAAGACTGCTTCAAGCTAGGAAATAAACAGCAACTCAGTAACTCTTGTTACAACCAAGGTATGCAGAAGAGCACATCTGAACGCACAACATGTCGAACCAGGAAACAGATGGCTACTGCAGCAGAAGACCACACTACTCCTGTCAGAAAAGAACAGGAAACTAAGGCTACTACTGAGCAATAGAAGGCTGCTTGGTCTGATCAGCCTGGATTTGTGCTGTGATGACTGGTTAGCCCTGTGACAGATTGACAGCCTGTCAAAATGCCACAGCCTACCTAAGTATTGAAGAATTGAGGGGTTTTGAAGGTAAAAGAGGGTCCAAACTAGTACTAGTAAGGTGTACCTAATAATGCATCCAGTGAAAGCGACACATGTGAACAGTACCTGACAGAGACCGCTGACGTTGGAAGTCATACAGAAGAAGTAAAACTAAACACACCATAGAAATCCTTCTGTGCATGCCAAAACTCTGACGGAAGTGATGCGTAACCATTCAGCTACCAGCTGGCTGTCAATCACAGCTAATGTCTGGAGGTGGGCAGCTCCTAAGGCAGCCAGAGAATCTGCTGGTGGGTGTGACCTCTGTGACCTGAAAATTTCTGCTCCTGATCAGACCACGTCAGTCCTGGATGGACTCTCATTTTAGCCCGCTGTTGCTCTTTCTGCTCGAGGCTTTGAAATAAGCAAAGAAAAGATGAGGGTTCATCTCTTCCTTTCCACCAATGTATATACTTACTTATCTTACTTTTCTGTGACAGTCAAGTATAAGCCTTGTGAGAGTAAATATTACATTTTATGTCATTCAGATTCATCAGATGTGCTTGGACAATCTGGACTCATACTATTGCAGTGCTTCTGTTGAAAGATTCACCACGATACAACTGTCTCCAAATGCATAGTTA
This sequence comes from Neolamprologus brichardi, assembly GCF_056152115.1. Taxonomy (NCBI): domain Eukaryota; kingdom Metazoa; phylum Chordata; class Actinopteri; order Cichliformes; family Cichlidae; genus Neolamprologus; species Neolamprologus brichardi. The sequence goes on along the minus strand of NC_142118.1, from coordinate 6,501,652 downwards.
ATGAAAGAGACTGATACTGGATGAAAACTTTGAAGCAGAGAGAGAGAAAAAAGAAAATGAAACTAACTTATACATGAGCTAGCCTTTCCTTTCTACTTAGAAAAAAAAAGCACACACAGCCGGCAGCCTGGCAGAGCCTGCTCCTCCCTCCCCCCACCTGTTCTGCTTGCTGTGTTATTTGAATTTCACCAATGTGACAAGAAATGGAGCTGGCAGAAAGGGAAGGGCCAAGGCCATGATGCACACAACGCCCACCAGGCATTTCTTATGTCGCATGCAATATTCACAGTATTTAGTCTTTGCAAAAAGCCTGCGGACAGCAAGCCCGAGCGTCAGCTGATTGTCTGAACAATTTAGGCTTTTTTAGGTCTTAAAAAGTTTTTTTTGATGTTGTGACTTTGAGAAAATACTATACTATCAGACACATAAGAGCTATTTTAAGCTCAACAAGAACTTGTGAGTAAATATGACCTAATTAAAATGTGACATCTGGAGCATCTTTACTTGAAACACTGTGGGTCTGAAATCCACAAGTCTGCATAGTGATTTAATCTGAGCATTTATATTCTGCAAATGTCACAAGAATGGAATTTGTCTTCTGTTTATAGGTTTATTTTTTGATTTTAGTTTTTATGCACTCATTGAAAAACTGGACCCAGAAGGTTTCCAGAGTTGTATACGTGGATGGTCAAACTCGTGCATACAGTTTCACACAGAGCATTTACTGTGCAGGGGATGGTCTCCAGGCTCTCAGATAGCAGGATAAGGAGTGCGACTGGACTTAATTCAGACAGATAGGAGTTGAACATTGAGATAATCCTGTTTCAGCTCTATTACAAACAGCCAGTATATGTGCTTTTTCTCCAGGGCATAGAGACATCGCTGCAATGGCCAGGTACCTGCCACCGGGAAAACCTTAAGTACTGACACTCTCTCTTAGACACAGAAAAAACACCCCAAAACAAAACATAGAGAACAGCTTCTTTAGTCTAGTTTCAGTTATTTCTCTGTGGCAGAGAGAAACATTTTGCTCTCCAGGTGTGACTGGTTGTATCACCTTATCCAGCTGCTGTTATTTCTATGCACATCTTTACTGTATACAGAGATCTGATGAAGTACTGAGAGTAAACAAGTAAATAAATCTGTATTAATAAGTGTTTTACTACTTTTACTACATTATATTAATAATATTACTGCTTTTGACATCTTAGAAATTGGGCAGCTCTCAACTGCTCCTATAATAATAATAAAAAAACGAAACTGAACGCATAAAATGAAGTGCTGGTTTTTCTTAGCCCAGAATGGGCCTCTAAGGGGGTGACTGCACATTTAAGCTCAATCATTTGACTCACTGCTACTGTGTAGCAGTAGCAGTGAGTCAAATTTCTTTTGTTATCTTTAACAGTAATCTACCACTTTTCATTTCTGAAAGTTTGAATAAATATTAAGATAACAACTATTGTTGTACTTGAATTTAAAAAAACAAACAAAAACAAACCCCAAAACCGGCTTTACAAAATCATTGTTTACAGTGATTTTGCTTTCTTAATTGGGATGGGACAAGGGTCCTGAAACTAAAACAAAAGGATGATTTTTCACATTTTAAGTGTTTCTTATGACACTGATTTAAGTTCAAGGCTTACAAGTTTCTTCTTTTGTTCATATTGGACCTGATGCAGTACAGCGGGGCGTAATGTCATGACTGACAGCTGCAGTCACAGAAAATCTTTCTTATCTCTCTTCAGGGATTAAGTACAGATGCAGTTGTGAGAGGAAACGCAGCATTTACTGTCCATGACCATGACTGTGTGTTTCAAACCAATAAAGAGAGTTGTTCTGGTTCACTACTGTAGCAGACTGTAATTCTTTGATGGATTTACAACATTTTGTAAATACAGTACTGCACAAAAGTCTTATATCACCCCTCGTTTGTACAGATCTAACAACCTTCAACACAACCTGAAGTCTCTTAGACAAGCTTTCGTGTAATTTCTTTAAGAAGTCTTCAGGAATAATTCTCCAGGCTTCTTGAAGGACATTCAAAGCTTTTTTCCTGGATGATCACACACAGCTTCACTAATGTTGAGGTCCGGTTTCTGGGGAGGTCAGTCCATGACTGATACTTCCAGTTTTCCTTCTTTAGGTTAGCTTCTTGAGAGCTACCCTTCCACTGAGGAAATTTCTGATTCTTTGGGAATCAGCTTGTTGGTACAGAATTAACTATTTTATATCTGTCCAGTTGTGTCATGTTTTGGCATTCTTGCATAGATTGTTCAGGACTTTCCTGAAAATGAGTGGAAAAGCAGCGAATGTCCAAAGAAAATCTTTGAAAGACCTTCAGAAAGTCTGGAGAGCTATTGCTTGAGAACCCTTAAAAAGTAACAAAGAAATTTGTCTCTTCAGAACCAAAATGTTAAAAAATTAGGGGTGACTCAAGACTTTTGCACATTCATGTACATGTAAGGTCCTTGAAGTGTACTCATGCCCTGAATAGCTGTCTACAAATTACTCCACATGATTTTGTTGAAGGCTTATTGTATTCAATATATCTGCATTTGTCTCAAAGCACTAAAATGTGTAAGTGCCATTTACCTGTGTGATGTTTCTATTTGAAACAATAAAAAAAAAACCCTTTCTGGTTCATTTCATCCGGAGTCTGTTTTGGTCTCGCCGGAGATTAACCAGAATGGAAAACTCCTCAAAGGTTTTTATCATGCCGGACTATAAACATCGCAGAGATATTTGATAGCAAAGTACATCAGAACTGTTAAAACAAAAACTTCTTGGATTGTTTTTGGTAACAGACTTGTGGTGTTTTCCCCACAGGCACCTTCATCTCAGCGTTCACAGTGCTGTGCGGCGCTCGCAGTGAGCTGATCTCAGAGCGAGGTGTTTGCTGTGTATTCTGGCTCAACGTAGCAGCAGCCCTGATTCAGATCCTCACAGCTGTTATCATGGTTGGATGGATCATGAGCATCTTCTGGGGAATGGACATGGTCATCCTGGCAAGTCAGTAGCAGCTACTAGTGTCTGTGTTTGTCTTCCCCTTTGCTTTCTTTTGTCCACCTGTGTCACATTCACTTTTAAAGTTAGTTTCAGCAAACAAAACATAAGGTCCGGGGACTAGAATTGGCCCAGTAAAGAGTCCAATCTGGATCTCTGAATGGTTCAAATAAATTAGCATAAATTTTGAGCTGTTTTAACTGCATCTTCATAAGTGTTTTTTTTCTGTGGATAATCTGTGGATTAACAGAAACATTTGTTTAAAATTACAGGACAATCTGGGCAATATGGAGCCCCGCAAGGGACATGGGAGAGAAAAAAATTAAGACAGACTTTTGCGAGATCTCGCAAAACAAACTCGGAATCTCGCAAAAGTTTTGCAAGATCTCGCAAAACAAACTCGTGATCTCGCAAAAGTTTTGCAAGATCTCGCAAAAGTTAGGCCGCATTCTTCGGAGGCCGCCAGCAAGAAGGCGACCGGGAGGTCGAGGCACGATGTGCCGGGAGAGTGGTGTTCCTTCCAGCTGTAGTAGGTCTCGACCTCCCGTTAGCTTCGAGATGGTGGGTGTCAGATCTCCGAAAACGTCGGAGCACTTTTGCAAATATGTGATGTCTTGTAAACCGAGCAGATATTTGACGTTTACACAACTACATTCACGCCTCAACATATCTTAAAAGTTTATTTTGTGACCCAGAAAGAGTAATATTACAACTAAGTAGCTGTCGCCATTGTTGCGCCAACTTTTGCGAGATCCCAAGTTTGTTTTGCGAGATCTTGCAAAAGTTCATCATAATTTTTTTTTCTCCCATGTCCCTTGCGGGGCTCCATAGGGCAATGAGCTACTGGAACTTTTTTTCTGTAATTTAACAGATTTTGTTCTTACCATTTAAGTACAGATTTCTTTCATTTAATACCGAAACATTTCTTTATCATGTCAAAAAACTCAGACGTACTGTTGAAATTACACTTCTTTTCCTTATATTGAGTTATTTCATGGGTTAAATGTGTAGTTAAATTAATTTACACTGACAGAAAGGGGAGTTTCACCAGTCTGGCCCAAACCAGCCATCACTGACGGCAGCCAAAGCCCTCCCATGTTCTCCAAAAATTACTCTGTTTGCACTAAATGCCCTCCAGTAAATTCGTAAATTCAGTTATTTAACACAAATCTGCGCTCCCTGACCTGCTGCTGTTAAAGCAGAACTTATTTTATTTCACTTAGAAAATATCAAAGCTAAATATTCTATCCTCAAGACGTGGCAGAGCCGAAAAACTAAACAACATAATTACGACCCATTTTTAAAGAATTGTATGATCAGCTGGAAACCAGGGCGCTCTGTGAGATTTGTTGCTGGTTTGGGTCTTTTCTGTGGTTTTTATTGGTAAAAAGAACCTCCAAAAATAAAATAAAATAAAGCAGGATAATAGCAGCATTATCCTTCAAGGCCTGTGTTGCAAAGGGATGCAATCAGTGGCTCTGGATTGCAAAGTTGTTCAAAGGATTTTACATTAATCGTGCAGAAACATGAAAGAAAGAAAGATGCAGAGAACAGACATGAAAAGGTTGGGTAATTTTACCACCCTCTCTGTCAGGAACTCAGCCTCTCCTTAGGCACTGATGCATGAACAAGTGCACACACACACACACACACGCACAAGAGTCACCATTGTCTCAGTGCAGCCTTTGAATTATCCACAGCCCTGTAAGTGTCCTTATGTGAGGTAGCCTAATTGCTGCCTGCCTGCGCCACCAGTGTGTATTGATTCGCACACGCCTGCGAGAACGTGCGTGTTTGTTGTGCGCGAGGTACAGTAATTGTGTGTGTGTGGGAGTGAGCGGCCCTCCCGATGTGTTTTTGTTCACTGATCCCCGCTGTTTTTCAGGCCTCTGGGCACACCTCTTCTGCAACTGTTACTGTAAAAATCATTCTCTGGTAGCATGTTGAATATTCGGGTTTGCGTAAGATGACTGTTTCCCAGTTGGACTGAAATAATGCCGGCTGTTTATTTAGAAGATCAGTTGTTATTCAGTTATTCATTACCACAATACGCAGTAGCTTTGAGAGTTCATGCTCGTATGGGTTGATTCAGCTTTCTTCCTCTATGCATTTAATGCCTCTGAAAATGTGATCTCTGTGTGAGCTTCCTCCCTCTCTCCCTCTAATGAGCCTGTGCTGTATATGATCAGTTTTCTCTCTCGTCATAACTCCAGCTCCACATACATGGCTGCCGCCCTCTTCTTTTGTTCCCATCTATCTAATGATCGTGGTGTTATCTCCCTCCCACTGATCGCCTTCCATCTGCCTTTTTTCTCCATCCAGTGATTGTTCCTGTTTGATCTTCTCATATCCTTGCTTCCTCTCTTCCTCTCCTTCCTGCTCACTCTCACATAATTCCTCCCACTCGCTGCCCGCTCCCCAGTCTTCCTCGCCGCCTCAGTTTCTTCTTCAGTTTTTGGTTTTCACTGGTTCCCGTCTCCATCTCTCATCCCATCGATCCAGTGGATGAGGGTCGTGTTACTGTAAATGTGTTCATTTGATCATGTAATGTACCCTGCCACTCAGATGTTTGAGGTCACTTCCAAATGTCCTTGCTTTTAAAGAAAAATAAGTTTAAAAAAAAAAACAGACAAACTTTAAATGAATTTGAAATGTTGCAAGTGACAAATGATTTATGGTTATTACTGGAATATCTACTTAAGCATACAGATGATCATTGTCAGCCACCACTGCTCCAGTGTTTCACGGGCTCAGAGTGCTCTTGAAAACAAGTTTTTCGTGTTAAAAGACCGAGGTTAAAACTGAAAAGCAGTTTTTTTGTTTTCTTGTAAGATACTAGCACGGCAGAAAACTGTTGCTCATCCCAACAGATGAAAGCTAACGACTGCAAACAAATGCTGACCAGCTACATCTCGCTCTGCCTTCAGAAATGCTTTAATTCTTAATAATGGCAGATTCAACAACATGCTGGAAACAACCCTCGGAGAGTTTGGTCCATGTTGAAATGATAGCATCACACGGTTGATGCAGATTTATGGTATTGAGAGGTGAGAAATTTCATGCCAAATTCTGACCTGACCATCTGAAACTGAAACTCATCAGACCGGGCAACGTTTTTCAAATCTTCCGTTGTCCAATTTTGGCGAACCAGTGTGAACCATAGTCTCAGTTTTCTGTTCTTACCTGACAGAAATGACAGCCGATGTGGTCTTCTGCTGCACAAGGACTAAAAGTCCTTTATAAAGTCCCCACCAGCACCACCCCTTTGATAACACAATGACCCTCTGGAACACAGGAGTGATGGTTGCTGACAATACACAAAAAAATACTGATTATAATATTTAATAAATATGAGATGATAAATAACTGATTATTCTGTTAAACAATAACTTTTAAACTAAGATAAAAACTCATTTTGTTTCAACAGTGAGGATGTTTACGTTACCCCCAAAACTCAAAAGGGTTTCATAGTTCATACTGAACTGTTTTCTTTGAACTACATCAGTGCCGTCAGCTTCACACATCACCTTAAAAACAGTGAAACGTGTTCTCACTAACCGTCTCTTGTCTCTTTTCTCCCCCTCTACGCTGCTCCTTCACGAAAGTTTCTGATGGTAGGTGTCTCTTTTTTCCCTTCTTTTACAACCAACAGTCCCCCACTGAGTTAATAAAACTGCGGAGGATGTAGAAGCAAGTCAAAGAAATAGCGAACAGCGAGCTTTTTTTTCCTTCTAAATTTAACACAGTTATTGTAAGCCAGAAACAAACAGTTACCCTTGAAGGACTTCAACACAAATCGGAACGTTCTCACGATCTTGGCAGCAAGAGTTTGGCAACTCACTGCTTTCTATTTGTGTGACAACGTCCTGCTCATCAGTGGACTGAGCTGTCATGGAGCCTGGTCTGCTAAGCTCAGTAAATGTTCATACACATCCAGCCATGTTTAATCCGACATACCTGATTCAAAACTATGGTATCGTACCATGTAATATGACTAAAAGCTTAGTGACGGCTTTACTAACTGAGCTGAGTTTACCCATGGTCTGTGTGATTAAAGAGCTCCATAAGAATGCTCAGTTCTCATTCCCAGAGTTAACCATCCATTTTCCTAACTGCTTGTCCATCTTCAGGCTGGAAGGACCAGGAAAATCCCTGGATAACCATGCCTACCCATTTAGAAACACCATTTAAGCCAGGCTTGTCCAACTCCAGGCCTCGAGGGCTGGTGTCCTGCAGGTTTTAGATCTCACCCTGGGTAAACACACCTGAATTAAATTATTAGTTCATTACCAGGCCTCTGGAGAACTACAAGACATGCTGAGGAGGTCAGTTAGCCATTTAAATCAGCTGTGATGGATCAAGGACACATCTAAAACCTGCAGGACACCGCCCCTCGAGGCCTGGGTTTGGACACCGCTGATTTAAGCTAACATGCATGTCTTTGGATTGTGGGATGAAGCAATGTTAGACACATTTAGAATAAGCACACTCCAGGCAACTGGTGGATTCTGAGTTATTTGTCATGGATAACAACATTAAACAAAGTCTGCATGCTTGTTCTGTTAGACAAACCCAAGTCTGCTGCTCTACTCACATGACTCCCTCCTCCCACTTTAACATATATCCAACACATCGCGTAATCACAGTACTGCACCTAATCTGCCAGTACTTATTCTAATGCAGGGGGTATGGGCATACATAGAGTCTTCCAGGACTTAAGCTGCTGCCATCACTGTGCTGCTGCTTACAGTGTTTCAACATCTTCCCCCATGGCATCATCCTGTAGGTTTTGGGGGAGATTTGGAGCTTTTTCCTATGGGGGAAATAAGCATTACTTTTCCTCCCTCCCTGCAGAGATAATGCTTGGTTTATAGTTCTGGGTTAAATGTGCGGCAGACCTAAAACACTGCAAACTACACTTTGCACCTTGCCAACCTCTGTGATAGGCCTATTTGGAAGTATTGTGCTGCATAAACACAGTACATTTGCTTTAACTGTATTAAACTTGCTTGTGCAGTATAGGCACGTGCCATTATCTTGTTGCCAAAGCTCTGTTCTCGTTTCTAGTGACTCTTATTTGCGCTTTATCATCTCCAAGCCCAGCATGTTCAGCTCACCTCCACCTGTGATGGCAAAAAGATGCAGAAACAGCTGTGCAAAAGTATCTCCAACAACAACAGGATTCAAAGAAGCCTAGTTTTGCCCCTCGTGCCTCGTGGTAGTCCCCACCAGGGTCCCGCTTTCAATTTTGCCAAATTGAATGAAATGAAGAGTAAAATCATGAATGATTTGTAATTGCATGCAGGCATTTAAAAACCTTTCTAAAAATGATAGCAGGGACACCAAATGATAGAGAGCCTTGTGTTTTGCTTCCCTCCTCAGGCTGCAGAGACCAGGGCATTCCTCAGGATGTGTGAGGGAAGCCGCTTTCATGCTAGCTGGTGGGTCCCACGGACAGATTGACCTCTTTGACCTCCCCAAAGGTGACTTTTTCATTAGTAATGACCTTGAGCTGACACCGTGTAGAAGCCGAGATGTGATGAATGGATTCATTAATGAACAGTGAAGCGAGAGGCTGCCCTTCATGGAAATCTTTAATCGCTGGCTGCTGATTGGTCACATTTACGTTTGCCGAAAATTATACTTAGCATTTACAGCCACAAGAAATATAAGGGATAATAATGATATTAATAATGAATAAAAACTACATGTGTTGACTTTGTTGAGTAATTATAAAAGTGATGTTGGATTTTTTTTTTCATTGTTCTTTGATTTAATTGCCAAATATGGATAAAGGAAAATTTGTGAGCAGCTTGATTGAGCTGCCCCAGGACTTTTTATCACATGTTTTAAATGTTGTATCAGAGACTACCTTTAGCCTTAGCTTCTAGTGTATTGTGGCCTTTCCCTTACAGTTTTGTTATAATATCAAATCGCCAGTCTTCTCCATGTAATGTCAGGATATACAGTAACAGCCACAGCGCTGTATGTCCATCGATCTTCATACAAAACAATCCCAAAACTCAACATTACAGCACATGAGCCCGGGCTGTGAAACACACGTCTTCCTGTGGACCATGTCATGGTTAAAATACAACACCATGCTACGCGATATTCACTCAACTCTGAGTAAAAACTCATGACAATGGATAGAAAATCTGCAACCAGGCGATTATCTTATCCTTGCTAATAAAGCTAATCTGTTTTTTTGCTGGTCACATGATGTGCGTGAGCCTAAAAAAACCTGAAAAAAAAACGAGTTAAAAATGATTCATTCTTCCTGATGAATATTTGATTTGAGTTTTCATACCTCTTAAATGTGTGCCAAAGGGATATAGCACATTATTCCTGCACTGTATCTAATTAACAGTCTCAAAATATCAGCTCCCACTATTAATCACTCTGGAAGACACACTGTCTGTCACATTATGATGAAGATAAAGTTACAGGCCCATGTTCCAACAGCTATTGTTTGTTTGTTGATGAGAGTCGGTGGACGCCGCCAGCTCCTCCCATTAGAAACTCCGAGCTCCCTTTTTGAAACAATCAGATCAGAAACATTTAAAGCTGATTAATTCACTGTTTCGTGTCACATGCAGCCAAACGTAAGTGGCGCGTTTGTGTGATGGATAGTGTGCAATGTTCAAGAGGGAGACTGAAGAATGTGGTTTAGCTGTGTAAGTGGTCCTGAGGCTAAAAGGGGGAGAAATGTGCATCACTCTGTAAGTTGCGGTGGAATTGTTGAGCCAAATAAAGCCTTTCCCATGATACCCCATTAGCTTTCTCATGCACCACATCATTGCCCTATTTCCCTCAAAAAATACCCAAGAGTATAACAAGTCAAAAAGGCTATAAAAACTAAAAATAAAAATAAAGTAAATGACGATGAAAAACAGTCTACTAGATCAAAATTATTAAGTGTGTTGGCAGGAAATAATTAATAAAATCAGGTTCATTTATACCCTATTTCTTTCCCTGATCACTACGACTTTAAATGCAGATACCTTCGGGGAAGAACATTAATGGCCGGCTATTGTACATTTTTTAAAGTTATATTAGAGTGCTGTTTTTTCCTTGGCAAGAGCCAGAACTTAAGGGACTGCAACTGCTTACGTTTAAATCACCATCAGCTATTTTATGCTTAGACCTGATTCTTGTGGATGCGAAGTTTGGTTTCTCGTTGATGTGTGACTGAGAGCAGTGGTAGGGTTTAGCTGAGAGCGGGCCACCGCAATAAAGACTCTTAAAGCGATGAATCAGACCGACATTTGTCTTCAGTGTAGCTGTTAATGGTACTGACTGCAACAACAATCACTTAACTGAGTGGTGCAAGGTCAGTGTTGCTTCAGGATGTGTTTTACATTAATAGACTGCTTATAGAGATTACGATAGAAATGATAAAATGACCTTACAATAGCAAATAAACAGCTGCAGTGTTACACTGTAAAGCTTAATCACTCACTGGCCATTTCATTAGGTTTACCTCACATGGCAGCAACTCTGTCCCTTTAGGCATGCAGACATGGTCAAGATGAAGATCAAGATCAGAGAATGGCCAGATTTCAATGGCCAAACTGATAGGAAGGCAACACTAACTCAAATAACCCTCTCTGAATGCACTACACCTTAACGCACATGGGCCACAGCAGCAGAAGACCACTGGGTGCCACTCATGTCTGCTATAAACAAGAAACTGAAACTAGAGCTCACACTGGCTCATCAAAATTGGACATTAGGAGATTGGAAAAATGTTGCCTTGTCTGATGAGTCTCAATTTCGGCTGCAAAATGCAGATGGTAGGGTCAGAATTTGGCATAAGCAACATGAAAGCATGAATCCGTCCTGCCTTTTTTCAAAGATTTAGGCTGCTGAGCCCCTGAGTACCAACTGAGCATTGTTCAAAGACCACAGCCTCCACAGTGGCCACAGTGTACCCGTCTTCTGATGGCTACTTCCATCAGAATAACTCACAAAGCCGAGGTCATCGATTTTTGAACATGACAGTGAGTTCAAATGACCTCCACAGTCATCGGATCTCAATCCAATAGAACGCCTTTGGGATGTGATGGGACAGGAGATTCAGCCAACAAGTCCACAGCAACTATGTGATGCTATCATGTCAACATGGACCAAAATCTCTGAGAAATGTTTCCAGCAACTTGTTGTATTTGTGCCACGAACAATTAAGGCAGTTCTGAAGGCAAACGTGGATCCAACCCATTACTAGCAAGGTGTACCTAATGAAGTAGTTGTGACAACTGACTAGAGTTTAAACAATAGCAAATCTCACCAACAGCACTTTACCGTATTTTAACAGTGGAATTTGTTTGTAGCTGAAAACAGTAAAAATGCTCCTCAGAGCGTTTTAAATACACGTGAATCATTTCTTATGACATATGAAATAGAAAAGTGGACTCGTAATAATACAAATTCAGTCATTCATGTGATTTTTACCCCATACTTTGTAATGCTGATATATCGCTTTGAGTTTTTTTTTTTATTTATGATATTCGTTATTTTAGACAAATGCCTTTTAGGAAGATTTCTGTATTTTAGTTGCGAACACCAATATTTTTATGTTTTAAATGTGCACATGTCGTACAGTGTTAGTGTGTGAACATAGAGGTAATGATAATGATGATGATGGTAATGGTGTCTGTAATGGTGATGATATCTTATGCCTTACAATGGACTGATGTTCTCTCACATGTGTTTCTGTATGTGTGGTGCTGGAGTTTCTTTTCATAGATCTAAATATGAAACGATTTTGTCACAATCCTGTTTTTGTTTTTTGTTTTTGTTTCTTTAGTGTGTTTAAGGGGGAACATTAAATAGATGTAATGCTTTTTTTAAATTGTAGAACAGTATTTTTTTTCCTGCATGAATCTTTGGTGTCAAATGACCACTTGCATAATTTATGATTGTGGCTTATTTTTGTGGCTTTGCTGCGTCGGTATTAAGCAGTTTGAGGCAAAAGATATAAAAGTCTTGCAATTAAAAGTCATTTTAGTCCAAATATGGGAAACTTGTAACTGTATGGTGCGTGCTTTGTTGAATCAATATATGCCTCAGTCATTAACTACAATGACTTCTTGCACATTTATTAACTGCTTCCTACTAACCTAGCCAACCTTCTTGGTTATTCATCCTCTAAATTAAAGGTGTTTCATATTTGTGGAGTGTCTCACCTGCATTCAATCTAGTTTAATAGCTGCAGTCTCTGTTTTTCATCTGGAAACCATAAAGCAGCATTTATGCTTTACATTTTTATGCAAATAAATCATTTGTGGATGGACTTTCATTTGACTCGTATTTTTGAACGCGTCTGCTGGTTGCAGACCGTCACATGTTTGACATTTATCTCCAGTATAAACTTGATTGTTGAAAGTCTGTTTCATCCAGAAACTGCAGTAATGTGCAAAAGTCTTGAGCAACCCTGTATTACTGTATATTTTGCCCCCAGACTGTCTTGTCATTTTTAAGACCAGTGGCTCAAAAACTGCTGGTCTTGAGCAATAGTTCTCCAGACTTATTTTCTCTCCCACTTATTCTCAGTCCAGCCTTGTACCTTACTATTTTCATCTTTATGTTTGATTGTTAAACCATTTACCATTGAACTATGAATCATTCAAGCATAAAACAGGCACCAAACCCAAGGGAAGAACCAATGCTGTGTCTGCTTACAACGGACAATTTTGCAAAGATCTCATTTAAAGATGTACCTTTAGGCACTTTATTCGCAAAAGTCTGCTGCAAAAACAGTTAGACCCAATTTCTTTTGTTGAATCTACAAAAAATGCCAAAGATAATTGATTCCCAAAGAGCAGTTGAAAACTGGATGTAACTCCCCATGCTGTGTAGTGTGTCCTTCAAAACAAAAAACAAAAAAAAACTGGACAATTAGAGGAAAAAAGAAGAAGTGCAACGCCTTGTGCAATGGGGGGTGGGGGTGGGGTGGGGGGGACGGGGGACGGACAAGATCTCTGTCTCAATAAATAAATTAATCTGGGTAAATTCCCAGATGATTAAACATGCAACTATTTTGCTGGTAATAACTAAAATGAGTAAAGAAAATCAACAGCCTATTTATGCAAGATAATTCATAATTTTATTGGGGGCGGGGGGTTATATTGTTTGGGTCTGATTATTGGGGGGGGGATCATAACCCCCCCAAACCCCACTGGAAATTACGCCCCTGGAACCACTGCAATACCATCTGGAAACCTTTTTAGCATGACAATGATCTCAAACACAAACATCATGACACATGACTATTGGTTGTGGATAGGCCTCCCCAGAGACCGGACCTCAATATTATTTAGGCAGTGTGGGAGCATTTTGGCAGACCAAAAAGGGGGGGGGGGGGGGGGGGGGGGGGGTGCTCCAGCAATGTTACTAAAAATTTAATAATTAATTATTGTTGAAATTGCACTTTTTAAAGGTATCTTTGGTTGGTCATCATCTGTTCAGGTTATTATAATTATTTTTCCTGGTCCAGCCCACTTGAGATCAAATGTGCTGTATGTGGGCCAGGAGTTAAAATGTGTTTACCAAATATGAGGTAATTTAGAGTTTATCTGATTTAGAGGCTGAGATGTGCAGGTCTTGATTACTTCATAAAAATTAGCTCCCATGTTGCTAAAAAAATAAATAAATAAATGTGTAATTCACCTTCTCCACACTTACGAGGACAAACCTGGTGCAAAAACACGCTGAAGGAACCTGGTAAAGGCTGTGCAGTAAGAGCAGTTTGGCTTTTTGATTGTACACAGACTTGATTTTGGTCACCAAATAAGGATTTCTTACCCCTTGCTTTTTCTGACCAGATGTCTCTTCCACGGCATCCTACTAACACGCCCACCATCCTCTGTGTAATGTAAACACAGCCACAGTTGAGACAAATCTCTTTCAGCTCAGCAAGTTGGAGTGTCAGTACAGACATTCATGGCACTGGGATGAAGCACAGCACCTACGTGGGCTAGAAAAACGTCTTAATCCAAACATGGATGCTGAATGCCCGTCTTAACCAACTGCCACACAGCCAGGGTTTATAAAGTAGTTCTAAAAAGTATTTTGAGTTTGATAGACAGGATGTTCAGATAGATTTTCTAACATTATTATACAGTATTGTGTGAAAGCCTTGAGGCACTCCTAATTTTTTAACATTTCTTTTCCTTTTTAAAGTGATCTCGAGCAATAGTTTTTAGGCTTACTGAAGGTATTTTTTCCTCTGGACAGTAGGTACTTTTTTACTCATTTTCAGTCCAGCCCTTGTACCTGAAAAATCCATGAAAAACATCAAAAATAACACCCTTTGATGGGGATAAAATAGCCTTTTTGCACTAACAAGGCAGTTCTCAGAGAGCTGTTAGCTAAAAACTTATATATCTCGGCATGCCATGCAGTGTGTCCTTGAGGAAGCTGGTATCTGGTACAGGGCCCGAGTGATGAACTGGACCATTAGTTGATCCATCTACTGTTGACCAAAAATGGCCTCAGTGGAAAGGTGGCCATCAGAAAGCCACTGTCAAAGAAGGGAAACAGGGAGAAAGGCTGAGGTATTCCAGATTACACAAGAACTGGACTGAAAGTCAGTGTCAAGTTTAGTTTTAGTTTTCATTATATCACTGTAACCATTTTCCTTTTTCTTAGCAAAACGTGCAGAAACAAAGGGTGGCTCAAGACTTTTGCACAGTACTGTTTATACCATTGACTGTAGCAGTCAATGGTTTATACAAGCAGACTGTATTTGACTAGATTTAACAAAATAAAACCCTGATCAAGCTTTCCATACCAATACTTAATTGTTGTATAATTTGTTTGGCTATTTTCTAACACACAATAAACACATGCTTCAGGGTCAGAGGTATAATTTATGACCTTTCATGTGTGCATTTATATGAATCTCTCATGCACACACGCACACACACACACACAGCATTCAGTGTCAAGTACATGCACCTGATTTAATCACTGCTGCTGTGTGTAATCGTTCCCGCCTCTGCACATCGGATATTTTTAATAAAGCAATATTGTACCTGCAGCCAGCTGAGTTCCATATAATTATCCGTCTGGCTTCAGGCTGCTTATGTTTTGTTTTCTCATCAGGATGTTGTCTCTACTCCAGCGGCTGATCTGTGAAGTCGCTGTGGGAGAACACGGCAGCGCCGTGTGCTGGATATTTAGTGAATTACATCAGGTTCTTCGTGCACTTCACACTGAAAGATGAAAGCACCGGTTAACTGAAATTACTTGCAATAGGTTTGGGTTTCTCCAAACAAAGACAAAAAGTATCACAAAGAGGGCAAATTCATACAGGAAGAGTGTGTCTATCGACGCCCACTCACCTCCCTGTGCACGGGTAACAGCATGATTTATTTGGTCGGATATTTTAAGTGTGCGGGTTCACATCGTCTGAATATTTCAGCGTGCCTTCTCATTTCCCAGGCTCTGTGCCAGTTCCTCCACTGCTGGCCAAGACGTAGCTAAATAAGGAAGATGACCTCTCTCCCTCTACTGTGTTTTCACTCGTTTTCTGAGATTACAACCTAACCAAGGGGCCAGCACACATCAAAATCTGGGTTATACACACATATGCCTGGGTAACAGCGATAACGTAAAGCAGGGACCACGCACACACATAAACCCACTCAGAGACACCCCGACCAGAGTAGCTCAAACATTTACTCTTTTCATTCGATATTTTATTACAACGTTCAGTTAAGAATGCATTTCGATTACAAAATTGAAACCCTCTGCTCAGCGATGCTTAATATGAAATATAAAGTAGAGATTTCTAGCTACAAACCATCTGCTAGAAACATCAGGCACCTTGTTTTTTTTCTCCCCCCCATTTTCACACCATATCATCATAACAGTATTCACACAGCAGATCACAGAGAACTTTCACAGTCACACAACAGTTAGGAGGATTTTTCACCCAAGGAGGCGTGGAGAGATTACCGACTTGCGGGAGCGAGCAAAGCCCACGAGCTGATCTTGTGCGTTATCAGGACGAGCGCTTCCCATCCAGGTAGTTTGTGAACATTCAGGTCCAGTGTTTGATGTGTGAGCTATGACCTGTTTCTTCTGGGAAACATTAATTTCTAAGCAGAGAGCAACATGGATCCATGTGGTTTGTTAGTTTCTGACTGAAAATAAGGAAAAAAAACCCCAATTCAGATTCAGGAAATCTGAATTATGTCTGACAGAATTTAAATTTTGAGCAACAATAATGCTAACTTGGCTAGTTAGTCCATATGAACACTGTTTAAAACCCAATAAGAGGACAGAACCTATTTAAATTTAGAGACTTTCATCCTCCTGTGAATTCAGCTTGACTTAATCTCATTCCCAAAACAATTTCCCTTAGAAGCTACAAGCTATAAACAACATCATTTAGTACTGTCTGGCTGCATTAATACACAAGAGTGTAATAATACACAAGATTCTGTATACTACATATACATATGCTAAAGTCACACATTCTTGTGTGTAAGTGCTGAGAAATATCACTTTGTCACCCCTTTTAAAAAAAAAACAAAAAACAAAAACAAAACAAAACAAAATGCTTGAATAATTCTCATCATCTCTATTTTTATTTTATAAAAAAAAAGACTGTAATTATCTGCAGTCTGCTTTTAGACCAATACCTATTATTTATAGCCATAATATCTAATTATTAAATGTGTTTTTTAAAAAAAGAAGCAGAAATACCTGCATTGTTATTCTGGCCTAAAATGAAAGCTTAGTTAACGCAATGCAATGTTGTGACATTTACGGTAAAGAGCAAACTTTACAGTTTATCCCAAAGCTCAACAAAACACAGCAACATAAGATGCAAGAATCATCGTGAAATCATCAAGAGATGCAAATTCAACCTTTTTACACTCAGTTTACACCTAAAACAAGGCTGCTTCTCTCCTTCACTCTTGTCTCTTACAGCTTTTTTTCTTCTGGCCTTAAACGCAACACGCACACCATGTTGCTGCTCCCTCTTTCGAACCAAAAATGATGGGTGTTGATATGTATGCGGGTCTTTTCATTGCATGCCCAACACGCTGGCGCTCGACGACAGTTTCTTTCCTCCGTTTTGGTATCTACGGGCACTTTTCTGTTGGCCCCCTTCCCCCCATCCAGTCCATCATAATTCCAAACACTGATTGGTTTTATGCCGAGTCAGACGGTGGCGTGCGGCCTTCCCAGTACTTCTGATACGACATTTCGAACATCTCCCTGCACTGCAGCTGAGCATTCAACCGGGAGCAGATGAGGAACGAGCCGCCCATCTTACGGTGGAGCGAGTACGTCTCCTCGGGGGGCGGGGTGAGCCGGTGTTTGAGCATCACGGGGATGAGGTTGTGGATCCTCTCGGTGGTCGACTGGGAACCGAAGTCGAAGGGCTCCGAGGAGGCAAAAGCCTCGCCGAGGATCATCACTGCATCCACGTGGGCATTCACCATTGCCTGGACAACACAAGTAAAAAACAAAACAAAACAAAAGAACAAAAAAAATTAATAAACCAAAACACATGCTTAACACATTATGTTTGCACACTTTTACAACTCTTATTTATTTGTTTATGGCTACTCCACAGTGACAGAGCCATCATTTGTAAAGCAGAGCAGGCAGAAAAAGCTCAAAGAGATCATTACCTTGGACTCGTAACCGGTCAGGAACTTCATCTCGATAGATTTCTTTAGTACTCCCTCCCTGTTGCCCATGGCAGCTGAACGGATTATCTGCACAGGACACACACAGGTCGCACATGTCACTCTCTTTCTTCATTGAAGTTTAGATTCGAATCTCTTGCGAGGATTTGGGTTGCCATGAACAATTAAAGTCTTTTAACACCTTCTGATTTGGCATTAAGATCGAGTTCACCAATCATCAGAGGCAAATGAATACAAGTGTGAGTTACAAAATGTCAACATCAGCGAAAAAACTACGACGTAAACCCTGAGGGGAGATGTACAGCTACTGGAGCTTTATGTTGTCTCGTCTCTGGATTACTGCTAGAAATATTACAGCTGCACCTGCACTGTACTGCCAAAAGGATCCGCTCATCTGTCTCCACATGCATATGAACTTGAGTGACAGCCCATTCTTAATCCATACGTTTTAATATGATGTTGGCTCCTTTGCAGTTATAACAGCTTCAACTCTTCTGGGAAGGCTTTAAGAGTGTTTATGGGAATTTCTGACCTTTTTTTTTTTTTTTTAAGATTTGTGAGGTCAGACACTGATGTTGAATGAAAAGTCCTGGCTCACAGTCTCCACTCTAATTTGTCCCAAAGGTTGTTTATCAGGTTGAGGTCAAGACTCTGCAGGCCAGTCAAGTTCTTCCACACCGCTCATCCATGTCTGTATGCACCTTGCTTTGGGCACTGGTGAGCATCATGTTGAAACAGAAGGAGTCAAACCCAAACTGATCCCCCAAAGTTGAGAGAATGAAAGAAATTGTTCAAAAAGTCTTGGTATGCAGAAGCATTAAGAGTTACTAAAGTCATTTAAGGCTTGATAATCTGAGATTAACGTCCCACAGTCAGAAGATCAACACAGAAAAAGTTAGTGAAGCCCCATAAAGAGCATACATCATCACCATTCATGATGATTATATAGCAGCTGCCTGGTCTCACCTCTATGTAGACATCAGTGAAACATTGATCAAATCCTCTCGTGGCTCCAAAGTCCAACAGCGCCACCTAGAGGAGCACACGGCAGTTACCACTTCCCATTAACTGCCAACTCCATATTACTTATATTTACAGCTGATCAAACTTCATGACAACACACAACAGGTTGTACTGAAACTCACCCTGTGCGCCTGTGGATCATAGAAGAAGTTGGACCAGTTTGGGTCAGTCTGCATGTACCTGAACTCGAACAGCTCTCTGACACACAGAGTCAAGATGTTGAGGCAGATCTGAAAGAAAAGACAAAGGTATACATTCAACCTGCTGAAAAGAAACACATGCCAGATTGTACTCGCTTCTGCTTTTTTGTGGTGTTTAGTGTGTTGACTGAACTGGGATCAGCTAAGAAAGGAATGTCTCCTCTGCACAAACTAACTTGTGTAATCATAACCATCCGTACCTCGTTCTTCAGCTCCTGAGAGAGGCTCTCGGCTTTGTCCAGGGGAAATCCAGGAACGAGTTCAGTAGTGAGAACATGGCAGCTGCTCAGCTCGTCTATCACCTCTGGTACGTAGAAGAACGGATGGTCCTTTAACAGCTCCCTGAGCCAGACATGAGCAGATACAAAAACACATGAAATTAAGAACACAACACTCCACATAGAGTGTTAAGTCTATATATAAAACTGGCTAGCAATCACAGTCAGCCTGACCTTGAACCCAAGCAACGAACATTTAAAAAGGGGGATGGAATAAGCTAACTATATCTGTGTAACCCGAGTGTTTCAGGG
This sequence comes from Neolamprologus brichardi, assembly GCF_056152115.1. Taxonomy (NCBI): domain Eukaryota; kingdom Metazoa; phylum Chordata; class Actinopteri; order Cichliformes; family Cichlidae; genus Neolamprologus; species Neolamprologus brichardi. The sequence goes on along the minus strand of NC_142118.1, from coordinate 6,482,224 downwards.
GTGACGGAGAGCAGACTGCACAGTGCGGAGAAAGAACAGAAAGGAGAATCGAGCCGTGATGTGAGCTCAAATACTCGATCAGTCGAGTACGATAGTGTGCTGTCACTGGCATGACAGTTAGGCCTACAGGCCACTTTATCCCAGCACATAGATTAATGCAGCCTTCCTTTTAACTTGGAAGTCAGATCTTGGAGTTGGGAATGACTGTCACACACGAGGTGACTGTGTTCCAGTGAGTACCAATACAGGCTCTGTTTTGCTCTGAAGCCAGGTGGAGCCATCACTAACAATACCTGGAGCACAATGCAATGCTGCAGCCTGGTCGGTTCTCTGTGCCTCGCTGAATTAAAGAGTCACAAATACAACTTCTGCAGCTTTACTGCCATTTATCCTGCTTGAATCACGCAGTTAGGGTTGGTGGGACTTGTCAGACTTTTGTAAGGGGCAAGTTCCACTTGAGGGGCTGATCATGACGCAGAATTCAAGATTTCTGATTTCCCATTTCCAGTGTAATATAGCATTAGGCTCAGATTCCTGCACGTGAATTCATGACAGCTAGACCCTACACTAGGGCTGCTCAATTAATCGAATTTTAATCTAAATTACGATGACTGAGCCGATTATTAGCACCTCCCTCGTGCTTTACTCTCGCGCTGCTCCGTGTGGCAAATCGAGAGCACCTCTCTGCATTTCGAACACGCGTCACAACAATTAAGAGGACCCGAGGGAAGCTCGGAAAGCTAAGCAGAAGTTATTTGGAGAGGAGAGTGACTGCCGTTGGTTGAAAAGAGGTAAAAAATAACTTCAGTGGTGTGGAAACATTATGGGTTCGCGGAGTCAGAGGTGGATCAAGTAGACATAGTGTGTAAACTTTGCTACGGTGTCGTAGCTGCACCACAGAGCAACACTGCAAAGTTCACTAAACATAGATGTTTACATTTTTCATTTATTTCTTATATTGCAAACATTTGCACTGTTATCAGTATTTGCACACTATTTTATGTTATTTTTTAAAGTCATTATTCAACACATTGTTATCGTTAAATAAATATCGTCAAATAATCGAGATCTCAATTTCAGTGAAAATAATCGTGATTATCATTTTTGCCATAATCGAGCAGCCCTACCCTACACCTTTTATTTCTTAAATCAGGTTTACACAGACTGAGTTTTAGAAATCCAGGATTTAAGATATGTTTATGAAATATGGAAACAAAGTGATAAGTTTGTCATCGGTCGGGTGTATTGCTAAATTAGTAGAAATTCAAATCCACTCAGAACCTCAAATTTGACCACAATCTGGGGGAAGATCTATTAGGTGATCACTAAAATCTGAGCAATGCCCCAGGAAAAGCAATTCTTGTAAAATGCCATAGCATGAGCTCACGAATCCTTTGGCCATATGAGCTAAAAATTATTTTCTTTAGTAATTTAATTAAAGGAAAAAATATTTCTCAAGCTTGGCTTTCAGATTACAACAACATTTGCTGCATAATACCTGAACTTCCTTGCACACTGGGCTTCTCTAATATAGTCACACTCCAGGGCTAGCTCTTTTCTCATGACATCTATCAGGTGCTCTGGAAACAGACCTACAGACACAAACAAAACAGGACAAAAACATTAGACTAGTCGTGGAAACAGTAGAGAGAAGCAGACACGGGGAGATGAAGAGGATGCTGTGTGTGTGTGTGTGTGTGTGTGTGTGTGTGTGTGTGTGTGTGTGTGTGTGTGTGTGTGTGTGTGTGTGTGTGTGTGTGTGTGTGTGTGTGTGTGTGTGTGTGTGTGTGTGTACACCTTCAGGCAGGGCATTGCTCATATTCAGCACCGTCATCAAATTGTTGACATCACTGTTGATACTCTGAGCCACACCAGGATACTGAAGAAAACAGACAGAGAGAAAAACATTCAAACACTTTGTTTAATTTGATCACACAATCATATTTACTATAAACAGCACAGCAATAAAACTATTTTATTCAGTAAAAGCATGAGATAACTAGCTCACATGTTCCTCTGTAAGGAAACGCAGCCATCTGATAATCAGATTATGCGTTTCCTGTATGCATGCAAGTTTAAGCGAGTGTTGACAACACGAGGACGCAGTGTCACATGTTTTTATCCTAACCTGTATTTTCATGGCCACCTCCCTGCCATCCTTCATCCGTGCAAGGTGAACCTGCCCGATGGACGCTGCCGCAAAAGGGCGTTCCTCAAACATTTCCAGCTTGTCCCTCCAGTTTGGGCCCAAATCGCTATTCAGTGCTTTCTGCAGACAGACAGGAGCAAGTAGGATTTTAGCATCACTGGAAAAAAAGTCTTCCAAAACAGCCAGGGGCAGGAATCGCAATGTAATACTACTTCATTACTTCAAATCATTAAATAAAATATAAGTTGCTGAGGAAATGGCATAACTATCAGTCTTACTGTCATTTGTTTGATTGGCATGAAGTCAGCACTCTGTCTCACACGCTCAAAAATCTTGGCAAGATGAGGATTGATGAAAGCGTCATCTGAAACATAAAAACATCGTGAGATCTTTAATTACAGATTACATTAAGTGGTTCTCAAACATTCTGCTATTCCCCTCATAAAAGCTAAAAAAACAAACCAACGGAAAAAAAAAATCCAAACATGCTCCTCTACCCACAACTTTGAGCAATCATTGAGCATAAAGAATGATCCAAGTTCAACTCTTGTTAAATAAGGTCAGTGTGATAACATCAGCAAACCCATTTGCTTATTTTTTCACTGCCATATTGTGTTGCATAACGCAACCTGAGCGGCACCATTACTTTAGAAAAAAACCCCAAAAAACGTGAACGACACACAGGAGTGAGTGCTGAAACACGTATGAAACAGGCACCAGAGCCTAATCATCAAAGATCAAAGTAACATTTAGACACTGCGTGATGCAAAACTGATGCAAAAAAACATTCTCTCTCTCTGAGCCAGTGTGTGAGGGGCAGCTCTCCCTCTCTCTCACAGGCCAGTGCACAAACACAGATCCTGCTCTTAGTGACTGTAGTGCAGAACTGAACATGTGCCTCTCTACAGTCAGAGGACTCTCGTTGATTTAAGTGCAGCCGGTTGTGAGAAATCTGAGAGAAACGTGCATCAAATACAGACTGAGAAATGCAGTTTTCAGCTGACTGGCTTGTGGGTCACCTGTTCTTATCAGACGTGCTTTATTTATACTTGCAGCTTGAGTCAACTTAACTTTACAGACATGAGTTAATGATCAAAGGCAACAGTTTGCTAGCGGATTGTGAAGCTGTGGGTCCGCTTATAAACACAAGCGGAGCTGTCAAAAGCAAAACTCACAGTGTGAGTGTGAGAGCAGTCGGAATATAGAGTAACAGCACAAATGTAATTGTGCAATTACTCAGCAATTTATCATAAACAATTAAGCCAGACACATCGATATAATGTGTAGATTAAATTGCTGTGTAGTTTCCTACTAAAATGTGTAGTAAAAGTACAGTTTAGTACTTTGTTTAATGGGACTGAAAATGGTAGATACTACATAAAAGAGCACATACAGCAATCAAGCTTTAATACTCTTAATAATTGCCTGATTTTACTGCTTGAGTACAATAAACCACATAATCATAATCATAATGAGCGAGTTAAATCAGACTCGACTGTGTAAACTGATGCCAGTGTCTAATGTTGACTTGGGCCGGCGCTGTAGAAGATATATGTAACCAGGATTAAAGACTTTATTAACAGTTTCAGACTTCTCGAGGTTAACACCGTTTTGAGCGCTGTGCTAAAAGAGCACAATGGCTGAACACACAATCATCTGCCCATCACTGCATTCCTGCCATGGCAGATAAATGTCAGCAGAGGACAAAGAGTGCAGGGATTTCTATCCTCTGGATATAGTCAACTGCAGACTATTATTGTTTTTATTATTACTATTACTATTATTACTATTATTATTATTATTATTATATCCATTTCAGCATTTTACATTTTCTGTGAAAAGAGCAGAGAGATTGTGTGTGTCCACCCACAGAATATTACATTAACCCCTGACCCAGCCACACTTCGAAACTGCAGTTTGTCACCACTTGAGAGACATGGTAACACTGCTCAACAGGTCTCAGCACAGTGGACTGACCTGGTCTTTTTTGAAGCCGCTGCCTTCCTCTCTCCTGCTACCGTCTTCATGGCTTATTATATTTACTGCACGTTCAGGCAAAGATGGCACGAATACCAAAGGAAAAGGTCACCAAGTCAAGGTTGGGCAGAGGTAGCAACAGAGCTAAACAAAGCTGTGATGATGGGTTTACTGCTGTTACCTGACACGGCTTCAGTAACTCACTGGTCGTTTTGTTTACTGCCGCTGGCCTCGCTCTCGGATTATCTGTTTGTGTACAAGCACTGACCTAAATGCAGGTTAGAGCCAACACAGAGCCGCAGCAAAAAAACTAAACAAAAAAACTCACCAAAAAGTCCTCTGTACCAACTCTTAGTCAGTTTACAAGTTCTCAGCTACTACAGCACACGGTCAAGCTAACCTGCACCATAATAATCAGTCTGAAAACTGTGATTGTATATAGAGCGTTTCCCTTCACAGAATCCAGGGTAAGGAATGCTTTTTATTCACAAGCAGAAAACTTTACAAAAAAATCTAAATTTCAATGCGACTATGTCCGTCCCTCACCTTGAATGCTGAGCATCTGTCCCAACTTTAATGCAGCTCCTCTGACTTTGCACAGAGTTCTGACAATGCGCTCAGCGTTGGCCTCGGACAGGAAAGGGCTCGAGTCCAGAACTGATTTCCTGTTTTCACCTGAAGACAAAAAAAAGTATTACATTTGCATGTAGTGCATTTTGTGATGCATGTTAATCCAATCAGCAGGTCAATAAACAATAACTGTAAAATCATACTTACTTTTCTTAATTGTGATTACATAAAATGTTTCACAGATTTCATTAAGTATTTGTATGCATTTGCTTTTCCATACAGACAGATTTTGCACCTGAAGTGCTTGTTTGGTCATGTGACACATATTTTGAATTTAAACTTATCCCCACATAGTTGTCTGCTCTCCTCTGCTATTTTTTTAGCCTTTGAACATTTTTATTTTATTATTTTTATTTTGATAACTTGATTGATAATCTGCTCCAGAAAGATTAAAAAATTTGTAACAAATGTAGGCCGTGCAGAAACTAAACATCAACAAAAGTGGCCACCGTGATAGTAGTCGTAAGGTCGCCGTGCCCAATTCTACAAATATATACGATCGTGGGATTTGTATACGCCACACAGATGTGGGCACTCACATTTATATGAAGTAGGCAATGTTTCTGCAAAGTTTTGTCAAGACTGGTCTGTGCTTGTGTGCACAGTCAGGTTCACAAGTTCTTGTGTCACATTTACTGTTTTTCTTCTATGCAGCAACACAATTAATTTAAAATAAGGCAGCAAGGATTTGACTGAAGGACAAACGCTTTAATTCAAGGATTTAACAGAAATATTTCGTGCAACATTTAGGAATTATGGACAATTTTAGAGAGTCCTTACATTTAAGCCTACCCCGTATTTGCAATGTGCAGGACTACTGTTGTGTATTTGTGACTTGCTATATAAGCTATATGCAGAACACTGGTAGTGCGTAAAAACAAAAAAGAAAAAGAAGAGTTGAGCCGTCCTGCTAGTGATGCATGTGACTATCCTTATCAAGATAGTCATCCTTAGCATGAATGCCTCTCTTGCTTTTCCAGCTTTACTGCTAGAACATGCATATCTTGGGAGTGATGTTACTCGCAGCTCCGGTATCCGACATCTGTGGTAAATGGGACACAGCGCTGTGGATCTGACTGTACCAATGTGTGAGGGGTGTGACTGTGTACGTGTGTCAGTAGGTCATCAGGTAGTACGCTCTGGTACATCTGAAGCTGCCTTCAGAGGCTTTAATGAAGATTACACACACACACACACACACAGACACACACACGTGTTCAGTGTGTGCCTGGGATTAAAGCGCACACAAAAATAAATAGCAACAAACAGATGCATAAATGCCAGATTTACGCCTGTACGCTCTGTTTCAGCTTAGCCTGTGTTTCAGGATTAGCAGGTTGACGAAGCAGAGCAGGGACGTCTGTTTAGGGGGCAGGCTGTGAGGGAGATGGCCTAATTGAAGTGTCCAACATGTAATAACATGCAAGAGGGATTGGTGCTGAGGGCAATTCATAGGAATGCTGCTGCAAAATCTCTGCATGTTGTTACCACAAACCAAAAACAAACGCACCGTGAGGAGTCCTCACCACAACATTACTAAGATTTTTTTCTGTGTATACTACTGTTAAGAACAAGCGTCATGTAAAAAATGAATAAATATACCAGTGTTTTAAAAGCAAACTGTAAGGTTTTCATCCATTTCTTAGCTGTAACGTGTAAATCCCGCTCACTGCTCGAGCCACTTAGGCGTGTGTGTGCGTGTGCGCATTTCTGAGTGTTACCTTCTGCGCCGTTTTGTCTGATGCTCTTCTTGGCGAATTCTGCTAGAGCTCCAATACCCAAACCTACAGCCAGACCTGGTGCAAACACACAGAAAAACCAAAACACATACCAATGTATTACAACAACAAAGACCAATGCGTTTTCATCATTAACACACAAATACAACACATTTTAAAGCACTGAATGCGTCATCTGATGATGTTATGCTGTTTTTTTTTTTTAAATTGATGAAAAGAACAAAACAAAGCTCACATCTACACTGACAGTAAAACACAAATCATGCAGCGTATGTATAAAAAAAAATCCTTTTAGTAAATCAGAGTATGGACAGGCTGCGGCTTTAACGGGACCCTCACCTCTGCTCTGTGATGAGTGTAAATAACCTGACTAATCGAGGCCATCTGTTGCAACTCCTATCACTCCTATCAAAATAAAACATATGCAACAGAAAATATGACAAAAATAGAAAGCAAATAAAGCCTTTGATCGTGTCAGTATTTGGCAATGGCTGCAGTGGTAACAGCTGCATCCAACACAGCATGTGGAAATAATGTCAAAAAAACTGAAAGCTTTTGGAAAACTTAATCATGTTAGAAATTAGAGGATTTAAAAAAAAGAAAGAAAGAAAGAGTTTGCGCAAGTGGGCGGTTGTTTGTGAAGTTCCTCTGAGCTTGCTTCTAACTTACATAACTCAACGTTACATAATCAGTTAGTCAGCGGCCTCTCTGAAGCAGAGAGGCAGCGGTGGACGGACAAATGGGGACGCGGTGTGCTTCAGTGTCATGTATACAAGTCAACTGAGCACTTATTCATCATTGCTTCGTGTGTGTGTGTGTGTGTAACTTAACGTGTAACTTTTCCTTTCACAGTAATGTCATGTGCCTGTGTTTTGTTTCCTGGTTTAGAGAGGATTTGCAATGCACAGATTTAAACACCGAATATGAGGCAGTCGGTTACGTGACTGTACCTATAAAACTGTATGATGTCAGCATGTGCAACTGTCAAGCCAAAGAGAGATCAGCATTTCTAGCAGCATCTCTGAGTGACATATTTTGTTTTCCAGACCACGCACAAGTGTCTGTCCATCATTCGATCTCAAGAAAAGGTACGTGTTTGCAAAAATGACTGCGGTGCATATTCTCGTCAGAACCAAACTGCACTGTCAGCAAAACCTTTGAAAACGGTGACTTGAAAGGTGACGGCGAGAGGAGGCCGATGCCACGCAATGAATCGGTTTAGCGCTTTTTGCCTTGTCTGACTTTGTTGCCAAATGTTGTAGGGGAGTGAAGGACGGGGTCAAGGCCAGGCTCATGCATCGCCTCCTCTTTTCAACACCTTCTAAATGTTACCGCTGTCAACATGCTGAATCATCTCAGCTCTCTACCTGCCGCGGCTCCCTGCAATTCCAACTTGTTTGGAATGAGCTGTGGCTAAATTCTGCAGTGTCGATGGTCCATGCTGACTTATGTGAGGCTGTTCATGTTTCACTTCTGTCCACTTTATATTCGCGTTCACATTTCTGGCTTCGGTTTGACTCTGTGCCTCCTGCTGACAGATCCATCATCTGTCTGAGGAGAAGTTCCTAACACAAAAGCTGCCGATCAGTTCTCTTAAACGACTTCTGAGGCTAGCTGCGAGCTCTTTGCTGTGCTTGTGTGAACATTAGAGCCTTGAGTAAGATTAGCACTGAAAAAACATCCTGTCGTGGCACAATTTGGAGGATTAGAAGAGACACTTGATATGTTTAAACTTACTGACTGAATAATGTGAAGTGTTTTTTTATGTATTAAATGTCTTGTACTATTAATGTGTGAACAGAATGTAAAAGCTGATCTCCCACAGCGCTCTCTGTTGCCTCTGAAGTGTTTATGCTTGCTGCTGAGGTCTTTTTTCAGGACCTTGCCTCTGCTCTCAATGTTCAAAACTAGCAACGTTAGCTAATGTTAGCTTAGAAATTGCGTCCCCTAATCACCAACGTCAACAAAGAGGGTAAACTCACACTGCAACACAAACTCCACAATAAAAAACAACACAAAAACAAAGAAACAAAATAAAACACAAATGTTGCTAGCAACAAGGTTAGCAAGAAAGTCATCCAACGTCAGGCAGCTAGCCTCTAGTGTTGTAAGGTAAGTCAACAAGTAGCAGGCTGATGACTTCAGTCATTTTCTGGAAGATACACATTGAACCTTTGGCTAATGGTTAACTCACCAGCCACTTTATTAGACGCGCTCAATTGATTACTAACACAAATGTCTAATCAGTCAATAAAGTCAACGACAGCAATCAAGATGACCTGCTTAAGCTCAAACTGAGTATCAGAATCGGGAAGAATGGTGAGTTAAAACTGGGAAAACTGGGGTTTTGCCCACACAACCATCTCTAGAGTTTACAGAGAATGGTGGGAAAAAAAGAAAGTATGCAGAGAGCTGTAGTTCTCTGGCTGAAAATGCCTTGTTAATGTCAGAGGTCAGAGAAGAGCCAGACCGCTTTGAGCTGACAGGAAGGCAACAATAACTCAAAAAAGCACTTGCTGCCACCAAGGTATGCAGAAAATCATCTCTGAAGACAAACCACACTGAATCGTAAAGCAGCTAAGCTACAGCAGTCTTAGATCACACCAGGTGCCAGTCTTGCAGCTACAAACAGAAAACTGAGTTGCAATTTACGTGGGCTCACCAAAAATTGACCAGAAGAAGACTGGAAAAACGTTGTTTGGTCTGATGAGTCTTGATTTCTGCTGCAGCACTCTGATGGTAGGGTCAGAATTTAGCGTAAACAACATGAAAACACGGATCCATTCTTGGATCTGTGCTTCCATGCATCATTAAATACCACAACCCACTTTTGGAATGGGGTGGAATGGGATCATTCGCATCATGGACGTGCAAATCTGGAGAAATTGTGCGATTCGATCGTCTAATTCTAACCAGAATGTCTAATAAATGTCTCCATCACCTTGTTGCATCTATGCCGCAAATAATTAAAACAGTTCTAAAAAATAAAAACAGGTCCAACCTCATACTGGTGTGCGTAAAAAAAGTGGCAAGTGAGTATATTGTAAACCAGACAGAGAATGTTAAATTTTAAAAATCAATTTTGGATTTTTTCTTTAATGTATATAACTGAACTGCATTAATTTATTCATTAAATGTGTCACAGACAATAAATGGAAAACTGTGAACGTGGTGAAATAGTAGATTAACAACAGCCGTGTGCACTACAAAGTCAAACACATTTCATTCCTTTTATGGCTGCACGATTGCAGAACTCCCTTTCAGGCTGCCGGTGTCTCGCTGTGCCAGCTTGAAGCTGCCTAACAGGGCATGTTTTTATCTCAACAGGAGCAGATTAGTTAAAGAAAAGGCTGCGGAAGCTTGACCTCATATCTAGAGGTTTTTGTTTTGAGTGCGGCTCCAAGGTCTGACAAGCATGTTACACACATTTCTCAATGTCTTGTTTACTTCGGTTCCTTTAAGGGCTTTGTTTTTGTATTCGCTGCCATTTACATATGGCCTTATGTAGTCCACGTGAATTTATTAGTACTGTCTTAACACCAGTGACCTCATCTAAAAAGGTAAGTGGGAGGTTAAAAGATTAGGTGAATAGAATTTTACCAACTCAGTTTTTATATATTATTAAGCACAAAGGAAGCTCAACAATTAGACAACATTTCACCAACACAACTAGATCTTTCAACTAATAGAGACTCACTTTGACTTCTGTGTAATCAGAAAGAACACAAAAAAAATTCACTCTGTTTTCAAATATTAGTTTGAACGTAGGATCCAATAAATGTCATCTGGACCATTAAAAGCTGAGGTCCAGCCACACAAAGCTTTACTTTGCTGCTGATGTATATGCAGACTTGCACGACTACAGATACAGCCAGATATTAACATCCACTGAATCATCCATGACTCAGACGCAGTGTAATGCTGTACCTCCAAAGTTGGCCAATCTGCTGATCCGGGTCACGGGCACTTTCCTCTCTCTGGCTCTCTCACTCAGCTGAAGAAGACAACGCATTGTGACTTTCCATTAAAATTTGAAACCAATAACAGAAATTAAGCGTTTACACGAGTATCTTTGTGTTCAATGAACAGGAAATGAGAAAGAGGAATTACCATCTGTTTATGTGGTTTTCCATCAGTCCCCTTGCTCTCTCGAGCTTTCTCGATGTCTTCGGCCGTCAATCCCCCCATCGTGGATGGGTCCTGATGGTAGCTCCTGAACTGACTGACAGGATGCTGAAAGTAAAGCTGCCTCCACACATGTTTGTTCATTCTGTGGTTGTAGAGCTGACGTCCACTAAGAAGTCTGCCACAGAGAAAGCAAAGAGAATTACCTTAATCCCCCATAACTGGCAGCAGTGACTCGTTTATGGCACAACCATTCTTACCTCACATCTTGGTGGTAGGATCTGGTGTGCCCACTGAACTGTTTGCTGGGGTCTTTGTATCCTTCAAATACTGAGTGTTCCCCACTGGCATGCTTCGCCCCTGTTGCTGCGTCATTGCTGCTTCCTGAGTGATCCACTGTGAAGTCTGCACCTTCATCCCTGAACTCTGAAGCGTTGAATGCGCTGTCATCGGGAGGAAAGTCGAAGTCGGACTCTGAGGAATAGCTTTGCTGCTGGCCGGACATTTCCTTTAGAGACAAATGCATACATTTAAAACAAAGTCAAAGTACCGTTATGACATTTATTAAAATACACAGTATTATCTGCACAAACCTGGATTTTTACCATGGCTGCTGAGATGCCTTGTTCCGCAGCTGATTGGACACTTTGGACAGCAGCGCCTATTCCTGGGGCTGGTTATACAAATACAGGAAACTTCAAGTTGTTTTCTGCTAATAATAAAGCAACTATTGTGTTAATATTTTATCAACAATGCATCTTAGTGTTCTGGTTAAAAATAGTCAACTGAATATTGCAGAAGGCCCTACGTTCCTGTGGCCATCCAGTTTCCTGGACCAATTCCTCCTTTTTCTTCATTAACTGTAAAACTTTCATTTCTTTTAAAACTTGAGCAACAGTTACAAAACAGCTTTAGGATGTTCTTTTACGCAAGGCTACTGTGCTGTTATTTAGAAAATGATTCCAAAGTCATCAATCATAAAAACGATTCTGTTTGCCCTCAGTAGACAGCTTAATGCAGACACACCCCACTGTGTCACAATCTGAGATCCACTGGTAGGAAGACTACAGCCCAATCGATTTATCGGTGGGTTGATTTTATTGTATGATACTGGCTATTTGCTGATTTATCAGTGGCGGCATTTATATTACTAAACTGAAATAAAAGTAAAGAAGAAATGGAGAAACAGCCTTCAACCATGTAATGAGTGTTGACATTACACAGTTTGCCCACCAGGGGGCTCTCTGCAATGTCCTTCAACAGCCAAATAACAACCAACTAATCTAAGCAGAGATGGGCGGAGCATAAACGTAGTAAATAACTACACATGTTAGGGAAATCTGTTAATGTTTCATGTGCTGTTTTCATACGGATCATGCGATGACCCTGACAGGGTCAAATACGCTGCAATTTAAAAAAAAAAAAAAAAAAAGCAACAGCAAATAGAAAAACAAAAACAAGCACACAAAACACAACAGAAGTGTTTGGGGACATAATAATGTGACAGAACAGCTGAGGAAGCGACAGAAATGGACACACTTAAAAGAACATAGGGTTCGTCAGTGCTGTGATCAAGAAAAAGATGCAGGTAATGTGTGTTTTCATTGCATGACTCATATATATAATACTGTAGACACATGTTTGCTATTAGCTTATCACTTATCCCTTCCACAGCTCTTCTGTCATGTTATTGCTTCCCCAAAAACGCTTTTTCTTGTTTTCTTAAGTTGCAGTGCGTTTGGTCTCTCAGGGCCACCGTAGGATTATCTTCACCCATCTCACCTGATCCCTAGCATCCTCCTCTGCCACACCAACCCTCTGCGTGTCCTCCTTCACTACATCCATGAATCTCTTGTGAGGTCTCCCTCTTTTCCTCCTGCCTGGCAGCTCCATACTAAACACCCTTGAACATCATCTGCACATGTCCAAGCCTTGCCTTTTTAACTTTGTGTCTAAACCTCTCATTTTGAGCTGCCCCTCTGATGTACTCATTTCTAATTATGTCCATCCTGGTCACTCCCAATGAAAGTATTAACATTACATTACATTACAAGTTGGGCTCCAAACCAAACAAGTACTGAAACACTAACAAAAATTCTTTAGCTGCCTGAAAATTAGACATGCCACGTTAAAGAACACTCGCCATTTGTTATCAAGTTGTAGATAGAAGTCAGTTCAAGCACTTACAAACATTTACTTATAACTTTGTGAGCATTACACTACAGTACAAATGAACTTCCTGTCAACATGTTTTGGCTATAAAACTGACACAATTTGAATATTTCATTTATCAGTGACAAAATGCTTGCTACAGGGATGTCAGGATCTCTGTGTTCTCATTCTGAACCCTGCTGGTGTCCAACATCTGTGTCTACTTTTGCCTCCTCAAACCATTTTCTTCTCTTCCTTTAGCTCCTGATAAACGCTGAGCTCTGGGCTCCTTATCCTATCAGCAGACTCGAGAAGGAGTCACCTTCACACAAAATACATTTAATACAAAGCAAATGAATTGGTTTTCCTCCCGGAGGGGAGGGGATTTAACTGGACTCTGCCTCATATCATTTGAATGAAAGTCAGTTTTGGGGTCGCTGCAAGTCCCACACTAAAATGTCTGGTTTAGTAAAGTGGGAACATGACTACCAGAGAAACAGAAAGATAAAAGCACAGGGAATATTGTTCAGAAACATACCTGTCCCACTGCGGAGGGTGTTGGTCTGAGCCTCTACGACTGCCTGGCTCAGCTTAGCCAGGCCTCGCATTAGCAACATCATATCACCTGCCATGATGGACTACAAACAGAAGACAGAAAGACAACAAAACAGAAAAAAATGTGGGGTGAATGTCATCCTTCGATTCCCCTGGAAGCTCCGATACAAAGCAGTCGGAGATTTTAACGTGTCAGTTCACCTCTTCAGGGAAGATAAAAAAGACCATAGAAACAAAGAAGGCAAATGGAAAGAAATAAAACCCGTTGTCGAGTCACTGCCAACAGAAACACTCACAAACATACACAGCTGTCACATCTTGAGAGGACTTTAATACTCTGTCTAAAAATACCCATGACCTCCGATCCCTGTTTGGGCACACGGAGGCACAAGAAAGGGAAGGCGAATGCTCGTAAGCTGTGAATATGCGTGCATGTGGTCCAGGGCTGCATCTGAAAATGTCACTGGAAACAAAACGGGAGGAGAGCAAGGGATAAATCTTTCAGCTATTTCTGTGCACGTGTTGAGTTCATGCTCGAGGCTCACCGTCATATTTTATGCCGAGCGACGGCACGACGAGGCTGGTTTTCTATGAATCTAAAAATGTCGCACCTTCCTTTCAGGAAACAACCTGGTTATCTTTACAGGCCGTTACAGCTGTTGCTATTAAAATGCGATGACAACGCTTGAAAGCAAATCTCAAGTTTGAGTTAAGACACGAATAAAACTTGGGTTTGTTTCAGGCTTATCTAAACAACAAAGCCACCGCTGCATTCCTGCCTCTTACAGCTTGCTGCCTGTTTTTGTTACAATATTACAGGTGCTGCTTTGTGGGTGTGACAACAGGCTGCAAAACAGCTCGGCGAGGATTTGGGCCTGTGGAGAAAGCTGCTGGGGCTGTGGCTGAAGGAATCTACGCAATATATCAATAAGCGTGTATGTGAAGCAGTGCACATACATCGCCTGAGTCAGAAGTGGGTCATCCATCCTCCTTCAGGGCTGCTCTGTTTTCAGATGGTGGATACTTTGTGACACAAGGCACCAAGAGGAAGGGGAAGAAATGAAGAGTTTGTGGAAAGACGTGATAGGATTTATTCGTTTTTTTTAGATTAGTAATATTTGCACTGGAATAATCATGCTTGAGAAATCTGAATGCTCATTTTCCTTCACAGTGCTTAAGATTAAGTTTAAAGATTACGTTTGAAAGTTAAAATAGCTATAAAGGGTACAACTATTTCATCTCGTTTTTAAGGTCATTTCAGTCTTTGATTTTATAGAAATACAACGCTCTCTTTTCAATTACAAAGCTGTGCCATCTTAAACTTAACTTCCCACAATGTGCCTCTTCCAAGATCTCTTACTTGTTTATTTAGACCTAAATCTGTAAAAGAAAATCTCCTACTGTACTTAGATTCCACGGTTATAAAATCAAGATTCAGAAACACTTCAGGGGGTTTTTCTGGCTTAGAATGTGCCCTGGTCCACATTCATTATAGTGCCGTTGATTTTTCTTTGGCTGTGACTAAGATGTAATTTTATTGCCAAATCTAATCGGCTGAGCAACTTCCCATTTGCCAGAGTCGGTGTGTGGCCTGTGTGTGTGGGCCCCGAGCCCTCATCTCCAGAGGAGGGAAACTGAAAGGTATGATTTTGGTAACAGCACACTGACTGTGTGGCAAATATGCACACCTAAGCCGCAGCTGTTGTCTGCTGCTCAAGCTGTTGTCTCACCGTTATGGAAATAGCCCAAACAGTGTTAGTCAGCGTCTGAATCCTGCTCAGTCCACCTCATGGCTTCCTGACAGTCTACCATCACTTGCCCTTGACAAGCGTTCCTGAGCCAAGAGTGGGAAATGTTTCCCGTTATCTTTGCAGTGGCGTCACCACTGTTTATGCAGGAAACGTGAATAAACTCACGTCGCCCTGCGAGACTCCTGGAAAAGAAGAGCCTCTCCCATTTTAATAAACTGCACAATCAAAGGCAGTTCCTGTATTAAAAAATAATGCAATCACAGCCAGTTGTTACACTTTTATCTGTTAGCACTTCATAGAGGCTTAGATTGACCTACCTCACTTTTATGTGTACATAATCTGACATGGTAAAATGGGAAAGCATGCTTCTCTATTTTATTAGATTTTTGGCCAGATTAATGCTATTAGTTATATCACAAGAGACTATGACACACATTATAATATATAACAGCTAAAACTTTAAACAATAATATAACATCGAGGTGATGATGGGTACTGGGACTGACATTAAAAAAAAAAAAAACTTCTCAAAAATTATAATCATCTATAGTAATAGATGTGTTATATGTTTTTAGAGTGTTTGATTCTTGAAACGATTGCTCTAAAATGTTGTGCAGATATGAAAGTTGCACAACTACTACAGGAAACTATTAACAATAGTTTCAGTTAAAGGTTAACCGAAACGAAAACACGTACACGAGTGTCAACAATTGACTTCCGTTTATGCCAAATAAGCGAAATTTTATTTTTCCCGCAGTACCTGAAATAAACATATGCTAGTCACTAGGTGCACGCTCTTCCAAAAACGTATAAATTTGGAATTAAGCTTTAACACACGTTTTAACAGCGTAACGAGACACTACAGCCTCTCTTCTTTCATGCAAGGGCACAACAAACGACAGTTGTCCTTTTAAAACTCATCCTAACTCACTTCCTCGTAGGCGAGCGTGCACGAGACTTCATAACAGCAAACTCGTGCCACGTTAAGGAGTTAAAACTAGCATTACGGCTGCTGCGAATAGCCTGAGCGGATTTCCAAATGTCCCGAATAAATTAGCGCTCGGTCTGCAGCTTGACAAAGTTTGTACAAGTACGGGGCAGCCATGGTCATGGCAGGCACGTCAGCACGCCGCTGCGCAGGATTTTTCACGTTCAGCTGGTTTGAGGCTGAAGCGACGAGAAGCGGACGAGGCCAACAAAAATATACTTGACTGCGTACATAATAATTAGCAGCTAATGCACGATAGGTACTCACCAGCAGCTGTCGTGTGGGCTCTTTGCTGGTTTCCCCAAGTCTTATCAGATAAGGTGGCCCGCCTGAGGAGAGTCAAAGCAGCCGATGTGTATTTGAGCTGCAGCAGCACTTTCCCGAGGATACTCTTTATCTGGGGAAACGGTGTGCTAACAGCAGGAGCTAAAGGTTATTTACTAGCCGCCCTCCTCCTCCTGCTGCTACTGCTGGTAGCGTTTAATCCAGTTTGTCTCCACTCCCCCTCTCTCTCCACCATGAGGTCAAACCATATTTACCAACTTCTCAACACCAAGAACGGCGCGATGACGTAACCGGCTCGTGTGTCGTGCAGCGATAATGAGGAACGCACACACTAAGTCGAAATTTACCACATACAAGAAGGACGCACCAGAGTCCTTCTAGACTTTGGGGGGCTGGAGGGGCGGGACATGTACAACCACCATGTTTATTTTTCGGGGGTCTTCCTGCTTTATTATCATAAGCTATGTACTAAAGCTAAATTGACATAACTTTAGCTTTACAAGACTCTGGTTTTTCTCCTCCCTCGCTCCGTCCCGCTCTCTGCTCCTATTGGTCCTCCGTCGTCTGTTGACAACACAAGCAACGGTTGTTTGACGGGAGGCGGAGTTTAAAGGCGCGTGTTGATTGGTTTATCGCGGAGAAAAACAAAGTCATGGTTAGATGTGACCACCGCCTGATTTGTAGCTGAGTTTACTGATAACAAGTTTAACTTTTACAAGGCGGGGTGGCGGCGTGGATAAAAGACAAATTCCACAAAGGTGTCAGCTATATAAACAAAAATACAGCCCTCGATGGTGAAATGGGCCTGTGCTTCCCTCTACTGTTGGTAAGAGGACGGTACCTTACTGGAGCGGCCATGTTTAATTAAATTAAAAATGTTCTGATTGGACCATTACATTGAAATGTCTAGCAGAAGAAAATAACTTCGAAGCAGTCTTTACTCAAAACAACAATAACGACACAAACCCAAACAAAAACATGTACACGCACGTTTCTTTTTCAGTTACAGGGATGTTATTGTTTCCCCTGCAGTTTCGATATTGGGACAGCAGAGGGCACCGCAGAGCTACACAGCTCGTGTGACTGTAAAGGTTTTATAAGTTGTAACCACTTTCCTAGACTCAATAAATTCACTTGTCCTCTATAGTGAACATATGATATATGAGACCAGGATGTAGACAAATTAAATTTTCCATCTTGCATTCCAGTGCGGAATATGGGAAATAAGCTTGCTGTGAAACGCAAGCCAGATTTTATGACAGATACACAACAAATGCAAGGAAAGAATTTGATGTCCCAGAAGTTTTGAAAGAATTGAAAAAAGAAGACTCACAGAGGCTTATCTTTTTCACCCCTAACCTTAATAAAAGTGGAAGGGAGGAAACCCCCACATCAACCTCTCTCTGTTCAGAAGGTCCCATGAATCATTGCCTTTCTTTCCCACCAGCTCCAGACGTGGCTGCTGTTGTGGACAGGTGTGATTTGAATGGCAAATTACCCTCATGCAAACACAACAATTAATGTGGTCAAAGAGAACCAGCAGCTTGAGGTTGCTGTTGGCTTCCTCAGGTCTGGGCCACAGGAAAAACTATCCTTGTATCCTTGTGCTGTCAGCTTACATACCAACCCATAGCATACTTGCCATAGATAGGCAGATAGAGAGAGTGTCTTTTGACCTGTCTCCCTCCCCTCACCCCAATCAGTCGCAGATATATATATATATAGATGATATATAGATAGATAGATAGATAGATAGATAGGCTTACAAAGATTAATAGAAATCACACATGGACACATTGTTCTTTCACCAAAAAATTCATTTTTCAAAGGAACAACCCAAATAAATACAGAAGCCGCCAAAGCCAGAACAATAGGATGCCTACTTACAAATGACTGTAGGTGCACAAAGGGGAGCAAAAGCAATAGTTTAGATGGTCTTAAAGGAATAGTTGCTGGCCCTTTTTGGCAGCTAGTTAGCTTAGCTTAGCAAAAGGAAAAAGAACAGCTCGTCTCATCCCTGTGCAAAAACGGCAACATCTAAAACTGACAAACACACAAGTTTTATCTTAATCTTGATTGTTTAACCAAGGAACATTTTCCCCTATTTCCAGTTTTTTTGCTAAGCTACACTAGCCAACTGCTGGTAGACATTTTCACATTTAGCACACAAACAGAGAGTGGTGTCCATCTCTTCCTCAACTACATAACAACATTTCCCCACATGCCCAACTATTTCTTTAAGAAGGCACTGCATTAGGATTGTAGTCTCTTTCCTCATCTACTTTCACTGCAAACCTTAACTGAAAACCATGGCATTTTAAATTCATGGTACAGTAAAAACCCACGAACTGTTTAAGTATTACTTTTCATCATGAATGTGTTACATTATAAGACATTTTTTCTCTTTCGTGCTCATCTGGTATGACGGTATTCCCCCTCAGGAGGACATGGTTCACTTAGTCAGATACTATAAACCCTTTTCAAGTTTAAATATAGGTTGTCAGCAGTCTGCCCTACAGTTTGATTTAATTGACTCATAATGCAACACAAGCTTGAGGACAAAACTCAAAAACAGTCATAAATTTCAAAATTTCATGGTATCCAGTGATTTAAAACAAAGATTTAAATAGAAACAGAACAAGCTACAACTTAAGAACAAACCTTTCAAAGGGATAATAAACATGCACCCGTGAGAGGCTAAAGCACAGAAGCCCACATTTAAGACTAAGAGCAAAACAACGCTTAAAAAGAACAGGTTTTCACTCGTCTGACTTGGATTTGTAATATTAAGGCACTATATAGCTTAAATAAGATTGTTCATGGCTGTTAAGTGTTCAACAGGAGTCAACTAAAATAATGTTACAATTAAAAAAAAATGGAAAAAAGTTCAAACTACATCAAACAAAATAAATCTTACTGTACAGAGTGAGAAGGCTGATAAGTGTTTGGCCACTGAAGTCAAATGAACTAATGTTATGTTACATATGAAACAATATCCTCTGTCGCATTACTTTCTGCTGTGAGATGAATTGTTTAGCTCCACCTGATTGCCTGTTATTGCCGGATTATTGTGGATAATCCGGCAATAACTGGCAAGGCTGCCACTGAAACTTATGCGAGCAGCCTACATGATCTAAATCCTCTCTAAGGCTTCGTGTGTAACGGGTTATTCTGAAGAGTGAAGCAGCTAAAAGTACTACTTTTATTCTTTCCACACATCTTAAAACTGTGATCTGATGAGTAAAAACACTCTTAACTATGTAATTCCTACTACTTGAAAGTGTAATGAAGGGAATATTTTCAAAGGAATGGCAATGTGATGAAGTTGTGGTCAAACGTGTAAAAAGAAAATCCTGTGAAAGTGACCTTAACTGTGTTAAGACGAAAAGCAATTTATCTTAAACTACAGCCAAATCAAGGCTTTAAAGGTGAAATGTGGACATTTTTAAAGCCACTACAGTTATTATGTGATTACAGCATCTCTCAAACAACTGGGAAAAAAAATTAAAACCTTCACCAGGGGGCGTCAATGTCAGACATTTTTAAATTCCTCACATTCCTCACACAAAAGGATAACCCTCTTTATCATATATTTATATAAATTCTTGTAGCAATAACCACAATTTAAAGGAACAAAGCCAGAAAGATTTAGGGCATAAGAATTTTCTCTGTGCTCTTGTCCAGTCTGGAAGTACTGGAAGAGAAAGTAGCACGTAACTAATGCCGGCCTTTAAGGGGAATTCGTTCAGAGCACAGAGATATGGAAAATCACCTCTAAAGAAATTTAATTGATAGATAGATCCATAATTCTTTAAAAACTGAGAATTCATTTAGTTAAAAAATGTTTTAGGGGCCTTTGTAAATATAAAATTCAATCTTTTACATAGTAACGTTCAGCAGAAAACCTCAGGTGTAACAGAAAACGTTAATGATACCGTGTTTTCTGGTTTATGAGGAACTGAGACGTTGTTAATGTCATGAGTTCCACTTGTGCTTTTTCTGTCAAATGCACTATTAAGACCTCTTAAGAAGGCGAGGACAACAAAATAGAAGACTAAACTTTTGACGTTCTGAAGGTTATGTATGGATCCGGCCATGTTTTGGTTTTTTAATAATTGTGTTTCCAACATGAGAACAAGTTTCTGTGAAAGAGTTCTTGAGGAGGTCCCCAGAAGTGTTCCCCCGAGGACTGACGAATGAGTTGAAGTGGTTGTGTGTCCCGTCTTGATTAAAGGAAATCTCCCAAGCTTTATGAGTTCACCATGGATGAAATGATATCCAGCAAACTATCGAGTCCAAAAAGGTAGCCGTCTTCTCTGTTCCCCTCCACCCAGGAAGCTCGGTGGGTCAGTTCCTTCCCCTCGGGGAGAGGTGTGGTTTTCCCAAAGTCAATCATCCAGACTTTGGCTCGTCCGTTACGGTCGTGAACGAACAACAAGGAACTGCCGATGACCTGGCAAACACACAGAAAGGCACAGAGATGAATGAGATGAGAATACAGGAAATAAATAAATGTAAACAAGTTCCTTCTTTTCTTAACACCCTACGTGTTTGTTTACATCTTTTAGAAATCTCACTTCCTGTTTTGTGACATCAGTGTCCTTCATGTCAGCTAGTATTTATATTTGAATTTGGGTGTGTATGTGTGTGAGAGAGTGAGCAGTCATGTTTCCTTAATAATTCAAGCTAAGATTGAACGTAAAATCAAATACAGGACTGGAGTAGCCAATCTGAAAGTATGAGCTACGTGACATCTGAACATGTCTGAACTTGGACATTTACACAAATTGAGTGTGACAAACCCAACCTGTTTACAGCTTTATTATGTTAGTTAGTACATGTTAGTACATTTTGTTCAGAATTTCTTGCTTTTTGATCATAAAATTCCTTACAGAATAAACAAATACATAGTGCAGGCAATAGAAAACACCATAAATAAATGTATATGCACTCAGAACTCACATATTTGTATATGAAAAAATGTATACAAATAAACTAACTAGTGTGCCCTTACCTCATGAGTTTTGAAGAATGGGGACATCTCCAGAGTGCCTCTTATTTCCTGCAGCCGGGACAGATAAATATTCTGAAAAACAGAAGAAAAAAAAAAAACAAGCTTTAATGGCACGTTCCAACAAACCGTTAGTATTTTTTATCTGGCAGATCTGAGCTGTGTTTGTATGTGTTCAGTTTATTTCAATGATGTAAACAATATACAGAAGTACATTTAGGACAGAAACGAAAAAAAGTGCAATACAAAATAAAGCAAAATACAACCTTCAATATCGCTTCGGCTATTCTGATTCAGTTACATATCGAAACAAAGTGGGAAGAAGTGCAGAATATGGAGCGATGTACAGTCTAATACCTGCTTTTAATTGTTTAGTAAGCTGTTGTGGGTATTGTGCGCACATTTCTATGTAACCTCTAGTCTTGAATTAAAAAATGCTCGGGCTGGTTATGTGTTTTACTGCTTGGTTTAAGGTTAGGTTTACATTGTGGTTATGGTTTTGGTAAGATTCCAGGAAATGAATGTAAGTCAATGTTATGCCCTCTGCAGTGATGCGTGAGTGTGTGAGTATTACCCATGTGGTAATTAAACAGTATTCAAGGCCACTGACGCACATTCAGTAAACCAGACAAACACACTCACCAGTATATCCTTGTTTCCTTTTACAAAGTCGTGGAAGGCCGCGGTAACTTGTTCTCTCGTCTTTGTTTTCTTAAAATCTCTGTTCACCGTCCCGTCCTCCTTCTGCAGAGGAGAGGGTTAGCATGAAAACTGGCTTAATGAGAAAGTTCGACATTAGTTAGCATTAATAACACATGACAAAAAACCTTTGGGGAAAATACAAGATAAACTGTTTAAGCTGACTTTTCTATCCAATACTGAACTTCTAGACGTACTGAAGGGAAGAAAGGCGCACAGGAGATGAAAGGAGGGGACGGAGGAAAGGATGGACAAGAAAAGCAGAGCAAACAATCTGCGGAGGAAAGGAAGCAGTGGGACATTTATAGAGGCTTAACCTTAAAGTAGCAAAAGGTCTTTGAGTCTTTGGAGAAAAACCCTCTTAGCGTAATTTCTGGAGCTGTTTGACAAACAATACAGCAACAAATAATGTTTCAGTTAATTTAACAATTCTTCTAAATCCACACACTCTCATGAACATGTGACAAATGACCTGTAATAGTCATCCAGTTTGCTCTCATAAAACTGAAGCAACAATTTTGAATAAAAGTAACAAAAATATATAAAATCAAAGTGTAGATTCAATGTATACCAATTAAGTAAAATTAATTTGATTACATTAAACATAACATTTTACACTGTACCGATGGAAAATTAAATGTAATCCAGTTACTTAAAGTCAGCATTTTGTGTGTGAATATTTCTTGAGGGTAAGCGTCACTTTCAGTATGTACTTTTATGTCACTGCATATGAAACCTGATGGGTAAACCAACTACTTAGATAATTTGTGCTCTTTCCATTTAAGTTGCTTTTTAACTGCCATTTGTGGGTTTTTGAAAGTTTTGAAAGTCATAGGCTAAAACACAAGCTTCTATTTAAAAATAGTCTTTTCTGGGGGCAGCAGCGTTGGGGGGAGTGGAAGGTGGCAATGTGGTTTGTTGCAAGCTAAAAAAAAAAAAAAAAGACATCTAAAAAACTGCCACGCACTAATTTTCTGTTGGTCGACCGATTAAATAATTGTGTCAGCTATTACAACCTTTACCTTTACGTAGTCACATACAAGCTGCAGTTCTGACTGCCAGTTTAAGAATTCTGCACATGAACTGAGAGCCGCAAAGGAGAAATGCACACATCAAACATTTTTGTTCAGTTTTTGTAGTTGTAAAGTCTGTAGAAGAAGATCAACCAGTTTGTTAAGTTAGGAATAAATTAGCTTTTTCTTATTTTGCTTGCTGCCAGGCAACAAGATACTATTTAGAGACAAAACTTCTTTTCCCTTTACTGTTCAAGTCTGAGTACAGAACACACACACACACACACACACACACACACACACACACACACACACATTATACCTAATTATCCCATTTTCACATAGTTAATAGAGACAAGTTGACACGGACAGATTCCCATTTGCAAAGAGAGGCTGTGAAGCACAGTCACATGCAGTACTTCTAGCACACACACACACACACACACACACACACACACACACACACACACACACACACACACACACACACATTTCTGTTTCTGGGGGATAGCCCTTAGAGTCATGGCAACAGACCACCGGGAGGCTGTGAATGTCCTTATATAGCCACATCCCTCAAGGAGACAAAGATTTGTGTGAGTGTGTGTGTGTGTTTGTGTGCGCGTGTGTGTGTGTTTGAGCTCATACAATGTCACTTCCAGATGCCAAGGCCTATACAGCTGTCACAGACAGGCCGTATGTGCAACAAAGGCATTCATGCACAAACATATACTTGAGAGGAAGTTTCTGGTCAAACAGGAAGTTAGATCATGACCCTGGGAGATAGACGCACACAAGATCCTAAAATAGAAACACACAGAGAACTGGAAGAAAAGAGGGAAGGAAGCCCCCCCCAGTCTCACACGCACACCCACGCACACCCACACACAGTCTTACCTTGACCCCCTCTATCCTAAATCCCAGGGTTGCTGTTGAGCTAATAGTCTCTCTCCACTGCATGTATCTGGGTTTGGTCACTGCCTTCTTGTCATTTTCCTCAATTGTAGGTGCAGCAGGATCCACTTCAATCATTTTCTGATACATGTCAGGTCTTGGAGAGGGTTTCTTGCGAGCCTTGGTCAGCTCTTCCTCAAGGTAGGTCCTGAAGCACAAAAAAAAACACCGCACAGGTGATGAGTGGTGAAAGGAAGAGGAGGAGATAAGTAGGCGAGAGATGAGAGGTAGGCGGCAAAAAAGAGAGGAGGATGATGGTCTGTTTCCAAATAACATGACACAGCTGTTTGGAAGAAATTTTCCTCACAGATATTTGCAGCAAAATTTACAGCTGATATCTTATTTTTCATCAGCCTTATCTGTCATTTTACTTTCCAAGGGTTATAAACACTTGACATCTGCAAGAATCATTGACACGTTAGCCCTTTTTGTGAAGAAACAGGAGCTCTTTAATTCAAATGATCTCATTTATATAAAAAACAACCATGGTTAGCCAAACCTATTGAAAAATAAAAAAGGAAGAGAAATGGTAAAATTAAACCAACTAATCAGACTTTGTGTACAAAAAGGGAGCATTACAGATATTTCTGATGGTGTTACAACCTAATACAGTTGTTATTTTGTAAGTATAAAGGTTATAATAACCTGCTACAACATTAACCATTTATAACTGTATCTCTAAACTGTTTCGGATGGAT
This sequence comes from Neolamprologus brichardi, assembly GCF_056152115.1. Lineage (NCBI taxonomy): Eukaryota > Metazoa > Chordata > Actinopteri > Cichliformes > Cichlidae > Neolamprologus > Neolamprologus brichardi. The sequence continues at coordinate 6,457,502 of NC_142118.1, read as the reverse complement.
ATATATGTAAGGTTCAAATAACCCTCACAAACAGGCCACAGCGTTAAAGCCATCACAGTTACTTATGTACGTGAAATATAATTAATCGCTTTATCCTCTCAGTCGCCGTGTTGTGTAAGGATGACTGTGTCACCATGCATTAATGTGTTCTCTCACCTTACTCCCATCTTACAGTCCATCACACATGGGTAGTCAAACTCAGCCAGCAGATCCTCCATCTGGTTGTATTTCTGGCCGTCTTTCTCTACGTCTCCATGGTAACCAGGGACGTAGGGGCGAAGCACGTCCTTCATCAGGAGGGACAAGCAGCGCTGCTCACATTCACAGTGTTTCTAAAAGATACCATTAAGGAATCAGCGTTTTATGCTCTGCGCTGCAGATCATTCAGTATGAAGATTTTTAAAGTCAGAGTGGATTTTAAGCAGATTTTTGCGCAGTGACACAGAGCTGCTTAAGGGGCAGCTAAACGGTTGCTTACTTTTAATATGCGTCCATTTGCTCCCGCCTTGAAACTCCCTGTGAAAAGACAGAAATTCATTATAAATGTGCAGAAAGAGTCCTGAGTAACTTGCTGTAGGTCATCGGGAGTAAGTGAGAGTAGAAGCTGTGACTCTTTTTACAAGTGAATGTGCAAGACAGCAGTTCAAAAAAGATGTTTACAGATGTTTCCAGTAGAGACAGAGTGCAATTAAGTCCCACTCACACTGGAGGAGAAAACAATTATTGGCTTTGTGAAGTTGCCTCTTCTGTCAAATAGCAAAGAAAAAAGAAAAAAAAGGAACAATCCCTAAAAGCTGCAGTGTACAGGGATGCAAGAGCAATAGGAAACCCAGACCAAAGTTTTATAAATTACCAAATCAAAAATCTTTAACCTTTAATGAGAAAAAAACTGAGATGGGAAAGCCTGAGAATGAGAATGCTGCTTCCTACTGTTGTGGTAATGATTTTGCCAAATGTCAGTTTTAGGCTGGCATATTTTTATAACTTAATCAGCACAAATATAGCCAGCTACATGTATTTTGTTACCATTTTAGCCTTCAGATGTTTACTGCATGCCCACGTTTTCCCCTCCACTAGCCTAGTTTTAGGAATGACACGTTGTGCACGATCTCTATTCCCACAAGTATTCCCACAGACTCCCCTGAGGGCCCTGACCACAAAGAGCCGGCTCCAACAAAGACAGACCTGCCTGTCTACATATTTTCTAAGAAAAACTGCGTCTGAGCCCACCACCGAGACAAAAAAACCCTAGCCAGCTGACCACCAACAAGTACGTATGACAGTGTGTGAAAGAGAACCCCAAAATTAAAACTATATGAAGCCAAATTTTATTAAAAAACATCTCTACAGTACTCTGATTTGCTTGCTATACTGCAGTTTCCGAATAGAAACAAATAGTATGCCTGATGAAAGTTGTATTCTAGAAGTGCTGATGTCATACGCTTAAATGGACAAGCCCCCGATGAGTTTGCTGTTTTAGTTCTGTATTTATTCAGAGAAACCTGTGTGTGTGTTCCTGTCTAGCTATCTTTGTGAGGACCGAAATCTGCATTCTACTATACTTGTAAGAACCAACAGTCACAAGTTTGAAGGCCTTTTTGAGGCTCAAAATGTGGTTTTAGTGTCAGGGTTACAATTAGGTTATGGTTAGGGTCAGGGTTAGGGTTAGGCATTCATTTTTAATGGTTAGGGTAAGGGGCTAGGGAAACCATTATGTCAATGAAGGTCCCCACTAAGATAGCTGAACAGACTTGTGTGTGTGTGTGTGTGTGTGTGTGTGTGTGTCCTACCTGCATGCCCTGCCAGTTGAATCCATGGATATTTCTTCTTGAAGGACATGACAAATGGCGACCAGTGGACCATGTTTTTAATCTTCTTCCAAGACTTGTGCTGCAAACACAAACATGTACATTGTTGATTATTACTTACTTGGATGTGTTGCTGTCACATTCAGGAGGAATTCAGCCATAAGCTCTGCCACAAATGACTTGTGTACCATAAAGCTGCCTGCCTAAGTTCTTTATTTTAGTTAAGCTATTCATGATCACTAGCTCAAGGCTGTCCGACCTCAACCCGTTTAAACCGAACTCCACTGTTTGTAAAATGAGTGAGTGCAATATTAATATTTGCTCTTCTGCTTATGCAACTTTTGTAAAACAACTTCAGTCTACTTCAGTCTCAGAGGGACTGTACTGCAGGTTCTCCTCTAAACCTTTCGGGTGATCCAGTGTTTAATGACCGTGAGAAAAACAAGACTTTAAATCACACATATGTGCACACATACCACACGCACACACACACACGCACACATAGGCGGGTATCCCTGACCCTGGGAGAGCTGCATGGTTCTCCCACACTCGCTGTTATATTTTTTTTACTGCAGTGTTTTAGAACATTTTATCTAAACTCTGGAGGATTGGCCCGGGGTTTCCCCTAGTAACACAAACACACACACACACACACACACAAACACACAGTGTTTCTCCAAAGGCTCTCCCTGTCCTTGGCAAGGACACATTGAACTGCGGGACTCCTGCCACACATAGAAACACAAACACACGGACACTCATTCACAAAATGAGGCCTTCTGTCTCTGACACACACACACACACACACACACACACACACACACACACACACACAGCTTTCGCAACATAAATATGTTTTCTCTGATCTGATTCATGTCCATCGTTCCCTTTCTCTAGCTCTTAATCTTTGTGATAAAAAAAAAGTCTTCCTTTCAACAGCAACATCCATATTTCAGTAGAAGAAGTAGCCATGTAGAAACATGTCAAAGAGTGGTATTAAGGCCAAACAAGGGAAATTACAAGAAATACTTTACGAGTAAATGAACCACAGGTTATTGTCACTTTAAACGGCACTCTTAACCAAACCTCTCAAATCCATTTGAGCATAGATTTGACTAAACTACTCTTCATTTCTTGTCCTCTTACACTCAAGTAGATGTGCTAAACTTGCAGCCTGTTGCACCTCACTGAAATTACAAACTCTGGCTGAGTACAATCTTTTATGCTTGCAGCATTACATCAGATGGAAAAATTCCACGTCTTGTTCTGTGGGTTTGAACAACGCTTGGCTGTACCACACCGAGAGAGTAACAGAGAGACGCGGCAAAAAAAAGCCAAAGGTTTTTATGGCATCTCTTCAAACGCAGTACAAACAGCCTATTCTCAAATAAATAACCTTCTATGATACGACGCTTAGTTTTAAGAAATAACACAAAAAAACTGAAAACGTTCCACTGTTAAAGATGTGTCCTCTCTCACACAAGAGAGCTCAAACTGGTCTGTGAAGGGAGGAAATAATCTTGTGTCAACAAATAACTGGAGAGGAGAAGAAGAGAAAGGCAGGAGAAGTAAGGAGAAGGATAAGATAAGAGAGAAGAAGACCATAGAAGGAGATATATAACCCCATGTCACATAATCTCGACCCGATGAAAATTCATCAGCTGATAGCATGACTATCTATGGTTAGATGCACGGACACACACAACTTCAGGCGCACGCACTTTCTCCCTCCCTCCTGGCCTTACTGTCCGAGGCAGCGACGAGTTACATGAGGGGTTTTTGCTCTGCACCAGTGGAGGATCAAGAAAAAGAAATAACCTCACTCCCACTAAAAGTACAACTCTCACACATTCACATGTGTGCAGGTCAGCCGAAATGACTCTGAAGAGAGCAGCAAGGCTTGAGTCATCATCAGCACGATGAGACTTTATGCAGTAGAAGGTTTAGTAGCGAGGTTTAGCCATTTCAGTGTGTTGTGCAATTTAAAGAAAAATGGAAAAGCCTCAGTATGATTCAAAGCAGACTAAAGGTGACATCGAACAGAACTCTGCATGTGTCAGGATATGCAAGTATGATTAGACTGTCAACTTCAGAAAAATGGGTAAAAGAACATTAATAATCAGGAACAAACTTGGTGGCCTGCACTTTGTAGACCACCAGCAAACGCCAAACAGAATGATAGTCCCCATCTCCTTTTTCCACACCACTTTTAGCCAGTTAGCGAGTGAGCTGCGGTGTCAGGCTCCAGCTCATAAGTAGCAAAGATCTGCATTTTTCTCCGTGACATCTTTCTACCATGTTTCCCACTGACAGCTTTGTGTGTGCGAGCTGTAGAGGGCAAGAGAGAGCGAGCAAGGAGAAAGTCTGGAGCAACTCAAGTGTGAGTAATAACAGACATAGTTACTGTGTGCAGATTTACAAGCTACAGACATTTGAATTTCATCAGAAGAGGAGAGGGAGGTCTGTAAGACTAAAAACAAACTTAAGCCTGCAGCTATCACAGTGATAGTGCAGGTATATTATTGCACATTAAAGTTTAAAAGTGGAGTAGAGCTGTCAAGCATCACAAAACATGAACTAAGTCCAGCTATGAGAGCATTCTGCAGAAAGCCTTTACTCAAAAAGAGGCTGCATAGGTGAGAGTACCTGCTGCCGTTTGTGGCGGCGGTGGATGATGGCAATAATACAGATGGCTCCAACTGACAAAATAACACTCCATACCGAATACAGCCATGTAGACCACATCATGACCAATCATGTGCCACTCAGCTGGAAAAACCCTCGAGAACGATTATCCGTCCGGCTCTCCCGCAACACGCCCAAACTTGAGCTCTCTGTGCCGAAAAACCGAGCACCTCAGGCTTGCATACTCCTCGTTCTACTCGTGTCCCCACAAGATGTACACATCTGAGTCTGAGTGTGTGTGTGTGTGTGGGGATAAACACTTGTAGATCATTTGTTTGGCAAAACAGAGGACAAACATAATCTGGACATGCAAATACCCACACAGGTTGCAAAGGAGTGTGCGTGATTGGAAGAGAGTCCGAGGGCAAAGTCCTGGAAATGCGGAGAGGTTTCGTGGAAATTCAAAATAAACCTGCGCGTTGGTGTTTATCTGCTTTTAGTTGTTACATGTGTCTGAACGCGTCATTGCGTAAACCTCTACGCTTGTCTTGAGGATGACACAAAGAAAGATTGTGACAGAAGCTGCAACAAGGGCTAAAATAAACTAAAGGAAGCATCCTAAACAGCAGCTCCCACACACTCTGCGCCAAGCCGCTGAAGCTACTGCAATGCACCTTCATCTTGTAACTCAGCACTATTGGGTGCAGCAGAGTGTCACATTTGAATTTTACAAGGCTAGTAAAAAGAAAACACGAGCATGTAAATAAATCTGGACATTCTCTGTCTGTGATTATCTTCTGAAACAATAACTTACCAGCTGACAGATGAATATCACTTTTTATAAGCTATTTAGAAAGAGTTACTTTACAAAACTATTATATTTTTAATTAACAAGTTAACTGTTTCCTGAAATAGTGAAACTGTCTCACTGACAGTAAAATAATACTTTTTTTTACAACCAATTAAAACATAACAGATACAGATTAACCTCCAAAATGTTTGGCTTTTTCTTCATCATTTTTTCAGGGCAGATTATTTACACCAGGGGTGTCAAACATAAGGCACAGGAGCCAGAATGGTATAGACTGTCAACTGTATTTTCATGAATTTTACAGCTTTCCTGCTAATAAAGACCTCCAAGGCCATTTATATCACGCCAAAGTAATACATTAACAATTAAATGGCAAAAAAGTTCCTGTTATCCACTATCTACTACAGAAATGTCTGCTTTTTAAAATGTGTCCACTGTAAAATAAATAAATAAACAAAAACAGAACGATTTTTGTGAATGAACTAGAACTTTCTGCTTTATAATTACAGGACAGTCTGAGCAACGAGCTACCTGAACCTTTTCTGTAAGTTTACACTTTTATCCTAAAGAATCAGTTATCATGTTGTAAAACCATGCAGTTTAATTTATTAATGAGTAAGTTAAAGTACATTAAATGTAATTAAATGTGCAGTTAAACTTCTGATAGGAAGGGAAGTTTCACTAGTCCGGCCCACTTAAGACGAAAGTGAGCCTGTAAATGAGTGTAAAGTGAGTTTGACATCCCTGACTTACACAGTTGATTAATTTGTATCTTCCGAATTGCTACACCACATTTACACTGTCGTCCCTTTATAGCAAATAGTCTGCAAACTGTCCTACCTACTTTAGAGCTTCATTGTTTAAACACTATGACGACCACTTTCGACAGGCTTTGAAACTCCTCTGATGACTGTATGTGATCTATTAATACATGAAGCATTCATCTGGTAGTGTCGGTGTCTCTGGTTTTTTGTTCTGTTTTGTATGTGTGTGGTTTTCTGCACATTGTTTCATGCTTATATGCAAATTGCCAGTCTCCAGATATGTACTGGAAGAAATGCATAAATCCTCTAGGAAAGGCACGATTCTCAAAGTTAGTATTTTTAACTAACTGCAACCCGCGTTTGACATAATGTTTAATTATCACTATTGTTTAATAAAATGGCTTTACTTAAGTATGCACTGGCGCTTATATAGCTCTTTTCTACTCAAACAATCAAAGCACTTATACAACATGTCTCATTTGCAGTCATGCTTTTATCTACGTCTAAGTGCTTTCTATCTAACATTCACATGTCGATGAATGCAAAGTGGAGAAACTCGGCCCAGCGACACTTTAGCATGCAGATTGGAACAGCCAAACATCAACCCACCAACCTCCATCCTGAGCTGTCTTGAAAGTTCTAGCACCATGACTGCAGTCAGTAAATGTGCTGATGACCATCCCCGTCCAACATGTTACTACATGTTGCTCCCCTTTGCTCTCCCTTCCTACATTTCAGGTCAGAATTCGCTGTCTAAAGATAAGCATTCACAGGGGTGTGTTTTCGTGGGGAGGATCACCCATTACTAAGAAACTGGATGCATGTTGGGCAAGATGATTATCAAGTACTCTCTGTCTTCTTCAACCAGATTGGATGAATGCCTTGCATGAGCTGTCTGCCTATTTTTATGAAAATACTTCAGCAAAATAAGTTTTAAACAGCTGCTGAATTTCTCTTTACTTTAAATGAACATCAGCCAGTTCAAATGTTGCTCGGCAATTTCCAGAGATCTTAACTTTGTGGGAATGGGGACTGCAGTGACTGAACGCTTTGGCGCTTAACCAGAATGCGTTGCACGGATGGCTCCGCAAATTAACTGGCAATGGGAAGGCTGGAAATAATGGATCCTGTGGACATACACGAACTTAAAGGCAAAGTTCCTACCCAAATTTAAATAAAAGCAGGAGCTGTAAGGGGAAACTTGAGCTGATCTCTTGAGTCATCATAACAGCTTAAGTGAGTTCTTAAAATGATTAAAGATTACTGGTACAAAGAAAACATCTCCCAACACTTTCCATCAAAATCTCCACTCATGTTTTATAAGCAGTTTGTTGTGTTAAATAATGAATTTAGCTATAGATGCTAAATTTGGCCTATGTATTACACCAAAGCATGAGATGCAATAAACCAAAACAAACTGTGCACATTGTTACACCCGTGTTAATAAACACAACCTATGGGTTTGCTACGAGTTTCCAAGTGTTCCCATGCTTGCCTCTGGCTGTTTGAAAAAGTACTTGCACTTAATTTGTTTAAGTTTGCATTTAAAAAAAAAATAAGGAAAATGAAGATGCGTGCTGCTTGCCAAATGCTGCCCTCTCTGCTCAAAAACCTCCCTGAGAGTCAACACGCTCATCTTCTTCTCACTCTCTCTCCTATCTCCTGTCCCCAGACCAGCTGGATGACAAGGGGAGAGAGGGAGAACTAGTGAAGTTTCCATTGAGAGAGACAGAAAGAGAGAGACAGAGAGAGAGAGAGAGATAAGGGAAATGGTAAGCGAAGGAACTTCTTGCAGACAGGAAGTGGGGGGGTTGCCGCTTGCCTCAGCGACAGTATTTTCCACATCCGCCGCTGACTACAAACAAAAAGCGACAGAAAAAAATGGCCTTGCCCTCTGTAAACGCATGGACGTTTTATTGGCCTCTTGATTATCATGCCTACAAAATGTGCATCACGTTCCTCAGCACATGCGTGCAGATATGCTCTTGTGCAAAATTCGCATTAGACGAGTGACTCCTATAGATTCTACAGCTGGAAAATTATTTCACGCAGTATTAAAACAATTGTTGTTGCAAACCATACGCATAGATGGCGTGGAAATTTGATATTTTTGCCTCGATCAGGAGGCCCAAGGTTGTATAAGGCAACCAGATATCACTCATTTGCATGCAGGGAGTACAGAAAGAAGGGTGGAGAGTGATTTTAAAAAAAGCCTTGGGGGCAAAGGGTGACTCTGGGTTACAAATGTGTAATGTGAAGAAGCAGGGGAAACACTGATGCATGCTGATGTTTTCAACGGAGAGGCACTGAGGAAATAACAAGCCTGATATCGCTCACCACAAGGTCCCCTGCAGATACAAACACTCTAGCTGTCTGAGTCTGCAAACTTTAGAGGCACACACAGACACACACAAACACCACAATCACACTCACAAAATTAAACTGCTCAGAGTGTGATGCAGGCAAAACAACATGCTTGGAGAGAGCATGATAAATATCTTAGCAACCGAGGCTGGCCAGTGGAACAACAGCTTTGCAAAACTGACAGTGAGACAAAGGCGAGAAAAAGGGACACCTAAAAGAAAAAGAAAGGCTTGATGCTGTTCAGCTGTGTTGTAACTGAATGCTGCAGTCAGATAAGGAGACTTATTTCCAAATTGAGGTCAGTATGGAACATTAAAAAGCATATCTGACTCTAGATCTAGGCTTCACTGTGAAACACCTCAAAATGTTGTTTTTTTTCTTTTTTGGGGGGGGTTCTCAGTTTGCTTATGAAAACATGGTTTGTATGCAAGTATCAAATCTACAAGTACTCCTTTATGAGGTGTGCTCTACATCCCTTTTCTAATCAGGTGTCACAACCAGCAGGGGTTCCCCAGTGTGCTGGTATCCAAAGCTGACGATAACGCTCTGAGCCCAAATGTCAGCATCGGTAAGAGGAGTCTGACCTCTCCTCCACTGCCTGGAGCAAATCAAGTCTGCACATGCATGCTCTTTCACTCTCACAAAAAGCTCCAAATAAAGAATTGACCGGTGTTTCCCCTCTCAGACTTAACCAGGCAGGCATTCTGCAGCACACACCAAACTTACAGTCTCTGCCAAACACACACACACTGTACAGCTGTGAGAGGGAAACTCGGTTTGACGTCACAGGGTTGCTAGGAAACTTGCCGCCGTGGTTGTGAAGATTTTCCACTGCAGTACAAACACTGTGTGTGTGTGTGTGTGTGTGTGTGTGTGTGTGTGTGTGTGTGTGCGTGCCAATCAAATTGAGTTACAGTTGTGGACACAGAAATGTATTTTCTTTCAGTGCAGTCCAACACATAAAAACAAAAGTTTAGGGGTTTTGTTTTTTGGTATTGGGAGTGAGTTTAGATTCAAGGTTGGATTAACCAGGCATGGGAAAAATTAATGTTTGGGTCAGAGTGTGACAGCACTTTAAAGCATCAAGTTAAAGTTAGTTTAAGGTAGGCTTGTGAAGAAGAAAAAAAGAGTGCACAGTGTTGCATGAAAAGTATGTACAGCTAGTATCAGCCAGAAGAATTTGCAGTGTGTAGTGTGTACAGAGGGTGTGTCGATTATAGCATCAGTGCATGTACATGTGTGTGTGTAGCTGTATCTGTGTGTGTGTTTAACAGTTTACAGATACAGCAGCATGGGCGTAGTCTTCATTCAAAAAGACATGTTTGATTGCATAATTGATCTGTTTAATTGCTACACCTTTTCAGCAAATGAGGACTGTGGTAAAAAAAAATATGATGCAGTCAGAGCTTTACAGAGAGTAAATATGCACCATGAGTGACAACACACTGTCTGCATCATTTAAAGTGTGACTTTCATAAGTCCTGCCCCACTTCCGTTCCGCTGTAGCTTCTGCTCCACTTAACGTTAGTGTCTTACATCAGGCTTTACAGAAGCTGAGGCTGGAGTGTTCTCTACAGCTTTAACAAAACTCAAGCTCCTATTTTATTAAAAAATGGGGAAAAAATGAAAACATTTGTGTGTGTCAAAGGTAATTTTGCAAATTTAAATACAACTGTGAAAAACAAAAGACGCCCAAACTTTAAAACTTCACAGTAACAGTAAACACGGCAACATGCTGCCATCTTACTCACAGAATAACCGGCAATTTAAAGCTGTGGACTGGTAAAAGTTTTTAGGCCTGCCACTAACAATGAAGCTGCTTTCCATTTAAGAAAAGAAAAACAAAAGAGTGAAATTACACTCCAAACAGCCAAACAGTATTTTGTTTTTAATTTTGTTGTGATATCAAAGATGGCCGAAAATCTTTTAGAAGCAGGAACATTCAAAATGTTTAATGATTAATAAACAATGTAAATATTTAACTTTTACCCTGATCAAAATAGCAGGGTTTTACTTTTCTGTAGCTGTTGTAATATCAAGTTCATATTTTCATTCAATTGATCATTAGGATCATTTGAACCGGTGTCTAAATCGATGCCATTATTCTTACTGATGCACACAATTTCAGTTTAATGCTATTTAACCAAACTAGTTAGTTTTCACTTACATGCAAGTCTATCAAGATCTGTTTAGGTTTAAACTTTAAAGAGAAGCAAACGACTGACTGTCACCCGAAGTGCTGCTGGCTTAATTTTTTATTCCACAGAGCTCAACTGAAATCTTACAGAAAGAAAAAAGGTGCTGATGCCAATCTATGGCAGGTGTCCTTTTGTGAGAAGTCAAGTAAAGCTATGGCAACGCTGGCAGCGCCTGCAGTGTGTGTCTTCTCACCTTGGAGAGATGCCCACCAGTGAAAAGATCAGCCAAGCAGTGTCTATATATGGCTCTGTTCAGATTCCAACCCCTACCAGTTAAGCGTGAACTGACTTCATATAATCCAAAAGCTAACAGCAGAAGCACGTATTAATGAAAACAAAGGTGAAATCAGTGGTAAAGAAAACAAATGCAGCTACATTTGAATACAGAGCATAAACTTTATCTGGGGTTAATCTATTCAAGGGGAGCACATTTGTGTCACACACAAACTTTCATTTTTAAAAAGCACGCATTAAATTTTATCATTTAAAAAAATCTATTTTTGTAGATCTAGCAGTGCTGGTGCTACATTTAACTCTGAATCTATGAATTTCCTATTAGGGTTTCAAATCCTTTATTCATAATATCCCCAAACAATATCCGTGCAGTGTCGTTTCCTTTGGAAAATGCCACACAATGTGTATCCCTGCGCCAAGCTGCCATTAGAAGAAGGCTAAAAACTATTTTCCCTGTAAAGCCAGCTGAAAGCAACATGGCTAATATGCAGTACACTTTGTACAACTTTTCCTGTCGTGCCCTTTTTTTCTGCTCTGTCTCTCTGCCAGTTTTACTGTCGAGCTCACTTTGTTTTTCATTTTTTCTTATTCTCACAGTATCACTCCTCTTCTCTCTCTCCCTCTCCTCTCTCCTACATACCTCCCACACAAGCGAGCATGCTTTATGTGTTTCTGCACGTTTGCCTCTTGCACACACTCACCAGGTTTCCTTAAAACTGTACGGATCAGGAACTGTGACAAAAACATGAATAACCCACACGTTTGACATATCTGCGCCATGAAGAGCTTCTGTCTCTTTCTCTGCCTGGATAAAACCAAAAAACATGACCGGAAATATGCAAAGAGCAATACAAACAATATTCAAATCCACAAGCCAAGATCACTTAAACAAATCGTTTGTAATGCGAGTCGGCTGGTGAGAGCTAGGATATTGGTTTCGGGTGGGGTCATTCGTTAAATATGCAAGAAAAAAGAACGTATTTGCAAGTGAAAAATCTTTGGTCAATCTACCATCTCATCGATTTCATGCGGTAATATGGCTATACACTGAATATTTCAGTAGTTTTTCTGTTGCTGTTTCTGTTTTTAATATAAGCACTTCTTTCTGAAAGCCAGAAACTGATTTTTTAGCACTTATTAAGTGCTAAACAAGAGCCAGCTCTGGGACTGGCACACTGTGTAAGAAACATTAAAAGCAGTTATACAATCCTTCGTTAAGTCGTGTTTCAAAGCAGAAGTGAGATGGCCTTGTGAACCTTTGCTGGCTACAAATAAAAACACATCCGCCCACCCACCTACACACACACTACATACCCAATCAGGCCTCAGCCTCCTCTCAGAACTGCATCCAAGTGCAGGAAAAGCCTAAGTGTGTGTGACTAGCAACTTCTCCAGCTTTCCCTCATTTTGATCCCCCCCCCCACACACACAGACACAGGTTGGGGCACAGAGGTAGCTTTGTCAAAAAATTACTCAGGCAGTGAGCACAGGCCAATTGATACAGAAGCACAGAGCAACATGCACAGGCACATTGAGGTGCACAAAATGAGCCATACAATGAGAGGCTTCTGGTTTAAGGTCGCACTCACGGGCCCCTTTGCTTTCATATAGGCATATTTTAATTGTACTGCAACACCCGAGTTATAAAGTTGCCTTTGTGTGAAGCCAAATGCACAGTCAGCAATGATGATGTTTTCTTCTTTTGATGACTAACGCTGATCCAATGTGCCATTTTTTCTGTTACTGTATTGTGAATGTAGTGATTGCATCATTCGGTGGGAGCCGATGGTGATCGGTGTACGCAGTGATTGTTTACTACAGGCTTGTAAAAAGATTTGGGGAAAAAGCACACTGATAAGCATCATTTTTCAGGACAGTTGGTATTAGAGAGTCTCGCAGAGACAAACTCCTTCCAGGAAAAGGTAAGTTATAACATCACATCAGCAGGTTTAGTGTTTCGTAACCTGTTGGACTTCCATTAAAAAAGAAGGAAAAGGAAACTACACGGTGGAGCAGATGCTCACATGCTAATATTAAAAAAGTAGTGTGCTTACAGTGTTTCTATTCATACAAAGGATTGTATTTATTTTACTAAAGTCTCAAATCTGGAAAAATTTCACAACAACCAGCTTGATGCTTGATCTGAAAAAAAAACCCCAAACAAAACAAAACCCCAAAATAAAACAAAAAAACAACAATAAAAGCAGACCAATAGATACACCCAGCATTACCACCATGCTACTCCTGGCATGGCTTAAAAATATTTTGAGATTATCTTTGTTGATACAGTCTTATTATTTTATTTGTGACAGTCATTTATCAAAAATGTTACAAAAACTTTAGCTTTTCCATTATTTTCAATTTTTTTAATGAAATGTTCATATTATTCACACAACATAAAATTCAGTGCTTAACCTGATTTTAAAAAAATCTCTGCTCCCCTGCAAGAAGCCAAAAAAGGGACAAAATAGTTTTTTGTTTTTTTTTTAATAGTTATTTACCTAATTTGTTTTAACTTGTCAGCAAACTACGAGTCTTTGTTTTCATTCTGCAATCCTTAATGACTGTGCCAGTTTCTTTCATAGTTTCTCGTCTATTACAGTGTGTGTGTTTCATGTGTGTGTGAGGGGGCAAGCAGAAAGCAACAACGGAGCTAATCAGAAATTGTCGACTCGACCACAATAATTGTTGCTGAACAAGTTTTAATTAGCCTAAAGCCAAAGCGGCGCCAACCCCAAACATCTGTAAGTCTGATGGGAGTGAAGCTGACCACACATGACGCTTAACAGCAACTTCATTTCAAAAGCTCAAAAGTTCAAAGACAATCTGTTAAAAGAAAGGTGTGCAGAGTTAGCGCCATTGCAAACCATTTACTCTCAACAAAAGTAAGAAACTGAGGGCGGGGTGATACAACATTTTTCCTACATTTTCTCAACAAAGAGGCATGCTACAGCTACACCACCAGCTGCTGTTTGTCAGTCAACAGTTCATAATCCTACATCCTACAGTATCCTTTCCTCCTCATCAGTAAGTTTTGCATTTTTTGTCATCGTCACTTACTGATACAGCTATATATAGTTGTTGAGAAAAGTGCAGATTTTCCAGCTTAGCTCATCCAACGGGAATGGTTATGAGACCCTGACATGAAAGAATGCTGTGGTTATGAGCTAGTTAAGATCATACTCCACTGTGAGGTCAACAACACAACTTCCATAAACTTACAACACCATCTTACAACATGCCAGGCTTTTGGTTTCCTTTTGTGCACACAGCTTCTGTATGCAGCGCTACATGAATGGACAATCTCTGTGGTCAGACCTTCAGTTCACAGATCACACTTCAATTTTAGCGCTCAAGATGTTTGTTCCATTATGATGCATTAGCTAGGAAACTCAAGCTCTTTGAAGCATGCTTCAAATAACCAAAACCAGCGAGCCTCTGAATGGTTGGAAAGTCATTAAAATGATGGCGCCACTTGTATTAATTGTGATATGGCTGTAAGTATGTTGGTTCTTTGAGAGGAAGAACATTATTATCTGTTCCCTAGCTTTCAAGAAGAACCCATCCCTGACATTTCCTGTGTGCATTTCATGAGACAATCTTATTAGAAGTTTCCAATTAAATTGGGTCCACTGAATAGCCAGCAGGCTGTAGATACAGTGACAAACAAGCTCAAATCTCAGATTTTGAATCCACTTACTGCTTTCTGCTGAGAACTGAGGAATGCAGGGTTGAGAAGCTGTTCTCCTTTCTCCGTGTCACTGGAAATATCCTCCTCCGACTCCTCCCACGAAGAGGAGAAACCGGCTGAGGAGGCAGAGGACGATGACAGCTTCCTGAGAGAACGAGCGGAGTTTGGCACGGGGCTAGAACTGGGGCTAGGCGAGCAGCTTCGCCCCTGGTCTGAGCAGGAGCCTTCAGAAGTTTGAGGCTGGTTTTCCAAACCGTGGTCAGTTACTATGACGGCAGGGATGGAAGAGTGGTTTGAGGTGTGCTCGGTCATGTCGAGCAAACAAGGGGTGCTCTCGCTGCTTTGTGCCTGGGACATTTCAGGATTAACCTCCAACGTGTGTCGTTCTGGCTGGAGCAGCATTTTAGTACACAACAGGTCCTCTTTCTGATCCATCAGATCTCTTTCATCTCCGAACAGTTGCTTGCTCTCTGTTTCCATGTCCATCAGTACTTCTCCCTCTTTTTTCTCTGTGTCTGTCATTCGATCTTTATCAAATGTCTCAAGAAAACCTTTATCAAACAGTCCATCTAAACAGGGAGTTTGCTTTAATGTTTCTGAAAGGCAGTCATTTTGTTTAATCAGTGTCTTGTTGTCTGTATTTGATTTAGTGCTGCTGCTGTCCCTCTCACCATCACTCTTTCCTCCTTCGCTTCTTTCTCCTTCCTTTGTTTCTTCATCCCTTTCTCTCCCATTTTGGACAACAGAGGGGGCTTTAATTTCTTGTGGGTGAGTCATTAGGTGATCCAGAGCTGTGTTTCCTTTGCCAGGATCAGAAGGAGTTTGTTGAGTCACTCGTCTGGGAGACCGAGGGCTGCGCTGGAGCTCACTATTAAGTACCTGGGCACGGATCCCAGAAATGTGGGCCTCAAAAATGCCAACTTTTCCCCTCACCTGCACAGAGAGAACATTGAAACTACGGTTTGATTTTCTTGGTCTTACTGCAGAGAATTATGCTTTGATGCATATTTGTGTTTTCAATATTTGGTTTAAATAGTTTAGGATTTCACAGGTGTAGCAGAGTTTTAGAAAATGTCAGAAAAATAAACAGAGAAGAAGCAACTGAAAAAAATATCATAACAAAAAACACCAATATTAAGAAAACACAGCAGGAATGGCCCACGGCGCTCAAATTTTCCATCGCCTGGCATTAAACAGAGTACTTGAGAAATGGGCCACTGGCACGCTACAACTTCAGTGTGTGACTGTCTGCAGTTTCACAGTCAGTTCTAAAGTATGTTGGCATTCCCCTCAGTAAGAATAAGGAGAAAGAGGGTGAGGGAGCATAAATGTCAGGATGAATTTAAACCAACAAAAGCACTTTTGTTCAATTTGTATTGAAATCAAACTGAAAGAAATCTAATTCTGGTCCCTCTTTTGTTTATTCAGTGCACAGCAACCTCTAAAGAAGCCAAGTTGAGTTAACTCACAAGTCTCAACATATTATAGAGTGCCTATTTTCTTTAATAGTTTATGCATGATGAAAACCAATAAATGGAAGTGGATTATATTACATAAAAGCTGTATTTGTTTTAGTAAATCCCACTAAGTTTTGCAACTTCTGTTTTCAGGAAGACCTGACGATAATCCTGTAACTGTTTTACTGAATGACATGCAGACAGCTTTTCTATACACATAAAACCACATAAAAACACAGAAAGAAACAGCTGAAAATGCATGTGGCCTACCTTTTACTTTTCATCGTCATCACCTACAGCTGTGTAAGAGTAGCTATGGTGGCATTGACGTGACTGCCCCAGCAAATCAAATTAAACCAGGAAATCCTTCTATTTTTGATTTAATTGCTTTGTTGCATAACTGCATTTTTTGGATGCAGACAGAAATGGTGGTAGATGTAGCAAGTATTTTTGAAAAGTTGATAAAACATGCTGAGAATGAGGATGGACACAATTGAAAAGCACAGGTCTGATCACCTCAACGTTCTGCAGCTCTCTGTGAATCTGCAGCAGCTGCGCTTGGCGTCTCCTCTCCTCTCGCTTCTCTCCTCCTCCCGTCTCTCGTCCCCTCTCCTCGTGGCCGTCTTCGTCCACTCTATCTTCACCGCCAGGCGAGCTCAGGCGTCGGACTCGCTGGCCCACATTGACTCCTAGGAGCTCCGGGCTTCGCGGCGAGGGGGAGCGAGCGCGAGGTGTGGGGCTAGGCGAGCGCAAGGGTGAAGAAGGGAAGATAAAGGTTTGACCCAAGCCACGAGGGCTTGTCTAAAAGGAAAAAATACAAAATAAAACAACATGGGATTTACTAACAGGAGATGTAAAACAATATGAGCTGTACAATATATAAAAGATAAATAATCTAAGCAGTTTCTATTTCGCATTCCCATACTGAACTACAACAAGTGGAAATTGTAGCATCAAGGTAAAACCTAGTGTAGTTTCAGTGAGATAATTAAATCAATCTCAGTTGCATACCACTATTATCTTACTGGCATCAGCTTTCAAGGTGTTTTACTATTGCTCTAGTGCTTTTGTCTAGACAATAATCTACTAGAAAAAGTTGGAAAATACATGAACAGTCTCTTCAGATTTTGGTGGATGTGATGAACAGGCTACCTGTGGACTCGTTGGGCTGTAGAGACCTCCTCCCAGTAACTGGCAGTAGGTGCTCCGATCTGGAACTGGCAGCACAGGTCGGGCGGCTGGTGTGATTCGGGCTCGAGAGCTGGTACTAGAGGAGCCTGGCTGGGTGTGAAACTGATTACCACTGTGGAGATGTGATATGAAGAGACGATAAGACAGGGTTTATTTTTAGGTTAATGTGATTCAATAAGTTGTAATTATATTAGTAACTAAATAAGACACATCAGTGAAACCTAGACTTGAAATAAAGATGGCATTCATTGACAGCACACAAGTATGTGCCCCTTAAAGTTATTAATTGCTCTCTAAAGGAGTACAAACAAAAAAAGAAATCCTGTTGGTCTGGTTTAACGGCTACATCAGCAGCCAAATATGTTTAAAGTATACAATTCCCATGCGAAAACTTTGTAGGAAATCTGTGTATTCTCTCAACTGTTAAAAGCAAATGAGACTTTTGAGAAATCCCATACCTGTTCATGACTCCGTTTAGGTTCAGGGCAGAGGCTGCCATCCCCGCGGCCAAGCCAGGGGCTTTGAGTGCTGGGTACACATCTGACAAGCTCCCCTGAAGCTGCAGGGAGGTCTGGAGATCAGCTTTCAGTGGTTCCTCTGCATATAGTCACAGAAAAATCTGTACCCAGCGCTAAAAAAAAGTCAAGGGAAGTTTGTTTTAGTATGTCAAAGCCATGTTATGAATAAAAATCAAAATAACAAACAGTCTTTAAGATAATCCTTTGTACATAAAAGTCCCTTTCCAAAAAGGACAAACACTGGGCCTCCGATTTTCCATTAGTAACTGTGTGATGGACAAAAAGCATAAAACAGAGAGAAAGTGAAGCAGATAAATGAAGGATAAATGCTGCAAGATAAAACATTTCAGTCCCTGGATAAAATTTGCAGTTTTGGCTGTCAATGTTACAAAATTGCAGAGATTTTTATGGTGCTCATTTCAAAATTTGAAAAGCCAGTTTATTCCAGAGTTCACAGCTCATCCTTCAGGGCACTGATCTTTTTTACACCAGGTTTTCATGCTACCGTATACAACTTTGTTATAAAAGGACCGGCGCCACAACTGCCAAAATTTCTCCCAATCAATCTCTCACTGTTGTTTTGCTCTTCTCGGTGCTGCAGCACTTACACTTATTTGAGAAATGAGCTGCAGTGTAAACATGACATGACATTCCTTCAGGGGCGAGGCCTGCAGAAAAATTGCTGAACTGAGGAGACATATAAACCAGCCAACGTGGGAGAGTGAGAAATTATAGTTAAAATGATGGTGTCAGTGTTACAATCCAAAACACTTGTGCATAGTCCCCTTATTGCCTGACAGTAATTAATTAAAGGTGTTCCAGAGTTCAGTTCCTCTTCTTTTTAAAATGATTTATAAAGAATCATATTATTTTAAACTAACTTAGAAACATGTTATTGTAAATAAATCAATATTTTACTGCTGATTCTGCTCAGCCTATTTAAATCTCATTATCATGATGTGACACACAGAAATGTGCTGTCACCGATTAGTACTTCCCTTTTTGCAGTGGTTTTGCTTTTTGCACTCTGATTGGCCAAATTCGAAAAATAATAAAAACATTACAATATTGCAGAAACTGTGTATCTTCTGGTTTATTTTGATATATTTTTCGCATAAAAAATAAATGGAAGATTTGTATACAAATTCTTTATTTTATTTCTAATGTAAAAATCACCTGACAAAGCCAACTAAGTATACTGACTTAGCATATATTAACTCACAGTTAACCTTGAACTCAAGAACAGAATAAGCTTTCTATTATATAATCTATTGTTTCATTCACATACACCTCAATGCATGCAGTTAAGCTGCATAACAGCTTGTAGTTCCATGTCCCGCAGTGGAAAAAAAGCCATGCAAATACTGTGCAACAGAAGTGTTTGATTTGGAGTGGTCAACTGCGCAGCGCTTTCAAAAACGTCTAATTTCTCAGTGGCTCCTACTTTGTTTCTATTTGATTCAACATCATACTTTAAATTTCAAATGCTCAGCTTCAAGCGAGACTGATAAATAAGTGTAGATATTAAGTGTGTTTCCTTCTGCAGCTGAGCAAGATATTTCAGCAACAGTGAAATGGAATGTGGTCAGCCCAGGTAACATAGCTTAAAAGAGACAGAAACACACTGTATATTTTTCACACCAAACAACTAGTTTGCAGGTAAGAACACCCAGCTGAAGCCTGTATCTCTAACAATCTAGAGCTTTTCCAATCTTTTCAGTCAAGTTGGCTTCTCCCAAGCATAACAGGATTCTTGTTCTCGCCACCTTGCCAAAAACTTTTTGAGTCCTGGTAAGTTAGACAGCAGTTTATGAACCAGGGGGTAAAGATGGGATTTCCTCGTTGGGTTGTGACGCAGTTAGATAGAAGCAGAAAAGAATCTCAATGTCTCGCCTCTCGAGTACTTCACAAAACCACCACTCCTACTTTTTTCACACTGTTTAATCACTTGTCTGTGCATTAGTGTTAGTGGAAGCAACACAAAGGCCCACAGGGGATGAGGGAAGTCTGAGAGGGAGACACGGAGACAGTGCAGGATGGATAAAAGAAGGAAGAGAAAGGGGGGAAAGAGAGGTGCTCACGGGCTATTTTGGTTGTCTTTTCTGAACCTCTCATGCAGAAGTAGGGGATTTACTTTCCATGAAACAGCTCGGAGTGAGTAATGAAAAGGCACTGGACACCAGAAACCATTTTCACACTTGCAGATGTGTAGCTGAAACCCAAAAATCTATCTCCATCTCAGGACAACTCAAAATGTTTTGAATATTTAGCTTTGTGGGGTTTGTTGCCCTGCTTGGACCATTTAAATTTAGACTGTTACTAAGAGAGAAATTAAAAAGCCTTAAACAACTGACTGACCGCTTCATAAAGTGGATGAAGGTGCTTCAAATGAGATCAGTCAGATCATATGTAAAGCAAAATGCATCTATTGTGCCACAATGGCCTAAATAAAGGGGCAGGGCATTTCCTGAAAGACAACATTCAACAGAAGAGAAATGAATTTGACAGCTACACTACAACATACTTTATTTCTTTAAACAAACTCAATACAATACACTCGCATTACCACACTTAAACCACTTCAGAGTGTTGTCAGTGCTTTAGCACAGCCTAATGTCTCACACACACACACACACTGAGTGGGACTGCGCAAGCATTCAAACTGTCCGCTTGCCTACACAAGTGGGCAATAAACCTACATGCAATACACTAATAAAAAGGCAGCTGAAGGGGAAAAAAAAGTGTGGAACATGATGATGATGATGACGATGAACGCTCCTTGGAATTTACAAGCAGATATTATAAGGATGGGGTTAACAAAGGTAAAAAGATGATATATTACAGTGACATCTGTTTCTTTGTGAGCTTTGCAGTGTTTACCCTTTTAAAACCTCTCTTTGTGTATTAGGATATTCTGGGCAATGTTACACTTCTACAGTTTATAGTGACTTTGAATGTTTATGTGACTGGCTTAAAAGGATTAAGCAGTACATAAGCAGCTTCTCTTTACAATACATCAACAGATAGATGGGTTTTCTAAATAAAACTGCACATATAACGATAGATGAGAGTGTCCATATCACACACTCCTAGCAGATGGAACACGCAGAGCTCAGTATCTCATTTTCAAAGGGCTTGAGTCGGAAAAATTATAAATAAACTGAGCTCTAGTGATCAGCAATTGTTCTAAAAATGAGGTATTTCTTAAAATTTAACTTTTGCTACCAGCTTCTCCAGTATGCTGATTTGTTATTTTACTGTTACACATCAAAGATAAGTGAATATGTGGGATTTTGGACTCTTGGGTGGGACAAAACAATCATTTATTTACACCAAGCAAATATTCAAGGGAAGGCAGACAGATTAATCAGCAATGAAATAAACTGTATAATCTAATGCTATTATTTATCTCGTAATATCTACTATTATACAAGCTATTGGGTTATATAGCCGCTCAAATTATGGATCTCGTACAAGTTGATAAAATTATTTATAATTTTTTTTTTAAATCTGTCTGCTCTAGATTTATTTTAGAAGCAACAGTTAATGAAATTTAAAGGTTGGCCTATGTAAGGCACAGAAATGTGTATATAAAGACTTTAGAATTTTGTCTATTTAAAAAATGACCTTAACCACTTTTAAAGTCAGTGGCTGTATTTCAGTTTTCCATGAATGGTTACCTCTTGCAGTCATTGGAGGCTAGTCCAAAGCGATTAGATAAGGTATTTGCAATGATTCAGCTTTGATAATTGGGTCCATTTCTGGATCCAGCTCCCACAAAATGTTCTAAAACTCCAGGTTTGAAAACTCAACTTTAGCCTGCACGACGCTGCATAAAACACAAAATAAGGGCAAAGAAAGAAGAAAGCTTCCCCACGTTGGCTTGGCCTCTCAGCCCACCAAAGAGGATGCTACCTCTCCATACCGAGGTGCTGGTATTAAACTGTAATAAAGCTACATCCAGTTGTTGTGATGGAGGTCGTGCCGGTGTTATCTTACCTCAGCCCCGTCCTCTCCAAAGCTGCGGCGGGACGCTTTAATCAGTCTGTGATATTACGGTCATCACCAGCAGCAATATCTCGATGATGAGTCTTCGCTGTCTCTGAGTGTGACACTCGCGACAGCAAACGCACAAAGGCAGCACCAGTCTCTACTCCTGTCTCGTGCGGTTTGACTTTTTTTCCATGAACCAACTTCGACGCAAACGCCTTTTCACCAAAAAAAAAAAAAAAAAAAAAAAAACAATTAAAAAAACCCTCTTCAACAGAAGGAAAAAAAACTTTAAATGTCCCTTCCTTCTGTGAGCATCTGGTTGTTGGTGAAGAAGACTTTAAAGCATTTCAGAGTCGGTCCAGTTGAATTCCCGTCACGGCTTTGCTCTCAGGATAAGCACTTTCTGGTGAGGTTTCTGTTGTCATGTGTTGCTCGACACCTCGCTGCTCGTAGTAAAGCGCTGTTTGTCTGAGTGCTTGAAGCCGGAAGCAACCACGGAGTATCTCTCTCCCCCCTCTCTCTCTCCCTCTCTCTCTCTCGGTTCACTGCAGGGCTAAAAACTGAAAAGCCGAACGCGAGCCGTGTTCTCTCGCTTTGTGGACGCACGTGCACTCCTGCGGGGAAACCCTCATATAAACACGCACAAGCGCGCGTGCTGAAAGTTAATTAAAAGTAGCAGTAGCGGTGGGTTCGAGTTAAAAGTGAGATACTGCTGACACTGGCTGTCGTCGTTATCTTGTAGGTTCTTCCATCTAATTCAAATGAGCTTTATTTGGCTTGACAGTGATTAAGGACATGCATGACTGCGCAAGCAAAGCAGGTAGCCTGCAGTATTTAGGAATCCAGTGTTTTGTGGTTATTAAAGCAGGCAATATTGTTAGTGAAATGTGTAGGCTAGCTAAAATTAGCTGCAGTTCACAGACAGAATTACCCTGATCAGAGTGTACTATTATTATAATATGGCCTTAAGTGTTACTACCCGTTTTTTACGAAACTATGGTAATGATACTTTATTAAAGCTGGGCACTTTATTAGGTACACCAGGTTGTAAACCCTTAGGATTGCCTTCAGAACTGCCTCATTTCTTCATAGCAAAGATGCAACAGTGTTCTGAAAACATTCTTCAGAGATTTTGATCCATATTGACATGGTAGCATCACACAGTGCCTGCTAGTCTACTGGACTGAGGTGGAAGCACTGTGAAAGTACAATATGAGCTTAGTGACAGTAGGCATCAGAAACTGGTTACACTGTGGTCATAAAGCAGCAATACTCAGGCAGGCTGTGGTGTTTAAATGATGCTCAGTTGGTACTAAGTGTGTCAAGAAAATATCTCCCACACTAATACACCACCAGCAGCACACTGAAGTGTTGATACAACCCAGGATGGATCCATGCTTTAATGTTGTTTATGCCAAATTCTGACCCAACTATCTGATTGTTGCTGCAGATTTCAAGACTCATCGAACAGGAGAGGCACCCGGTGTGGTCTTCTGCTGCTGTTGTCCCATCTGTTTCAAGGGTCAAAATGTTGTGTGTTCAGAGATGCTCTTCTGCATACCTTGATTGTAACCACTGGTTATTTGAAGCAGACTGACCTTTCCCTTCTGACCTCTCTGGTATCAATGAGGAATTTTCATCATGAAATACTCAGACTAACTCATCAATCAAAGCCATTTAAATCATCTGTTATCCCCACTGTAATGCTCAGTTTGAACTTCAGCAGCTCGTCTGCCCCATGTCAATGTGCCTAAATGCATTGAGTTGCTGCTGTGGGATTGGCTGACTAAATATTTGCATTACCAAACAGTTTAACAGGTGTACCTAATAAGCACCTATGCAGCTCAAGCTGACCCTTCATCAGTCCATCTCATCTAATGAACATTGTACTTGTTGTGCTCACGTGCGACACTATTAGAAATGTAGCAACAGTTAAAAAGGGGATGATGAAGTTGTTTGGATGTTTGGATGTACGGGGTTGTTTTTGTGCCTGTTGTGAATCTGTTTACTCTCTGTTTGGATGCCAGGATAAAGAGTCGTGCTGGAAATTGTTGATTTGAATGTGGCCGGTGATGCAAGAGCAGTAAAATGAATTCTCCAACCACAGAGGACAATACAGCAGCGCCGTGATTGACCGAGGTAGCACGAGAGTTTAGTTCACCAAGACATTGAAAAATCAGTTCATTAAGAAATATCTCATTATGTTTGATGCCGAAGTTAATGTTGGCATGCCCTAGAAGGAATGTGTAGCTCAGAGGATCAGCAGTATCTGTACTTTAAACAACAAGTCGCATGTGGATGGGCCTTCAGCAGTAGATGTTGCTTTTCCCAGATTGTTTTGTTGTCGTTGTTTTTAATCAGGGGTTGAGATCCTGATAACAAGCAGCTTGGCAGTTTCATCGGGAGTCCTGCTCTGATTGTGAATTCCATCAGTACTGACACACCTCTACAAAACTATGTACTGCAGATAGCCAACAGTATAAAGGCTCAGTAGCTGTAGTATTTCAATAGCTCATTAGTTTGTTGCCAGTTTTTCCAGTTACAGTTTAACCTTGTCTTAGTTGGAATATGCAGGGCGAGGTGGAAAATGCTGTGCTGTGTTTTAATATATAATATATCTATAATTTGGCCTTGAGCTTGAACCAAGTGAAAACAAAGCTCCATATTAGCTTCCTAAGATGTTCATCAACACATAGATTTCCATCAGTACAATCAGATGTCAGGTACCAGAATTTTAAACATTTTTTCTTATCACAGGGGCGTAGTATGAAAACATTAATGTTGATTAGGGTGTCATATGGAGATAATTGGTCACAGTATCAAACTGTGGTTAGACAGGTTTCTTATCCTAATCCTAGTCTTGTCCTGGTATGAAATGCTTGAAATATTTCACATTTTTTCCAGGAAGGCTTAAGTGGGACTTTGTGTAGAGTGCAGAAGAATGAAAAACCCAAACAAGTCCAACGTGTTTCCATTTGAGGAAACAATGTGTCATCTTAGATAAATGCATTTAGTTAAGGACTATAGTCAGCTTTCCAAAACATGGCTATGTTTTTCAAGCTTTCACACTTGGCTAGCAATATTAAAAGAGCTTCTCTCATCCCACATGAAGTCAGAGGTGACACTGGTGATAAAAGAGTAGGTGCTGCCCTCTTGTGGTGTGTAAGTAATCTGCAAAATGGGAGCAGACTTAGGCTGTAAAGAGTACATACACTGCTCAAAAAGTAAAAAATACAAAATGAAAGGAACACTTTTTAATCAGAGTATAGCATCAGGTCAGTTAAACCTCTGAGATATTGATCTGATCAGTTAAGTAAGATAGGGATTGTTAATCAGTTTCTGACGCTTTGTTATAAATGATATTTACAACAGTTGCACTAGAGTGGCAAAAATGAGACATTTTTCCCTGACTGTTTTTTTAATCACTAGTTTTGCATTTGGCTAGGGTCAGTGTCACTACTGGTAGCATAAGGTGATACCTGAACCCTACAGAGCTTCCACAGGTAGTCTAACTCCTCCAGGATGCCACATTAATACGTGCCACTGCCAGAAGGTTTGCTGTGTCCCCCAGGATATTCTTAAGAGCGTGGAGGAGGTTCTAGGAGACAGGCAGTTACTCTAGGAGAGCTGGACAGGGCCATAGAACGCCCTTAACCCATCAGCAGGACTGATATCTGCTCCTTTTGTGCAAGGATGAGTCGAAGAGTCCAGGTATTGTGTTTTGCGTGTTCTCTCGTGGATAAAATATGGGTTTGTGAGATTTACAAATCAATGCATTCTGTATTTATTTACATTTTACACAGTGCCACAGCTTTTTAATGATTGGGGTTGTAACAACTTTAAAATTGGGATAATGCAGGTGATATGACATGGAACATAGACCCACGAGAAACATGGCACTGCACAAGAGTCTGACAATTGCTTTGTATAATTGTTCACTCTTGTAAATTTCTGTCTTTGAAAAGGTTTAGGACATTTCAAAAATCAAGTAAAGCTGTCAGCAAAATGTGAAACAACAATTATGACTTTATGTTCAAAATGTCTATATTATGTTGAAGAGATAACGGCTGTAGCATAACTAGGACTCGGCTGTACTTTTGTGTAATACCACTTTGTACCACAAGATGATGCAGTGAGACAGTGTAAGGTTTATTAAATGTAAATTGTGTAAAATCTTGCCTTGCAGTAAACTGAATTTTTTCATTTTTATTTTTTAACCTCTCACTGCTGTAGGACAAAATACTTGTAGTGAGTGTAGGCTGTCCGTATTCTGTTAACCTCAGCGGGTGTCCATATCATTCTGTTTGGGAGGCTTTAAACTTTGTGAATTGAGTCCAGCACGAGTTGATGAGTCAGTGAAGCTCACTTCTCTCTAGTGATAGCGATACTGAGGTGAGTAATTAAGGATATCCTGAACTCTTCTGTCATTAAGCGCTGTTGCTAGCTGCTTTTAGCCGGCGTTAGCTAAACTTTCCTAACATTGTTGGACTTGGTGTATTACCTCTCACTCGATGTGAGGGAAAGTTTGAGTTTTAGGACACTCGAGCCTAACATTAGCTGACAAGATGTTAGCTTATAGCCAAGTATTGTTGTTTAGGTCGCATGTCTGATCTGCTGACAGTAAGTAAAGATGACAATAGGGGGAATAGTTATCATGTTTTCATGTTTTAGAGCCTTGACTTCACTTCAGGAAATTAGGCTTGAGGCGAGGAGGAAGAACGCATGAGTTTGTTGGGAGATGTAAATACAAGATGTATATTTGTTTGTGTGTATATTTATGAGTACAAACAAACAAATTTATGAGTACAATATTCTAGGTGATCGTGACTCAAGAGTTGGCAGTTCGTCTTGTAATCAGAAGGTTGCTGGTTCGAGCCTCGGCTCCTACAGTCTCGGTCGTTGTGTCCTTGGGCAAGACACTTCACCCGTTGCCTGCTGGTGGTAGTCAGAGGGCCCGGTGGCGCCAGTGTCTGGCAGCCTCGCCTCTGTCAGTGCGCCCCAGGGCAGCTGTGGCTACAATGTAGCTTGCCATCACGTGTGTGTGAATGGGTGGACTAAGTGAAGCGCTATACAAATACAGGCCATTTTCTATTAAATAAACTCAGAAAATGACTGTATCTTTAAGTCATTAAGAACACTAAATTATTTACAACAGTGACTTGAGAAAAGGCAAAACCACAAGGAAATTAAAAGTGGGGTTAAAAATAAATACCAAAATAGCAGCACGCATTTTTAAAAAATTCAGCACGTCCATTGATAACAAGCTGGTTAGCCCTCACGCGAAAAAGCTAAACATCACTTTAACGATCATTTGTAGATAATTTAAGTAGCTGATATTCTTCTGGGTAGCTTTATATATAATACTAAAGCATAATTTACTGGTAGATTCATATTTTATATTACCATTTACTTATGCAAAAGGATTAGTTGCTACAGCTTTAAGATAAATAAAGCAGAGTACAAAGTGCAAAAATATATAATTCGCTGCTGTGCTGTGGCACACCTGTGCCCAGATGTGAGGTATGTTTCCTCTATGTGATTAAACAAGTGCAAACACAGAGCTGAAACTATAGACTGTAGCTTGGTGACACTTGAAGAACAAGTTTCTAAGTGTTTTATTGCTGCTGATAAGCTAATGATGGGCCACTCTGCAGAGAAAGCTCTCTCTGTATGTTTCATGCATTCCCATGTCTACTTCCCATCAATGTGCATATTTTAACATAACTTTCTGTTTATGGCTTCCCGCTCTTTATTGATCTGTAGATGAAGTTGTTTGTCTTTTCAAAGGTTTTTTTTTTCTCTCTCTCTTCCTTCCTCGACTGACACCTGATCCTGGAGTTTAGAGTTACCACACACAAACACAATAAGAGGCAGGGTGAGGGAGCGAGAGAGTTAAAGGCTAACTTTACATAACAGCGAATAGGTGTGAATGGATAAAGAAGTATTCGTTCAGTGTTAAGGTATTTGCTGAAGATAGAGCAAGAGAAGTAGACTTATTCAAGGAAGTCTGCAGTCCACTCAATCCTCGCCTATCAGCTGTTTGTCAGGTAAAATCCATCTCAGTGTTTTTGCCTAATGTGGGTGTACTGTCCTGTCTTAGCATGTGTTTAGCATAGAAGCTGTACATCTCTTCAGCTTGTAGACTGCAGGCAACAGAGGTGCATAGACAGCATACCATTTAGCTTAGAGAAGTTTCACTGACTGTGAAAACGAGAAATGGTTTGCACTGAATCAGGGGTATTGTAAGGGGGTGTTTTAGTGTATTTCTGTTAAATGTGATTGTGTTTCCCCTTCTATGCTTGGCCATCTTCAGGACTAATACAGGTATTATATTCCCCTTGTGCATGTTTTATTTGCCATTTGTGTTGCCATGAATGAAACCTTTGAAAATTCGAAAAATCAGAACAAAAGACACATTTGACAGCTTTTATAATATTTACATATCATAGTATCATAAACTAAGTGTTGTTCCTACTCTTCAACTGATGATTGAGAAGGATTTTTGAAATGATTAAAATATATGGCATCACATTCAGCAACAGTACCATGCAATAGTCTTGAGCCACCCCTCATTTCTTTATATTTTGCTTCCAAGTAGCCGGTAATAGTTCTCCAGGCTTTCTGATGGTCTTTCAAAGGTTTTCATTGGTTGCTTTACTTTATTTTTTAATTTTCTGTCTGGCCCTTGTACCTTACCATTATCAGAGGCTTTTTTTTCTTCTTTTGTTTGTTAAGCCACTTAACTCTGTCCTGTGAATCAAGCATAAAATTCAATTCAAGCGTAAAAAAACATCTAACTTAGGGGATCAAACAGTTTTGCAACATAACAAACTAGTCACTAATGAACCGTTTATAAATTGTAACTTTAGGTGCTTTGTTACTTGCAGCCTGAAACAAAAACAAATGTCAAATATAACTCAGTGTGACAGGCTTAAAATAGTATTTTTGTATCAACAATGTGGTTTCCAAAGAGCCATTACTCAAATCTTGGTATATCTACGCATGGTGTGCAGCATGTCCTTAAAAAATTGGAGGAAATTGGCAGGCCTCAAAACTATCTGAAAGTCCTTTTCTTGGGAAATAGGAAAGTAATACAGCAAAGCCCTGACACAGAACCTGAGTGATGTAACTGGCCCCTTAAATGATCCATCGACTGTTCACTGAAACCTGAAATGGTCCCAGTGGAAGGGTGGCTTTCAAGAACCCGTTCCTACGGAAGGCAAGAGAGAAACAGAGAGAAAAAGCTGGTATGCCAAATTAAACAAGAACTGGTGTGAAAGTTCTGATAGAGTGATGAATCTAAATTTCACATTTTTAGTTCAAACTGTTTTTCATATGTAGAGGAGGTTAGGAGAGATCTATAGCAATGAGTGTCCCTAGCCAACTGTAGAATCCGGTGGAGTCTATATTGTAGTTTGGACTGCATTTTAGTCAGTGGTGTTGGGGATCTTGTCAAAACTGATGGAATTATAAACACAGAGAGGTACTTTTAGATTTTGGTGTGCCATATAAAACCATCTGTACAACGTCTGATTGTCCACAGCTTCATTTTTTTAAATCCACATGACATATAATGTGATTGCAAGGAGGTATTTCTGGAGTCTATAAATTACTAGATAGTGGAAAAGGGGTGGGATTAAATAAGCTCATGCTTCTTCCTGCTCCTTTTTGAACATGACAGATATTTGTAGTTGTGGTTGCTCGTTTTCTTTTTTGTTTTGCTTTGTTTATTTGTCTCTTTTAATTCTATGTTGTTGTACTTTTTTAACATGTTCAAAATAAAGATTCAATCAATCAATCAATTTTCCAGCAGGACAGCTGAATCTCAAACACACTGCTAATGGAGTAAAAACATACCTGGATAGAAAAACACACATTGCAGCACTATCAGTTATGGATTGGCCTCCCCAGCACTCGGACATCAGCGTTATTGAAGCAGTCTGAAATCATCTGCATGGTGAACAGAACAAACAGCAGTCAACATCCAAAGAAGAGCTTTGAATTTCCTGTTGAAAACTATTCCAGAAAACTACTAAAAGAGATGAGAAAAAAGCTTGTCTAAGACCTACTGTTATGAAGAATAAAGCTGGTCATACAAAATATGGACTTTAGACATTTCAGGATTGTATAAGCTGCATTTCCATTTATTTTTGCACTTTTCCATAAATTGTAGCAAAATTTCAAGTAAAATATAAAGAAATGAGATGTGGCATCTTAAATGAGATGAAAACATCTCAGGATGTTTTAGCTAGTGTAACCTGATATTAGATCATAAAGATCTTGTATTTAAAAAAAATCTTGGACTGAATTTCATGGGGGGTGGATTAAAAGAAAAATCAAGCTTTTTTTTGTCTTTACAGTTGTTGCTGATGATAATTACATGAACATCATTAGTCTGAAAGGATGCACCAATCATTAAATAATACTTAGCAAGCTTTTTTCCCCCTAATAAAGATAGGGGGCTGATTTGTTTCTAAAGGTTACAGAGATAAATGTTTCTCAGTTTAGGATTTGAGGATGACAGGCTCATAGCTGGCTCGTCGCACAGACCTGCAGGGCAATAGTTGATCTAGTGGGCAATGTTTTACTATCCAGATGGCTGTGTCAGAGTAATTCTCCTTAGAAGGGCTCGCCACTAATCCTCCAGAGAATCTGCACTGGCTTGATCTCGTGTTTGTATGTGAAACCAAACAGCTAGCCTACTGTAGCTCCCTGGCTGTGAAAATGCTGAAGTTCTCATTGTAAATACCGTTGTATTGTGTAAATTAGAGCACAAGTTATAGGTTTACTGGGAGGACACAGCTATCCACACTGTGAGCCTTTCCAAGGAGCAGAAAGCAAAGAGTCCACAGCTTTGCTGGGTGCTCACCATGCACTGAGAGGTTTCTGTAGGACAGAACAGGAAGGGATGAGATAATCAACAGAAGAGAGAGTGCTAGGAGAGAGAGAGAGAGATACAGGCACCATAGATTGAGTCAGGCTGATTAGGTGCAGATTCAAGTCATAAGATTGTCTTAATCTCAATGCTGGATCTATTTCTGCAACATGGGACCTTTGACAATCAGGTACACTTTTCAAGCGTTTAATATGCCTTCAGAGCTATAGAAAACCTAATTGCTGTTTACTGTAGTTTTTCTTATTGCGATCTTAGTCTTAATGGTGAGCCACACAAATTTAAATGTCTTAGAAGCAAGAAAAACTTTGACATTAAACTACACAGAGACAAAACCAGCCTTTTAGTAGTCTGTTACAGGGCCATGAGATAAAAAAGGTTGAACGCTTTAGGCACAAATGAAGGTGACTTTAACAGAGTGTGAGTAATTGTTGCGGTGTCGATGCTGTGAGGGGATGGGCTGTGTATGGTCTTTTTTCCCCATGGCTGGTCTGGATGACTCATAGGTGCAAAGGAATCAGCTGTGTCACCTTCACTGATGAGCAGACTCAATGAAACAGGGTTGTGTAAAAACCTAGTTTACCTATGCATATAAAAGCATGAACTCATTTTCTTTTCTTTTTTAAGTGCATCCATGTGCAAATGTAGTGGATGTAGCTCATAAAATAAACATGTGGCTGTGATGTGAAATAATGCATGGGCTTTAAAGCAGTTTCTGATGCACTGAACTTCTCCGTGTTTCATCGTGCATGCTCCTCTGGACTGCTTTGCTGCTGGATCAATGCTGCTTTGCCAATGGTGAGTCCACTGAAGCACACACTCCACCCGCCTCTTAGTTATCTAACTGGGAAATCCAGTCATCTTTTCCTGTTGAGAGAGTTTTTGTCACACTATTTTCACCAGTTACTAATATTTCAATCATTCAGCTTTATCTTTTAGTTGTTTAAAATCTGCTATAAATCACTGTTGTCTTTGTGTGGCTGTTTACTCCTCTTTTTGTAGATGTCAAATCTGCATGCTGCCTCACTCTATAAGCCAATTACTTGAGCTTTGTTAATCTGGGTGTGCGCGTTGGTGTTTATTTACGGGTGTGTTTAGCAGCAGCCGTGCTTCATGTTATGCAATGACCCCCCCCCCCCCGAATTGGAAATAAACTGCTTATGAAAGTGAAATGGAGGCTAAAAACTAATGCGCTTGATGTCACTTCTGTAGGATGGGTTAGAAATCATGAGGAACTATAATTAGAAATAAACTAAACAAACCCCAAGGCTAAGCATGTTAATAATAAATGTATAACTTAAAAATATAGTCTGTATAAATAGTTTGCCACAGAAAAACATGTCTTGACCAACTCACATGCAAGATTTTAGAAACAATATTGAACCCGTATTGCATCATCTTATTCTTTTGGCTGCTTCCTTCAGGGGTTGCCAAAGTTGATAGTCTCCCTCCATCATACCTCTCTCTAGCATCCTCTTCTGCCACACCAACCCTCTGCATGTCCTCTATCACTACTTCTATGAACCTACTCAGAGGTCTTCTTCTTTTTCTCCTGCCCGACAGCTCCATCATCAATATATTTTGTCAAACATATACCACCATCACGAAACTATACATCATAGCAGGTCTCACTATTCCTTTGTAAACTTTCTTTTACTCTTGCTGCTATCCTTTTTTCACAAATCACCCCTGAGACTGATCTCCACCCACTCCACTCTCTTTCTCCCCTGTCGTGCACTGTCTTGTTGCTTTGCATGGTTGACTCAAGGTCTTTAAACTCATCTGCCTTCACTACCACTACTACTTGCATCTGCAGGTTTTTCCTGTGTCCTTGAGGTGTGACTACTCATATGTGCTCCACGTGTAGTTAAGTCAAAAAAATATGCATTACCTGACTTTACAGAGGTCTGTGCATTTTCCTGTTACTTTATGGCATTTGGCAAAAAACAAAGTATATTTTCAACTCAAATAAATTAAACCACAATAAAAAAAAACTGTTAAACTCATTGGCTGACTAAATCTTTATTTACATTTTATTCAATGTTTAAATCTGTGTTATTTTCACATATTAAGCTAAAATTCGTCCACTCTTCAATGTCAAGTCTAAATAAAATTAAACCAGTCCCCAAAAAGAAGTAAAAAATATCATTAACATTTGCGTCCTCGAGAGGGCGCTACTCCGCTATATTTGCACTACCATATCCGCACTGAACGTCCCACTGACGCTAAAAGACAATACGTGCGACCAATCACATATCAAGATCTAATACAGTAATGGCTCTAAGCCAATGGGAGCTTGCAAAAAGATGTTTTTCACTGTATGGGGCGGGCCTTGGTGGATGATGGATACGTCTGCTTTGCGCCCTAGCCAAATCTTCGGTGTGGACTGTAGTTGAGATTTTTGGAGGCTGAGGTAGTGGGACATTCGCTATTTTTTGGAGGAGAACAGAGCGCGAGTCCACATTTGGGAAAGTCTCGTCATACGCATCGTTGGAGAATAACAACAGGTAACGAATAATTTGGCCTCCTTTAAATCACGTGATTTCTACATCAGCTACTGCAGATGATTCATCGCGTTTTGGGGGTATTTTGTACGTAATATATCGGCAGCGTACTTAACCTGCGCAAGTACGTATTGTAACCAGACATAGTTGTTCTAACTAGGCAGAGCAAACACCGCGTTTGTTACTGAAAGGTGTTATTTAGAGTTCTGGTCATACCTTCGCTGTGAGGCGCTTCATGGCGCCTATCTCCTTCCATATTATCCCTGTTATCACCTAAGCTACCTTCATGCCCCTTGCTCCTCGCGCGCGGATGTGTTTAGGTAGTTAGCATTAAAGATTTTGTGAAGCAGGTAAAAACCTGCCTAGCTTACATTGATTAAAAAGTGATTTTCTAAATGAATAGACCGAGTTTCCTTACTCGTGGTAGCTGCATTGGGTTTTAGTTAGGTGAATGCTACCGCTGAGGTAACGGTAACTTTACATTAACGGTTGGTTCGTCTAAACACGCCATGGTGATCGTTGACTATTCAAACATCCGGCTCCGTTTTTGCGGGACAATACGTGTAGCTCCTTCCTGCCGCTAAGTTAACAAGTAGTATACGGAGATTTAAAAACACCACGCTGTTCAGAGTGAGTATGCAATTAAAATTTCTTTCTGTTTTTTTTCTCCAGTCATTTGGCTGTGCTGACATGTGCTTTTAAAACCGTTTTCAAATAACTGGTATTTGTTTGATATAGTTTCATGTTCGTGACTGGTTCACAAAGCTGTCTGGGAAACGCAGTCCACGTTGTTTGTTTACTGCATTTCAAAGATAGGTTTTTAACCAGGGGTTTTAAACATAAGGCCCCGGGCCAGAATCGGCGCGGCAACGACTCCAAGCCGGTCGTTTGGACAGCTTTGGAAAATGTGTAGGTGGGGATAAATTTTGAACTTCATCCGGCTAAATACCCTCCTAGTGGTCATTTAAACAACTCTAAAGTACTTAAGTAAAAGATAAACAAAAAAAAATTCACGCTTTTTCACAATCCACTGTGGAATTTTCTTTTTTTATACAAATTATTTAAATTAATTACAGGACACTCTGGACATTGAGTTACCAGTTAACTTTTTGTGCAGTTTTACACATTTATTTCTTACAGTTTAAACTCAAAGAGATGTGTTGAAAGACTTCTTTCATTTACTACATGTAGAAAAACTGAGAGGTACTGTTGAAATTCCACTTTCATTACTTTTATTTTCAATAATCTTATATGGCCCAGTTAATATCAAAGTGACATGTATGTTGCACATGATGTAAAATGAGCTTGACGTCTCTAGTTTAGGCTATGTTGGCTTTACAAAATACAATTGTTGCTCTCATGACCAGGATATTAAAGAAGAAGTGCTATTGGTGTAGTAACATAAATCTGTCTACATGCAGAACAGTACTTGTGTTTCTTATTTGCTTTCTAGACAGCACCGTAGAATCTGTGCTTTGACATATGGGAAGGACATAGCTACTTTACAGACAAATGCAGGCAGAGTCCAGACTAGAAAGAGCCAAGATCGTGCTGACTTGTAAAAACTTGGTGGCAACTAGCAAACGTATCTGTTCATGTCTGTGTGTTCAGTGCCACTGTTAACATTAATGAAGTATGCTGCTTTTCTAGAAGTTATTCTTTAAATGTCTCCTTGTGATCATAAAACACATCCAATATATCCACGGCTATCTGTGTTTGATGTTTCGAAGTACCACAACTTTGAGCAATACACACCGACTAATATTAGGACATCTAGCCATGTACTTGGGTTCCTAAGTGTCACTCTTAAATCTAATCAGACGCCATAGTATGTGATGTCAAGTACCCATGACCTTAATCAGCACCACTCCGCTTGTGGTGTTCTGCTCTCTATGTGAAAGGAAGGTAGGTCAGATAGTAATGAAGGACATCAGGACAGAGATAAAGTCATGGACAGTAGATAGTCCCAGGCTGTGCCCCTAATGCATACACTGGGATCAAAGGCCTAACTATCGTTGTTTCTAAAAGTAAATCAGTTTATTTCCCAGGCTGCAGCAGTTGTTGTTCTTCCATGTAGCTGTGAAGTCTTTTTCATTCAGTGCAAAGATTTTTTGTAGGCTAGAGAAGACTTTGAGGACTTTAGAGCACAGCAGGCCAATTCTGCCCTTTCATAAATATTAGTGTGGTGACATACCACTTTAGATTCTCAGTAGAATCAGGCCTGCCTAGTCAGACATTTCTATAACTATTGATATGCAGATCAATCATTCTTTGTACCTGTTTCCAGCCCCCAAAAAACCCTTGTGCAGGGCAGTATGAGGATCTTTTAATTTCATTCATTTATTTTTTTTTAATTTGGAAAAGGGGACTTGATTATACTTTAACATATTGATACATATCCATGTGGGTTGCGTGCAGAACAACTCATTTGACTTGGCATGCGTGTTTATTCTAATATCATGAACAGAACGTAGATTTTCCAGTAATGTTGTTTCCGTTTGAAAACAAAGAGCTTGTTCAGTCCTCATGCACACAGCTACTGTACGTTAACAAGAAGAGTTTTTGGAGCTACCTATCAGCTGAAGATTTTCTTATGAGACAGCTGTGTTCTTAGATTTAAATGCAGTTTCTGAGCTTCTGTTCTCAAATTAAGAACGGACACCTATACAATTTAATCCAACCTAGTACAACATCAAAAAAGCAACTGAGGAAATAAAATATTATTGTATTTGGTGATACATGTTGTTTTGCTTTGCAGGTGTTTAGGTTATTGTTGTGTAGGAGCACATGTTGCGCACTTAGAGTTTTTAAAGCTTTCATGATTAGGAGCCACAAAGCCACATTTTAATGGGAATGTGCAGTGGAACATATTTTAGTCCACATTCAGTATAAATTTTGGTGCAGACAGGAAGGACAATGTTTTGTAAGCTGTAAAGGGAAGCCCAGAGGCAAGCGTGTCTGTTTCTGGGGTGTGTTTTTTCCTGTCAGGCTCCTCGCTGCGTGTATAGTTTTATCTATAATCATCGGTGCCATGTTCATTGTCAGACTCTCAGGATGTGCAGAACAGTGGCAGCTCTGTCAAACCCACTAATGAGAAGCCTTAATTGGTTGTTCTGGTGGGAGAATCTGCTCATTAGATCTAGCTGGAACTTAACTCTGAGCTTGCTGGAGTGCAGAGTGCAGAAACCTTGCATTTCCTTTGGCTTTTGTTTTTGATTGTGTTTTTTTAGCTGCTTCCGCAACCCTGTGAATATCTGTCTTGTGCATTCTGTGTCAGTTTACACCCCTAAAACCTATTTAACTGACCCACATTGACATCACTTAGTACTAGCCCACTTCAGTTGCTTTAGATCTGGTAGCAAATATAATAAAATGTACACATTATCGATCCCCTGCTGTTATCAGTTGCTTGCTAGCACCTCTCTCTAATAAGCAATCTTACTCTTCACTTAGGATGGGTGTACACCAGACTCAGGGGAAGTAAGCACTTTTTAGATAGTCACTACAATAAACTATGGTCCACCACTGTGTATGAGGGCAAGTTGAAAGGTGAAATTAAGGAACACTGACACATGTAGTGAGGAAGTAAGAGTCAAACACGAGGAGAAAGAGGGTGAGAGTGCCAGAGAGAGTGAAAGATATTGCTTAACCATTCGGAAAGGCTATGGGAACATCCATGTGTGTGTGTTTGTGTGTGTATGTGTGTTTTCATCCTGACCCTGTGGGTTCAACGGGAGCAGAACTCGTCACATCAACTCAGACGCACACAGATAATCCTGCTGTCCTTCATCAGTTTGAATGAGTTGTGCCGTGTTGTTTTTATGAAGTAGCATATATTGGGGGGGGGGCCTTCACACATCCAGGTGACTGCAATTTTCTTACCCATTTTCCAGTGAATGAAAGTAGTTACTATAACCACAAAGCACACTCTGAGGCTTTCATCTTCTCCATGAGTGTAATGACATTTGGGGCAGTCACAACAGTTATTAAGGTGAACATATTGTACAGTGTGGCAGTCAGCCTCCACAGGCAGGTATTATCCTCTGTAGCTTTCACAGCCAACAGGCACCACAGGACTCCGATTCACACAGAGAAGATCACAGAGGCACGGATGAATGGAAACTGTAATGCAGTGTTCAGCTTATTACCGCCACGGAGACGGTGAGTAGAGCAGTGTGCGGAAGGGGAATGAGGGATGGAGAAGTAAAGGGCGTGTTTGAAGGAGAGGGCAAAAGGTTAAGGCGAAGTAGTTTTTCTGAGGTTCAGCCACCTAAATGTCAAAAACGTCACATTTTCTTTTCTTAAATGCAAGCGTCCCTTGTAGTAGAATAGGACGCCCTTGTGTTGAAGGGCAACATCAGAGAAGAAAAAAGAAAGGGCAAACTGCCTTCCCTGGCAAGTGTCAAGCTCTGAAAGAAATGATAAAATAAAAACAGAAAGAGAGCGTGGGCCTGTGGATCTGGCCCAGAGCCAGACATAGTTAAAAAGAGATTAATCAGCAGAGGGTCACATTCTCAGAGAGAGGCTGAACAGACCAGAGGCAGTGCCTTCATCTTTTGAAAGCCACAGTTTGGGTCACAACACAAGACAGTCTTGGCACTGAGAGTATCAGCTAGAAAAGGCTGGTAATATTATGTTCTTGATACTGATATCATATTTTGCGGCATATCCTCAGGATTGCTTCCTGAAACTTGACAGTTGAAACTTGAAGCTTTTTTCAGGTTAATCTTCTCAGGGATCACTTCCATCATCTGTAGTTAGGTCCTCTAAAAATCTATTCAATGAAAAAGTATAAAAGGCAAGCAAAGTAGCATAATGCATGATGACCTAGGGCTGTGTAAATAATCTGAACATGGATTAAAGAGTACTGTTATATTAATCATCAAATGTTCCTTTGTTTATTTCTGTGAGTGCAGCCACACTAACTTGTTCTCATTAGCAGCCACTGACATGCTCTGGAGTTTGTAAAACATTTTGGAAAGAGCGGCTTGAACCCATTGACTGTGAATTTGTGAGAAAATAACAGAAAGTAGGGTCAGTAGTCTTTCTCATTAGCCAGAAGTATTTGTGACAGAGTGTGGTAGTAAGGAGCTCCGAAACTGGCAACGAACAAAAGTCAAACATAATACCAAGTTTGTACATAAATATTCAGGTAATGAGACTTCTAAAGTCTTAATCTAAGTTATTGATACTTTGCTGTTTAAATTGCATCTGCCATTTTTCTTTCGGGATCTTAATAATCAAGACTTATCTTGACAGATGTACATGGTGAGGACTAGTTGACAATGTCTGTTTGTGTGCATCTTTGTGATGTCAGCACCTACTTTTTCTTCTAGCTATGTGCCTGCAGTCAAGTTTCTTTATACAACTTCACTAGAATAGAATAGAATAGCCTTTATTGTCATTGTACAAAGTACAACGAAATTGGAGTGCCACTCCCTTGGTGCAAAATGCAATAATAAATATAAATGTAAAATATAAAAAGTACAATAAAACAACCGAAGTACTCAGACAATAATAAGTACGATATATACAGGATAGCAGCACAATATAATGATAGTATGAATAGCAGCATAATATAGTGACAATGGCAAGTATGGTATAGTTAAGCAGGTTCAATTGTTTTGTGCTTATTTACTACGGTGATAGCTCTGGGAAAGAAGCTATCTCTGAATCTGTTTCAACTTCAGCATGACTAACTTCACTAGCAAGTATCTCTGCTCTCATTAGTGATGATGTGATGCCATATTTGCCATGTACGAAAGAGTCTTGTTTTAGTTGCCAGCCTTGACTCTAGTTGCTCCCACCCTATATGTTTAAAAGTGAAATAGTACTGGGTCCACTCTAGTAATACAGCATAGTATATTTATACATGAACAGTATATTTATACATGAACCTGACCCATTCAGATGTTGTTAATGTGGGATCTGTGGTCCCATGCTGGTGTACATTTGTGTAGGTCTTTGGCTATGCAAACTGAAGGACTATGGGTATCCAGCCATGTGTGGTGAGAATGCTGATTGGTTGAAAAGTTTGTTTGAACAGGAAAGAATG
Source organism: Neolamprologus brichardi (assembly GCF_056152115.1). NCBI lineage: Eukaryota > Metazoa > Chordata > Actinopteri > Cichliformes > Cichlidae > Neolamprologus > Neolamprologus brichardi. The sequence goes on along the minus strand of NC_142118.1, from coordinate 6,418,396 downwards.
ATGGTGGAGTTCACCACATAGAAGGGGGCGGAGACAGCATTAGAAGCACAGACTGTTGTTTTTACCATTTGATTTTGCATCACGACAAAGAAGTTCATTGACTTTTATGACTTCTTTGTTCTGTTTGGCAGGGGCTTCACCATGACTGTAGAAAATATGGATGACCTCATAGGTTACCAAAAGTGAAGCCAAAACATGTCTACTGCCTCTGGTTGTTTGGCTATCCGATTATTAAGTGATGACGTGACGAATCCTACTTCTGGGCCTAAAGTAGTCTGCATTTAATATGGTCTTTGTGTTGTTAACATGTTTAATGCTTTGTATTTTCTTCTATTTAATCTCAAAAAGCTCCTAAAAAAGTCAGTGATCACCGTTGACCTCCCTCGGCTTTTATTACCGCTAATCATTTATTTAAGCTCAGTTTTTAAAACCTTACGATGTAACTACAGCACAGCCCATGCAGCAGTATATGAATGACTAACCTCGTATTGTGGATGGATTATCTCAGTTGTTCTCCTGGCTGAAGTTTGGTCCGTTTACAGCATCCTGCCATGCGATTACATTTGTTTCTGACCACTGAGAACACTCACGTTAACTTTTATCGAGTGGGGAAAAAGTTAGCTTGTTTATATTATGCTAACATAGCTGTGTCGCTAGCGGTCACGTAGCACATCATTATATACCAGCTAGCCAAACTTCAGTAACCCTACAAACGTCACTGCTGTTTAGTTTTCTGTCTTCATTTATGTTGGAAGTGATAGCAAAGCTGTACGTTTTAATTTGTTTCCAAACCGCCGCAGTCAGGACATGCTATATTGTATTTAGATGGAAGCTAGCGAGCTAACTTCCTGCTAACTTCTAACTCCGTTAAATGTCATAAATTCCGTTTTCATGGATGCCTGGAAGTTAAACTCAGTTGTTACACCTGGTAGAGCAGAACGCTGATAATTTTATTAAAGATGAAAGACTTTAGACAGTGTTTTAACTCTCAGTAATGCCACAGTGATCATTTGATATATGGACCTGCAGCAGAGTTTAGGCCCAGACACGACTAGTGACGTCAGACTGAACGATCGGATAGTATCGGTCATGACCCCCGACTCCTACGTGTTAGCTAGCAGGTCCTGCAATTGTGTGGTTTCACTGTTGTACAGGAAAAGAAGTGGAGCCTGGTTGTCAATCATCTATACAGTCAGTGGGGCTAAGTTAAAGGACCAATAACAGTGCAAACACATGTTTAGAGTGTTTAGAATATCCCACTGTACTGGATGTTTTACACGATTTCGACACCATCCCCCTGGTGACAGTACACTACTACAACATACAGATGATGGTCCACAAAGGAGGCTTAATGGAAAAGATGTCTGAAAGTGGCATCAGAAATTCATAAATGCATGTTGTTTCAAACTTTGTTGCACTTGCTTTTCTGCTAGCTACCTGCCTGAAGTGAAGTTTCTTTATACAAGACACCATTCATAAATTCTGGAAGACAGCTTACTACTATAGTCCTCCAATCTGACCCATGTAAATCCTAATGGAGTTTTAATCTTTAAATCTTCTTTAAAATGACATATTACCCCCTTTTCATAGTCTTGGGAATAAGTGTTTTTTTTAAAGCCCATAATATGACCCTCTCATAAAGAAAGAAACAGAGGTCCTTTTTGACATGTAGCTTTTGTGTCATACTGTACTAGCAGTGACTGCCAAAATATTCCTGCAAGGGAAACAAAACATCTGTATGACATAACACAGACACACATGAATGTACGGATGTTTTGCTCTGAGTAATTTCCTGTTTTGTTTTTTTGTTATTTGTAATTTTTTTTTAGATTTGTGGTAGATTTCTGATGAAAGTAGGATACGCTAAACAGGTACTCAGGGAGATGTGTAACCAAAAATGCAAATTAAAAGATAGAGGTATGGGAGATCAGTTGGAGGGGGAATTGGGAAGAGAGTTACTTCCTGTTTCCTGGTTGGAGGTCAGAGGTCACTGATCTGAGATTTAGCTCATATAAGATGACTAAATAATCTGCGGGGTTATGTCATTTGCTTGCAAAATAAGAGATGGTCACATAAAGATGGGTGACTATGTGTCTTCACTTTAAAGGAAACACGGCCTTGCAGTAATTGAGAAAATGGCACAATGTTCTGAAATTGAGGACATCGTACAGTGTTCACAAAAGGGATGGCTAATTTTAGATTTCAGGGTTAAGGTTAGTAGTTACGAAATGAATGGCAGGGAGCTGTGATGGTGGTGTGTGCTCATGTTGCAGTGGTCTGAATGCTCACTGTAGCATGAATGGAGAACATGCTGATTACTCCTGACGAGGGCTGCTGATTACTTTACTTGTCGGTCATTCTGTGGATAATTGTCTTTCCTAATGCACACAATAGTCTTTTTAGTCTATAGGTGATCATAAAATACCAAAAAATCCTCTCATCACAGTCCAAAAACTGCTTATTTTATCTGAGCAACTCAGTGAAACTATGCTCTTATTAGTGTGTGAAGAATAAAAATCGGCAAACATATGTAACCAGTATGTGTGCCAAACAGACTAAATAGTTGAGGCATGGTATGTTTTGATAGTTTTCTGACAGACTGCAAGGCTTTTAGAGTCTTTCTAATCAATACTTGATGAGCCGTGCATCCTCTTTAGGCTCTGGCAGAGGACTAGGATGTGTTTCGCTCCATCTAAATCAGCTTGTCACACAAGGCGACCGTAACAAAGAGCCTTGATGACCATGAAGTCATTTGTTTTGCCAGAGCACCTGTTGTCACCACCCTCTATGGGATATACATTGCCATAGCAACACCACACCCACAGCTTGTTGAGCCGCGCAGTTTCACCGTGGGTTTCGCTCTCTTCATCTTTCACTCATTCTTTATCACCTTCCAGCTAATGCCTACCTTTTTCCTCTCTCCCTTTCTGTCTTTTTCACCCACCTCTCCCCCTCTCTTACACACACAGTAAATTGTATCTCCTCTCATGTGCACTTGTGTGACCCACCCATACTTTCTCCCTTTGTCTCTCATTCACACAGACTGGGCACTTGCGCCTGACTGCTTTAATCGCTGAATAGGGGAGTTTAGCATTTCACAATAGCAGTTATGAGCTGACCCATTATTCTCACCCCCACACAGAAAGAGAGGCTCAACCCCGGAAGAGTAGATGCATGAAAAATACCATATAATATGATTAATTTATTGCATCGTTAGTCTGTGTTATGGCATTATTGCATAATTGTTGATATGTCATGATAATAAAGCAATAAATGAGACAATATTTTCATTAGTTAGTAGTTAAATAATGCCAAAAATGACAGCACAAAAGCCTGATATTCACAGGTTGCAGTTTCTAAATTGCTTAGGCAATGCTGCTTCAACCCCCGTATAGTAAAAGCATATTCCTGGTGTTTCTAAGCATTGTATAAAGAAAAATATAATTTATACGTATGTAAATGAAACCCTAAAGTAAGTATTATTTGCAGGGGCATATAACATCCATAGACAGAGGTAATGGACTGAGAACTAGCACCTGTTGAAGAGTAGAGTTTAGTACATGAGACTTGACAGTAATGATATAGTGACTAAAGTAATGACATAGTATTGGTCACTTAAGAATCACCCAGGAGGTGAATTTTCATTTGTTAAGCTCAAACCAAATGCAAAAAGGCATCAAGGAACAATTGTGTCAATGCCTGTGTTTATTTCAAGCCAGTGAGGTTGACATCAGGTGCAGTTGAAGAGAAAGAGAGTTGGATGAAGGGATGAATGGATAGACTGACAGACCGGCAGGGAGACTGACAGACACACAAACATAAACAGGGATTATCCTCTGTGTAATCCCCAGTTTGAGGGTCAGAGTGCAGTGTACAGAAACAGGCATGTTCTGAATTTTCACACCAGCTGTATGTGTGTACATCTGTGTGAGGGTGTGTCAGAGCGCAGTAGTCATCGCACACTCAAAGCTCGTGTGTCTATTAGAGATGCTGAGAGTATGTTTTTACATATGTGTAAGAATCTGCTTTGTGTTTTTGTGTATGCATGTGTCACTGGATGGCAGATTGACAAATCATACAAGAGATGGCAGAGATTAGGATTGTGTATCTGTTTGGTTATTTCAAAACAGGGCTCTGTAACTATCAGCTGTTCGGCTGTGGCGGAATAGTTTGGCAAGCTTTTAGCTTGTTTGGATGACCCAGAGCGATCTGCAACTTTTTAATTCAATAGGCACAGCTGCACGCAGGTCCGTTGATTTCCAGCACTGTGTGTTTTGGACTCCATTTGACTCTGTCAGAAACAAGCTTCGCTGCTCAGTGAAATGCTTGAAAACATTTCTCAGTGCACAGCAAGACAACGGAGTGAACCACTCATTGATTCAAACAATGAAACAATGCAGCTTTGACATGAAGGTAGTCATTTTGCATCTATGTAAACAGTAGGTTTTACATGTAGATAACACCTCTGAAGAGTTTGTAGGTTTTGGAGCAGCATTGTGTCTAGAAAAACCCAGCTCAGCGTTTGAATGATTGTTCTGATATTTTTTATTGACATTCATGGTGCCAGTGTGATGTATCCCACCTACTAACAGGCCAAATTAAAAAATGATTCAATGAATTATCTCTACTTAATTATCTTATGAAGCAGCTAGAATATATGGTGCACTCACCATATTTTAATATACGTTGTTGCTCTCATAAAAGCTCCTCTTTGGTATAATTTGCAGTGTTTCTGAGTTCAAATAGACATAAGAAGAATGTTTTTGCCCCTTTCGCCTGGCAGCTGTGACTATCATTCAGCTGGTACACATGAAATGGACATTGTAGTATTCAAGAATTCAGTGTGAGAACAAATCAAGAAACGGGCCCTTTGTTCATCCAGCACTACAGCAGCTGATAAGGGGAAAGCTGGAGGTTTGTCCTCTGTGCTGTGACAAAGTCCTCTGCAGTAGAAAAAAAACCTTTGACGGTCAACAGATGCTGCAGACTTCAAGGTAGTATTTAGCTAGCTAGTTTTGGCTAAATGAGGAATCTGGTTCTCACTGACCTTCCACTATATGTGCGTATTTGGGTCCGCTGCCTTATAGTGCTGCACCCCTGCTTCCACCTCTAAAGACCAAAGCTTTGAAAGTACTGTCTGTGCTGCAGAAAATACGTTTTCAAACACTTCAGGGATTTGTGCTCTTATGGGTGAAGGATCACCACTCTGGCAGCTTTTTCTGATTTCAGCTTTTAGGGTTTGTTTAATTCTGTTCAATAGGAATAAAACTAAAACTTTTTGTCATCATAGGGACAGAAAGTTTATGGTTCTCAGGACCTTAAAACTAAACATCTGTGATTATTATTTTCATTTTAAATTAAGTTTAGATTGATACCTTGATGAAACAGTAGGTCTCAGGGCAGTTATCCAGAATATTCAGTCAGCATGTTGAAGATCCTGCCAGGAGTGTTCCAGTAATCCAAAAAAGGATTAATAGGTATGAGTGTTTTTTTGTTTTTTTGTCTTTGCTTTTTTAAAAAAAAATACAGAACTTTGTAACTTCCTGACATTCACTGAAATGAATGAAAATAATGCTAAGGATGCTATCAGGGCCTAGAAATGAGTTTGTGGAAAAACAGTATTTATTATTATCATTATTATTATTAGTGCCGTGTATGGATTTTAACCTGCACGGGTAGAAGTTGGCTGCTGGTACTCCCTTTGCTAGCATTAGCTGAGTTCTACCCTTTTAAGTTTTACTTTTACTTTTTTTTTTTACCTTTTTTTTTATTTAAGTTAGTTAGACTGATAGCGAAATTGTGAGCAAAGACATCCCGATGTTCTATGTTCCCTATGTTAGATGCTTGCTGGATGACCCAGTGACATTTGCTACCACTGGAGAGATGTGCATATCAGCAAATTGATCTAAAGTGAAGGCTTACTCTCTTTACTCATAGCTTTTTAGAAGCGTCGTGCACAGAGCTTCGTTTGCATTGGCTGACTAAACCCGAAACACTCGCAACCATTTTACTTACTACATTTTTGTGTACTGCTTGCAATCTTTCATAGGTCACCGAGCTCGCTTGAATGTTCATTTTTGTACCATGCACGACAATATATACCTCAGTTTCATGGTGGTATTAAAAATTATACGATCAAAATTTTTAAAGGCTGTAATTCAGTAATATTGCCTGACCATATAAGCCAAGTACAGTAATCACATGAAGAGGTGGAAAAGTCTTAAGTCAGTGTCGGTGTATCTGTTGCAAGTTGCAGTCTTCATCATCTTTCAGAATCTGCTGAATCTGAGTAACTCTGCTTCATATATGCATGCTTTGTGTTTTTCAGTGGTAGTGTCATTGGAGGGTTGCTGTTGGTTCAGTGATGGTGGGAGTAGGGGGAGAAAAGTAGCTGTTGCGGTTGTTGTAGGTCCAGCATGAAATATCAGCTGCTAGTCTGATGTGCTATGAAACGGGTTTAGACACGGTCATAATCTCTATTGTCACGTAAGCTCCGTCCACTAATCTGTATTTTTGCTGTGGTAATCTCTTGTCTCCATGGGGATTTATTGTTGTAGAGCATGAATGCGGTTTCCATGGAAACCGGTTCGTCCCCTTTATTCTTTCAATTATGGCCCATAGAATCAGGAAGCGGGGTATGTTTTTATATTAGATTGAGGCTTGTCATATCTACTTTAGCAGATGAAAGTTAACAGAAATGTGTAGGCACTAGGTCGACGCTCTCTTTTCTCTCTTGTTGTACAGTTTAGCACCCACGCCTGTTGTAAATTTTTATCTCTTGGCCACAATCCAGGCCAGGAAGTTGTCGTTACTATGATGACAACCCTAAAACCCAGTCAGACAGCAATAAAGTTGTAAGTGGAGAAGAATGTGTGTGTGTGTGTGTGTGAGACTCATGTGACAGCAGTCTAGTGACAACACCAACTACCTACATGTGCACATGGGTAATTTGGTAGAAGCAGGTAACGTAGGAGCATTTTCCTTGGAGATGTCGCCATCATTAACTACTTTTTTTTTTTCCTCTTTCTTTGTATTGTATATAAAATGAAGCTGGAAGGTTTGGCATTCTAAGCACACAAAGTAAAGGCTTAGTGTTTTAGTGTTTCAACAAAAGATTTTCAATATGAAAGCAAGAGAAACACATTTTTTTTTCATGGTTTTTAAAATGTCATTGTTGGAAAGGAAGATGCTTAATTTCCTTTTAGTGATAAACACTGTGAAGGAAGGAAGTGAAAGATTGTGAATTGATTGAAAGTACAACTTCGTATGAGCTTTTAGGCATGCTTTTCATGCCAAAAGATGTGAACAACAGTGTTGTGAAAATGCAGTTTTCATGCTAATGTCCATTAGTAATCCAGCATAGTAGGCACGTCTGTGAGATTGTTCGCTCTCCTCTTTCCCTCTCTCTTTCCTTTTTGGATCCTTCTTCAGCCTATCTCCATTGCTGCTCTTTTCTCACACACTTTTCTTGACTATCTCCACCCCCTACCTTCCCATGCTCTCTCATTTTCTGCCCTCATTTCTCTGAGCAATCGTCCCGGGGGAAGCAGAGCTCTGAGGGAAAGAGAGGAGAGGATGTAGGAGAGAAAATGGCAATGACATTTTGTAGGGCAGGCATTTGCTAAGAGGTGGGAAGGGAAAGGAAAACGAATAGAAGAACAGAGGCAGAAAAAGTAAAAGAAAGTGCAAACAGAGGGTAAACAGGACGTCAGAAGAAGGAAGAGAGTTGCAGGGGGGAAAGAAGGCAACAGAAACAACAGTAGGTAAGGTCATTAGTTCGTCAGTTAATTCAGCCATTCAGTCAACCGTTCATCTGTAAAATAGCTGTAACAAGCTGAGTGAGGATTTTTATTATTGGCAGACTGCTTTGATGGTCTTGTGAAGATCAATTAGTTGAAGGAAGGTCACATTAAAGAGATGAGGCTGAATAAAATCAGAAAAGCATATTTCTCTCAAGTGTGCAGCTGGCAGTGCTGTGTCTGAGTTTGTGTTTACAATGAATCTGCAGGCTATTTGTGCCTTTTTAGACATCTGGGTTATTTGAACGCTACTAATTGGCTGTGAAATAGGATGAAATGTACCACAGCACCCAAGCATTTCAGTACATGCCGCTAGACATATTCTGCATGAAAATGTCCTTGATGAAGCAACAAAACACATCTTCTGATGATTGCTTATACAGGAGTTTATGACTCAGAGTGTTTAACCCATATTTGACCCCATTTATAAGAAACTTGGTCACAGTTTCCTGCCATAAACTGTCAAGTGCGTATATATGTCTGTGTATGTGAAGCGAGATTATAATGTCACTGGTGTTTTTATATGGACTGTGGGAAGAGGAGAGAAACAGGAGGAGTATAGAGGGAGATAATACGAGTGGGTGATTGGGGGGGGGATTGAAAGGGGCCCCAGGAAGAGAGGAGAGAGATGAGTGCAGAGATTTAGTGAAAAAGAGAAAGAGGCACCCTGGACTGGAGAGCAGAAGAGAGAGTTGTGAAGAGGGTGAGTTAGATAGTTGTGAGAGAGGTAGAACAAGGTTGCTGGTGTTAAACAGTTGCGGATAAGGAGGGCAAGTTTAAAGCAGGCCTAAGTGGCCGTGACGAAGCTCCACTCTAATGCCAGCTCACACAAACGCACACTTAGAGCTGGCCCATTGAGAAACAATGTTTCAAAGGAGTATGGACTGCAGTTGGTCTGTAGTAACAGAGCTGTTGTGATGACTGACATAGTGGAAAAAATAGATCTGTTGCCTCTCAAAATTGGTTTAAAGTCTCTTCGTGTCTGTGTGGTACAGAGTTATTTGATTGTTTGGTTTGCATTGTACGCTGGTCGTATTTTTTTTTTTCTTTTCTGCCGTCATAGTTTAGTCTAGTGAGACTGACCGTGTTATTTTAAATGACGACCGACTTTAAAATAGACTTTTCCAGTAGATGCTACTCGTTGCATCTGAAACTACATCCAAATAAATGTTATAAGTAATACTTAATGTTATAACTCAATGCGAGTCTTAGAATCCAAGTCTTGTCACTTTAGTCGTCTTAGGAAAAAGCCCAGGCAGTTATTTTAGATTGACAATTTGCTGAATCTCCGGCTCCCTCATATCCCAAAATTGCTCTGCTGGAATAATATCTGGTGACTGTGGAGGCCATGTGAGTACAGAGAACTCGATGTCATGTTCATGAAACCAGTGTGAAATTGGTGATGATAGCAATTATTATTATTAGTGAGATTGTTGGTTTGTGTGGAGCTATTATCCTGGTTGCTAGGTTTAAAAATGGTGGTTGAGGGTTTTTTTTGTGTAGGAGCGTCTTTCGTGACTCATCAAGTAATCCCACTGATGGGCCAGTTGGTGGCTCAGATCACATGGTGCTCCGGTGGAGTAGGTACTAAAAAGCACCTGGTACCAGGAACTTCCACCTAATGGAAAATCTAAAAGTCAAGTCAAACCACGTAGGTGCTTGTAAAATATTCCCCACAACACTATATCATCACTGCCAGCCTGAACCGACGCAAACATGGAATGGATCCATGCTTTCATGTTGTTTACACCAGTTTCTGACCCTACAACTCAAATAGTGCAGTAGAGATGGAGACTCAACAGACAGGCAACATTATTCCAATCTTATGTGTTGTCCAATTTTGGTGAGCCCATGTGAATTGTAGTGCAAATTTCCTGTTATTCCTTGACAGGAGTCGCACCTGGTGTGCTCTTCTGCTGCTGTATCCCATCTGCTTCGAAGTTCGATGTGTTGTGTATTCAGACATGCTCGTCTGCATACCCCGGTGGTAATTTAAGTGGTAATTTGAGTTACCGTTGCCTTCCTATCAGCTTGAAGCAGATGTAACATTCTCCTCTGACCTCTGATATCAACTTGACCTTTTCACCTACAATGCCAACCGCCCCCCCCTTCTTTTTTTAAATCTATGACCATTCTCTGTAAACCATAGAAATAGTTGTGTGAGAAAGTCCCAGTAGATTAGCAGTTTGTGAAATATTTAAACCACTTCAATCAATGTTCTTACCCATTCTGATGCTCCTGATGCTCACCTTGAACTTCAGCAGATTGTGTCTGTATGCCTAAATTTACTGCCATGTGAGTAGCTGATTAGAAATTTGTGTTTATCAGCACTTAAACTGACTTATCTTATTGTATACTTCTTAAAGTTTGAGTTGTTTTTCTTTAAAAATAAAACAAATAGTCAAAATTTAGTAAGTTATCTGTCTAAAAAATAAAACAGCTTTGTGAGAAGATTGGAAGAAAACATCAGAGCATAACTTCATCAGTGTATTATTTTTGTGTAAAATCCATCTTATAAATGTACTTCACCACTGGAGAAGTCAAACACATGGATGTGGAGATTATCAACAAATGATAATATAAAAAAAATCACTTTGTTGTGTAATGTCAGCATTTTAAAAGAACATTTTTTTAAAATCTTTTGTTCACCTGTCTGCACAGGAACATAGAGTCTATATCCTTTCTGACGTTTGCATGCTACACATACACCTCCTTCTCCCTTCCCTACCTCATTAGCCGATCATGCGTAAGGAGACCTGTTCTATTTTTACTCCCGCCCCCTCCCTACACACCACTGGTGCTGGGTGGGTGGGTGGGTGTGCGCGTGTGCACGTCCTCTCTTATTGAAGGTGGCAGGGCAGAAAAAAGAAAGACGGAGAGTGGGTAAGATGGTCACAAAATAAAATGCAGACGAATGAATAATAGAATCATAGGAATGAGGCCAGGAAAGCCTAGTCTGGGTGATGGAGAAAATAGGCTGGGAAAGATTCAAACAACTGAAAGCACAGTGAACGATGATGACTTCGTAGTGCTTGATTTATGGTTAGCTTTTAGCCTGAAGCTCCTAGATTAAAGGAGGCGGTGTGTGCAGCCAGGTAGGCACCCTGTGTGGATGGATTTCCACATTCCTGACCTTAACATGTCCTCACTGTTTGTGTCATCGCCACATAGTGTTATTAACAAAATTTGCGTCACCACAAATGAAAGTGTCTGTTTTGTGATAGGGTGTGTGTGGACAGTCTGCCAAAGATATTTGGGTTGACGAGTGTGTGTGCTGACCACAGCTGCAGGGTAAAACCAGTGATTCACATTACAAGGGATTGAGAAATTCGTCCTCTTTCTCTTTCTGTGTGTGTGCGTGTGTTTGTGTGATTGTTTGTAACCAGCTGTTGACCCAGATGAAACTTATTGTGTTGCATAATGACTCCCCAAACTTTCGTGTTTTTCTTTACTTGTGTAAAAACACAGTTGATGTCATTATTAGCAGCTGTGACCCAAAATCGGCTAACTTATACGAGCCTTTTTATTTCCTATGACATGTTTACAGACATAAGAGCTTTCTATTTTGTTTTATAGTCTGTTTTACCTCCAGTGTAGAAGAAGCACTGATCCCTCTCAAAGGAAAAAGAAACACAGAACCATGTGGCTCATTTATAAATGACGAAAATGTTGCATGCCATGAAAAATTTATATTCCTCCCCAAATAAGTGGTTGAATTAGGTCAGGTTATTCAGAATTTTTCAGTAATGTACAAAATTTGTATAATGCAAGGCGTAACCAATAAGCTAAAACTAAAGATCTATTTATTGTGTAAGTATCTGTTTAATGTGTTGCTTTTAAAACTTTAACTCGACGCTCTTTCATCGCTGTCACTTTTGCTGCAGGTTGATTTGTCACCATGACAACAGAAGCAGGCTCTGAGACGGAGGTGAAGGAGAAAGCTGAGGAGTCAGCCGCTGAGCCCGACCAATCGGAGAAGGCCACGGAAGATTCCCAGGAAGTAGCAAACGCTGAAGTAGAGGAGAAGGAAAGAGCAAAGGTGAAGGAAAAAGAGGGGAAGGAAGGCAAAGGAATATCTCGATACCTGCCAACATGGCTTAAGAAGCAGAAGTCTCAAAGCCAGGTGAAACTGTGTTCACACTGTTGTTATGTTATATTGTCACAACTCTGTAGGGAATTTTACTTAAATTATTTAGCAACAATCGTTTTTCAGGCCCATTTTAACTGCTGGTGCATTAATGAACTTTTATGTTAGATTTTAATTTTATTTGGATTTATTTGGGTTTTTTGCTAAGACCTCCCCAACGAAGGAGGACTCCCCTACAGAGGAACCTGTTAGCGAGGTGACACAGGAAGAGGAAGGGCCTGCCCCAGAAGTGAACGGTCACGCTGAGGAAGTAGAGGAGAAGGAGGAAGTCAAGTCTGAGCAAGTGAAGGAAAAAGAAGCAGAAACTCATTCCAACGCCAGTGCAGACACTGAGGTACTGCTCACGGGTTCACTACACCACTCCGTAGCATATGCTTTAAAGTAGAGTCAGAAAACAAGATGTCTAGTACTGTCAGGTTATAATGGTGATTTCAGAAAAAGAAATATAAACATCCCTTAAAAAATGGTTAAGCTTATTTTTATTTTTTTTTTAACTATGCCTGCTTCATCCAAAATCTCTTTCTGTCAGATGAATATCTCAATAACACTCAGATATCTATGTAGCATGCAAACTGAAGAAAAGATAAAAAAAAAATCCTTGATTATGTCCAAAGGAACATAATCTGTCTGTCACCACTTCTACATCTGACTAATACGTGTTTTCTGCCAAGTCAGTAATGGTTTCAACACAGTTCCCCAGAGGTGGAAATCACCAGACCGGCCATGATACAATATTATCACAGCACTTCACTCGTGATATGACATTATTGTGATTTTTAACATTTTGATATATGGTTGATAGAGAGGTAGCTTTGTCAGGCCAAGTTTCCCCAGTGTCGGATGGTTTTTCAGTTGGACCGATTTAATGTCAGTTTGCTCGACTAATGTTATCTCAGGATGGTGATGCATGAGCTGAGATGAGTATTCCCAGAGTTTTTTAGTTTATTTAACAAAATATTGATATTTGTTATTCCTGTATCAGTATTCTGTATGGATTTTTTCCACTAAAAAACAGTGGTGCTAAAAATCTGAGCTCTACGTTCTTTACAGCTCTACATCAGCTCATTGGCACAGTGTCAGTGGAAACAAAGTTTAGGTAACATATTATATTCAGACTTTTAGTATCAACCTTGTTTTATGTCAGAGAAGGAGACCTATGAAATGGGAGTAAAAGTATCATGCAGCAGTTGCATCGCTAATAACAGAATACATGTCTGTACCAGGGAATTGTGTGTACTTTACCTGATGGGCTGAGTGGATGGCTTTGCATTTTAGTCTCCTTATGCCTGTGGTAAATAAATTAAAAATCAGTATAGTCATTTACAAACTCTCATGGAAAAACTAGACAGACTACAAGGTCAGTGTCAGTATTATTGTACCCTGTAACATATTCTTCAGTGGTCAGAGTGATTAAAGTTCCCCAACAGCATTCTGCTTTTGTTAACCAGCCACATATTGTGGTAAACACAGATGGTAAGAAACCCAACAACGAGATGTGATATTTTCTACAATGTTCAGACAGTGTTTATGTGTATTGACAGTTTATGGCAAACTGCATAAAAATGCTGTTAAATTACCAGAGCAACAAAGAAACACTTGAGCGCACACACACACAGAAACTCCTTTCTCCCTTGTGCACATGCACACACGCGGACTCTTGCATCCACTGATCACATTAAGCCACCCAGGCCCACCCAGTGACATCAACATTTCAGCGATCAAGCCAAAAGAAACGCCTGCCTTTTCTATGAGCAAATTCAGACTAGAGGGGGAATTACACACGGAAAGAAAACAGTTTGGTCTCAACAACTAATGAAGATATTTTTATGTTTTTAAGAAGATTGCAAGTTTATTTATTTATTTCTTGCAAACCCCGTTAGCCTGCCAAAGAAGAGAAGGTGGAAGAGAGTGCAGAGAAAAGTCCAGAAGAGACCAAGGAGACAACAGAGGGAGAAGGAGCCGAGGAGGAGACGAAGGAGAAGGAGGGAGCAGTGGAGGCTGAAGGGGAGGCAGGAGAAGGCCAGACCTCCATTTTCCAGTCTCCTCTTCGTCTGGTGAGAAAGAACAAGATGAAGTTGGTGGTGTGTCACGTGACCCTGCTGGATGGGACTGACTTCACCTGCGAGGTGGAGGTAAGACTGTGATAAAATTCATAGACCAATACAACCACAGTGTAAAACGTGGCTAGTGTAACCATGTGAGATCAAGATAGTATGTTATGGCTCCAAATATAGTGTTTCCACTTTAATATTCTAAAGGTTTGCCTGTCATGGTACAAGATTTCTCCCACATTTCTATATCTATCAGCAGTTTCTTGCTTCCTTTGAATACTGTCTTTCGAAATGTAGTTTGTTTCTGTGATGTAAGGAGGTTCCTCCAGTTGTTGACAGAGCAGGTCGACACATTGTCCATCTCATGTTCTTATGCGCGTCACGTGAGTGCCAGTTTGTCAATGATGTAATCGCTAATAGGATGTAAGATCTAGTGTGTGTGCACGTCTGTGTGTGCCTGGGCATTTGAGTATTTAACTTCCTTACTCAGTGTGCAGTAATGGCAGAAGCACCAGCTCATATTGTTCAGGGTGTAGTTCAGAGGGATAAATGCATCACAAAGCAGAGCGAGCTGCAGGGGCTTGCCTGGGGACTAAAACACATGCACGTACGCACACACTCCCACAAGATTATGGGGTCTCGCAGATTAGTTTTCAGCATCTGTTCCTCCCTAACAAGCACGTGTCTTAGACCCCCTACACGCACAGTTGGACATATTCATTACAGATACATCACACGTGCATCAGCCTTATTGTGTTTCTGTTGGGTAAGAGAGGAGTTTTTTGTATTTTGCTAGTTTTTAATACTAAAAATGACTGTTAATAACATGTTCACCCAAAGGCATGCACATTTTTTTAGCCGTTCCTCTCCTCACATTCACACACTCTCTCACATTCAGCGGGAAGCTGCTCAGAATAGCCACTGTGCAGAACCACTGGAGCTGTTAACGCTTAAATCTTTGGTTCAACGACCCCTGAACAGAGCGCTGACCATTTCCCTTGCCAACATTTTCCCATTTGGCTTGAGGGCTTTTGTCGGTAGCCTCCGTGTGGCAAACCTGCATCCTAATCTACAGTATGGCAACGCCCAGCAGCGTGCCAGTGAGAGAGTGCGCTTGTTTGAATAGAAGCTGCTTTGTTTCACAAGAGATAACGCTGATATGGCAACTAACTGCTATTGTCCTATAATGCACGCGCATACGCACTCACACAAATATCCATCCATGCCTCCCTCTACATGCTGGATCGTGAGAGGGAGCGATGCACAATGCATTCCAGAGATTAAATTTTCTGTTTTGCCCAGCAGGCCTCCAACACACACATACACACACAGACACACACACACACAGTCCCTGTCCATTCTTCCATCATCCATCTGTCCTATTTATTAACCTGGCATCAAATTTATCCCTGAGTAATAACTTAATGCATATTTTATTAGTTGTAGACCACTGAATAAAAACTCTAGCCAGACATTTTCTGACTTTGTTGAGGGTTTCAAAGGGGGAGTCTTAGTGTCACATGGCCTTAATGCCGATTCTAAGAATTTTACTTAATGTTGGTTTCAGCAGGATTTTAGCATCACGTGGTTTGTAGTGTTTCATAGCATTTCATTAGGTACAGATGTTTCAGTTTTTATCACTGAGTTAGAAATATGATTGAGCAGCAAGAAACAAACAGGTAATTCATCTTCTTTTAAATGACTGTGGCTCTAATCCCATTTACATAAACTAAATACATAATCTATACGACTGCCTGTTGATATTCCAGTTGACCTCAGCCAGTGCCTTGCTCGAAGGCACTCTGGTGTAGACTCAGGAACTCTAAAAGGCCACGTTCTCAGATTTGCGTGTGCGTTGCGCATGTGTTTGACGGAGTCTAGGAAAATACCGCAGATGTTTTCAGCCGTCCCAGAACAAGAAGAAAAATGCACTCTTTCATCCCCTTCCTTTCACTCTCACCACGCTCCCTGCCCAGTCTATACGTCTCTCTGCCGAATAGCACTCAGTCTGTGCACCAGTGTTACACTGAGGCTGACTAACTGAAAAGAAACAAGCGTTATTTGATTATTTCATTCTTTCCCATCATTTTTCCCCAGCTGTCCACCCTCTTTCTGTCTGACCTTTTGTCTGCTTAAAGGTTGTGTGTGTGTGTGTGTGTGTGTGCGTGCGTGCACGCACGCTTGCGCATGCAAGCATGGATGTGTGCTAAATGTCATTGTCATAGCTGAGTCTGGAGGATTTTATCGCTAACAGTTTTTTTGGACTTTTAAAGGAATGTGTGGTCCAGATGGCGAGACTGAGAGAGAGCGTGTAAACCAATAATGAAACAGAAGAAAATGAAACACAAGGAAAAGAGACTCTGAGAGTGAGAGAGCTGTGGACAGGAATTTTACAAGTGTCTCATTTTGCCATAGTGAAAAGGTTATGAACTTAATCAGGGGTCCCGTGTGGTTCCAGGAATATTTCATAAGCTTAAAGCTTGATGTTTGGAACATTTTGGGGAAGAAGCTGGAAATATTAGAGTGGTTTATAATATTGTTTTAATAGCAGCAGTTATAATAATAAAATAAATATAATGTTTTGTTTCTTTGCAGAAACGTGCCAAGGGTCAGTACTTATTCTTTAAGGTGTGTGAGCACCTTAATCTACTGGAAAAAGACTACTTTGGCCTGACATACAAGGATAACCATGACCAGAAGGTTTGTATCCATAGACACACATACTCAGGGTGTAACAAATAAGTTAATAATGTCCTCATGAAGAAACCGCAGACATGGATGCTTTGATATTTTGTAGTATATATGGCAGAAGGTAACAGTCTTCTTTTCTCTTTCCCCTTGTTCCCTTCTCATTCTAGTGTTGGTTGGACCCCACTAAAGAAATTAAAAGACAGATACGCAGTAAGTAAAACTTTTTTTTTTCAGGACGCTGACATAAAGACACGCAAGTCCGTCCGTCCGTCCGTGCATCTCTTTCGCTCTGCCTTAATGACACAAGATGGCTTTGGTTGTTAGAAAAAAAAAAGCATCTTTGTTATCATGTCAGCCAAAAGGCAATGAATAAAATATTGAGCTAGTGAAATGGGACAAGTGTCCACATATCAAAAGAAAAACAAACTGCATCACAATTAAGTCAAACAAAGGCACCATAGATATTTGAGACCAAACAGCAGCAGTCTGGCACCCTGGCAGAGGTTACCAGGGTGTGATCGCTCTACTTTATTATTTATTGACCTCTTTATTGACTGTTGTTCGTTTATCAAAGGGGGCTGAGGTGTTGGATCTCATCTTTTGTTGACTGACAGCCATTAAGGGTGTGGTACGGAGCAGCGAAGGGTATAACGCTTTGTTTTATAACTGCATGCATGCAGTATGTCTGTGATAGTGGACAATATGCCCTATTTGTGACAGCGTCTATAGTTTAATGAGAAGCTTAACGACAAACTAGAGATCAGTTCATCAAGTCACAGCTTCTGTAGTTTGTCATTGCATTTGTTTTTCAGCTAAAATAACTTTCATTTGGTGTTATTTCCTTGTTAGTTAATTTTTTAGATACAGTTTTGTACTAGCATTTCTCTATCATATCCACCTAAATCTAACATTTAAAGTTGACATTGATTTGTAATTGGTTTTACTGGGGTGGTGGACAACGAAGTAATGCCAGGTCAACATTTTTCTTGGTCATTCAGTACTAATGCCTTGGGGGTGATGAAAGCAACCAAGTAAAGGGCATATAAAATATATTTATTGTGGCACATTGCTTGCCATAATTGAGTATTACTAAGTATTGCAGATTGAGTAATACTCAGTCCTCCTGCAGCATTTTAATGGACCTAGACCAGGCGTGGGCGACTCCAGGCCTCGAGGGCCAGTGTCCCTGCAGGTTTTAGATGTGTCATTGAACCAACACAGCTGATTTAAATGGCTAAATTAGCTCCTCAACATGTCCTGAAGTTCTCCAGAGGCCTGGTAACAAACTAATCATGTGATTCAGGTGTGTTGACCAAAGGTGAGATCTAAAACCTGCAGGACACCGGCCTTCTGGGCCTGGAATTGTCCACCCCTGACCTAGACACTGCTGTTTCATATTGTCATGCCGGTTGGATCAGTCGACACAGTCACATGGACTGATTCAGAGTGCAACTCTGTAATTCTGAAAGTCACAAATGTTTGAAAATCTTCACTTCTTTTTGTTTGCTGTCCATTTCTTACTTCTCCTTTTTACACCATAACCAAAACAGGCTTTAACACACTGTCGTAAACTTGAATTTGCACTTTTAAGAGTGAGAACATATCATTTAGGCACATAAAATGTTTTTAATTAGTGCGTGTTAGGTAGTTATGTCTGGGTGTGTTCAAAGTGTGTGTGGCTGTCGCTCGTGGATGAGCGCTGTGCATCTGGCTGTGTGCTCAGAGTTTCTCCCGCTGTCTACGGATGTTTATGGCCAGAGAGAGAGACCGTACATGTGGGCTGATGTTCATTTGAGTTACTCATATTGCCTGTGTGCGTACACAACACCACGCAAATGACAGGGTTGGCACAACTCTGCTCTAAACTGCCTGGAGTTTACACTCAGCTGTGACTGTTTCACTGCATGCTGGGGTGGGATCTAAACATTGTAACTCAACCTTTTTCTGTTTTGTTTTGTTTTTTAAACGTGTTCTTGAAATATTTTCAAATGTTGCTGTCTCTGCAGTCCTTGTGACAAAAAGTTAAACTACATTCTTACAGATTTCTGAAGAATTAAATGGTCAGCTCTTAATGCTTGTCAGTAACCTTAAATAGGAAGCTTGACGTTACACTCAACATATGAAGAGGGTGTTTCCTACGGTACAGGTTATTTTAACAGTATGGGTGTTATGTGGGTGTGCATGGTTTTCAGGGCTGACACTGTAGAGAGAGAAAATGAGATATTATAAGGTTACTAGAGTAAAGTAAAACATGATACAGTGCATGTAATAGAAAATGCTACAGAAAGTGCAGATAGAGTTACAAAGGAGAAAAAAGAAAAAGGAAAAACAGGGAAATTCATTTTACTCCAAGTGGCTGAGGCATCGTGTGCATTAATGTGTCTCAGCCAATAAAAACACAGCTTCGTCCCCCCATAAATATGAAGCTGGCTAGAATCAGATGTCTAAAGTAAAAAGATTTCCATCGCAACAGATACCACAAATAGAAAACCAGCAGTAAAATTTTCAGTCCTTAAGTTTCGGATTAGGACTTTTGAGAATTAAACGGTTTCACTGTGAGAAATAATGAGAAGATTTTTTTTTTCTTTTCAGTTTTGACATCAGTGTTGCAAAATATCAAGCAGAGAGCACTACTCTGGATAAAATCCAGTCAGTAAACTCGTCCCATTTGTGTGGCTGTTGATACTTGGCAGCTTTCAGATTTTGTCCAAAATCAAATATACAGTTTTGGATGCCTCAGTCTGGTGATATTGTTTGCATTCTTAGTACGTTTGGAGCCAGTTCAGTTAATGCAATGAGAATTGCATTAGCTTACACAAATAAATTGGCTAGTGAGTGTAGATGATAAGCAGGGGGCCTCAGGTAGATAAGAAAGTTAAAATCAATGTTGTGGTTCTCTTGTTACTCCCACATAAGCGTCACTGGAATTTAAGCAAAGGAAAAATTTGTTTTCCCTTTTATTAAATAATAATTTTAAACAAATGGTTTGCATAAGAAAAACTAAGCACAAGTTGACTGCTGGAGGATGAAATGGTCAGAGAACACCTTTAAAGCGCTCAGTGCTGCCAAAAGAACATACAGAGTCAGTCACTCCTGGACATTTCTCTTATGTCGATGTATGACCTTTGAGGAGGAAATGTTTTTACACTGATGTGCGACTTTTCCAGATGGCGCGATCTTTTCTAATCTGTAAAAATAAAGAGATGACTGGAGACAAATTAGAACTGAAATGAAATTTGTGTGCTTCAACAGAAAACCACAGTATGACAAGGTGATGGATGTGTTAGTGGTTGTGATTAGGTCTTTGTTTATGATCAGTGAATCAGCATTTCAGTTTGATATCTGATGAAGCTAAGAAAATAGGTTATATAAAAAATTCTCACTTTCTAGCTTTACTACATAATGATCTCACTGCCTGTCTGTCTACAGGTAACAACTGGCAGTTTGCATTCAACGTCAAGTTCTACCCTCCTGACCCATCCCTCCTCACTGAAGACATTACAAGGTACGCACACTCACACATCAAGGTCTAACACCCAGTGTTTCCTTTAAATTTATTACTTTTTATTTGTGTTGAACATAAATTAAAAAAAGTAGGGCCGGGGGGGGGGCGGGCAGGCGGGCAGGCAGTCAGGCAGTCAGTCAGTCAGTCAGTCAGTCAGTCAGTCAGTTCTGGTATCAAAGCACTTATCTGGCCATATATATATATATAAGCAAAGTAGAAAATTGAACCAAAATACAAAAAAATTAGGCCCTACTATCAAGGCCAAAAAAAGTTGGCTTTGTGCACGTTATTTCTTTTTGCATTTATACATAGGCACACACGCACAGAGGCATGCTTCAAGCACACAGCATTTAGACTGAGGTTTGTGTCTAATGGAGCGGACAGCTTCTCTGATGGTTGCACTTAAAGGCTAAACAAGGACACACTCACACTGCTGTTGACCTGCTGCAAAAAGTCCTAAATGTTCTTCGGCTCTGTAAGTCTGCAAATTTATAAGGAGCTCCTGTTAAGTTTTAACAGTCAGATTGCTAATCAGTGCAGTCCACTAGTTGTATTCCACAGGATTTTCCACAGACTGTATCCAATACCTATTTTCTATTCATTAATTATCTAATTAGCCATATTAGAATGGAAAAATGCAGTATTGTCCTGGGACATTATATTGACCTAGTTAACAGGGAGCTGTGTAACTCGATGACTGAGCTTTAAGCCTCCCTGTCAGCAAGTGTCCATCCTGCTTAAAGTGACTTTGAAAGACATTTTCAATAGGCAGAATAACACCTTTGGGTCTTTGAGTTGTTTGAAGTGACGTTTCATTAGATAATGGATTCATGACCAGAGGGTTAATCGAGGGGACAGCTTACACTGTTTAAGTCCACACGGCTGCTAGACAAGTCAGTAACTGCAAATATAAACATTATGATAAGTATAACAGCAGTTGTGCAAACATCAAAGAAATTTAATCCATACCAGAGGATCTTATTCTCAAGCTTAAAAGAAGCATGGATGTCTTTAATATTTATTGTGAACAATAGAAGTGCTTCCACTTCAAAGGAAACCAAAGAAAAAGCTTTGAACAAGTTTTGTTCTTGTTTATACTTGACTTGGTTTCAACTTGTAATCCGTCCTTGTTTGCCCCCTTTCCTCTTTTGTAGGTACCTTTTGTGTCTGCAGCTCCGTGAAGATGTGGCTTCTGGACGGCTGCCTTGCTCATTTGTAACTCACGCTCTGCTGGGCTCATACACGTTGCAGGTACAGCAGGTGTAATTATGTACTTGGATGCTGTGTATTTATTTATCTGCGTTTACATGCACATGTGTGTGATGTGCAGCCGGTGGATACATAACTGTCTTTTTTGGAAAAAGCCAATTCGTACATAAGTTCTTTTTATTTTTTTGTTCTTTTTTTTTTTTTTTTTTTTTTTTTAACAGGCAGAAATTGGCGATTATGAACCTGACCAGCCTCGCCCTCTGGACTTCATTAGTCAGTTGACCTTCGCACCAAATCAGAACAAAGAAATGGAGGAGAAGATTCTTGAGCTCTACAAGTCCCACAGGTCAGTTAGGAAGTTCTTTTGAGTGTATTGTATATGAGTTTTATGTGTCTCCAGCTGTGCTTTAAAAGAATTATATTTCCTGTTTATATTTGCACAACTGGACATCACACAGATTTGTACAAGGGAGCTTCCGTTGCGTAGCGTAGAGCAGTTTTACAGTATCTGTCATGTAAAAGTGATAATAATCCACTTGAGGGTAATCGAAATAAGACCTTATACCAGCTGATTAGGAACAGGGGTTATCTAAACCTAACAAGAGTAAGTAACAGCAGTAGAAGTTTGATAACATAGTCAGATTGTAGGCTCATGTTATCTGTCCTCATTACATCACAACATTTTTAATAGAGTAGAAAGAGATGCGCAAAGCACTTTACCATTCCAACACAACACGCTGACTTTTTGGCAGCCTGTAGACGATTGACTGTGTTACTTCATCTTTTTCCAGAAAAGATTTCCAGCTGAAATTAAATTATCTTCTGGTTTGAAGTAGTGTTTTTTTTTTCCTTTTTTACAATGTTAGAGTAAAATTTATGCTCAGTGTGTCTGAACTGCTACAGTGGAAGGCTGGTAAGGATAAGAACCGATTTTCATATTCAAACATTTCACATATGCAATAAAGAACTCTGTAGTGTAGCTATTGGAAGGCATTAAGAGACTATTTTCATGAACAAAGACTTCTACGTTTGTAAGTTCGATTTGAGCCTTAACGGTACATTTAAACGGTACGACGGTACATTTAAGTTAAAATTAGAATAAAAAATACTTGTTATAATCCCATTTAAGCAGAAAATTATCACTATATAGAAATATGAGCATTTTGAATTAACGGAGCCTTTTCTTTGCTATTCAGGGGAATAACACCAGCACAGGCCGACACCCAGTTTCTTGAAAATGCCAAGAAGCTGTCCATGTACGGCGTGGACCTGCACCACGCTAAGGTATGAATAAATGAATGAACCCTGTCCTCTCCATTGTTGTCAACATCTGTGGCTGAGCAGTTTCTTTGATGTAGGAAGAGGGTGCTGGTGGGCCGGTGTGTGTGTGTGTGTGTGTGTGTGTGTGTGTGTGTGTGTGTGTGTGTGTGTGTGTGTGTGTGTGTGTGTGTGTGTGTGTGTGTGTGTGTGTGTGTGTGTGTGTGTGTGTGTGTGTGTGTGTGTCAGCTGTGCAAACACTCGGAGAGCCATTACCATGGGAACAGCCAGTGTTTCTCACTGGGATAGCAGGTCATCAGTGTACTGCGTGCATGTTTTCATGTTTGTCTCAGTATGTTTGTGTCTTTATGCAGTATAGGCAGAAAAATGAGAGTCTTATAGATAGAAAGGAAGGATGAGAGATTGAGAAGGGGAAATAAATGGAGAACAGAAATAAGGCCAGAGTGAGATGGGGACAAATACTTGAAAGGGGCATGCTCCACTTTTTGCAACACAGAGAACCAAGGGAAAGATAGAAAAGCAGAGAGAGCCTTTAAAATGCGAAAAATCTTTTTTCCTTTTTTTATTTATTTTTTTATGGCATACCAAAGATGTGGGAATTCAGGGAGTTGATCTATTTCTGTCCTGTGTCATTAATTTGTTGCACAAGTCTCAGAATCCCCAGGGCCCACAAAGGAACTGTTTCAAATACTGGATGTCAAAACATTTTAAAAGCTCAAATGTAACACACACTGAGTAATAGTATTTCAGGGAATTCATTACTTTAGCTGTGAAAAGTAAAAGATGGACACTAAAGAGAGATGCATTTGATTCAATTCCACCTTGTTCAACTTTTTTTTTTTCATTACGAATTATTCTTTTTAACAGAATTTTCAGCTTCTTGGCCTGTTTTCAGCGGAATTTTCAGTTTTTTCATCTCCTTTTTGCAGAAAGTTCACCTCTTTTCAGCAGAAAGTTCAGCTTTTTCACCTGTTTTCAGCACAATTTTCAGCTTTTTCGCCTCTTTTCAGTTACCTGGCAACCAGTTTGACTCAGTGAGATGAGTAGCAGCCTTGAGACCAGGAGGCCCGGGTTCACCCAGCTCCTGGCAATGTTTCCTTTCAGCAGACAGTTCAATTTTTTCACCTCTTTTCAGCACAAATTTTAGCTTCTTCACCCCTTTTCAGCAGAATTTATGGCTTTTCACCTCTTTTCAGCAAAAAATTCTGCTTCTTCAACTATTCTCAGCATGATTTTCAGTTTCTTCACCTCCTTTCAGCACACAGTTTTACTTCTGCTGTTTTCAGCAGATTCCACTACAAGGCATTCACACTGCATTTTCGCAGGAAATGCAACTTTTTCTAGTTTGCTTTAACATTCCCTCTGTCAGTGTAACCAGCCAAAATATTTGAATGTAGCTGCAGCGCAAGGTCAAAGATCGATGAGCAGCTAATAGCATGGCAAGGCCATGTGATGTTTGTGTGCATGTGTCCTGATAAAACTGTCCATTATCCGCATATTGCATTCTCCATTAGTACAACAGATTTTTCCTGTGTTACTTCACTACTGTAATCAATACCATTAGCAGATGGTCTGGGAGCCTTAAAAGCTTTGTCAGTGTGTTAGTTTGCCAGCCAAATGCGTTACAGTTGTAATGAGTGTCACTGTTTGTGTGTGGGGTAATGGTGACCTTAAACAGTCTACTTTAAAAATCAATCCATGCACAGTATGATCTGGCTTGGATAAATAGATGGTGTTTACAACAAATAATTAATCAAATTAATATATGTTATGCACATTTGTATCCTCACAGGATTCCGAGGGTGTGGACATCATGCTTGGTGTGTGTGCCAACGGACTTTTAGTCTATAAAGACAGGCTTCGGATAAATCGCTTTGCTTGGCCCAAAATACTCAAGATTTCATACAAGAGGAACAACTTCTACATTAAAATCAGACCAGGAGAGGTATGTATGCACACACGAATTAGGTTTACCTAAGCTATTTATTTTATTAATGTGCCCTTTTTACTGTTAAGAAAACATTTCTTTTCTCACTGATATTGTGCTTGATAGACGGAGCAGTTTGAGAGTACAGTGGGATTCAAACTCGAGAATCACCGAGCTGCCAAAAGGCTGTGGAAAGTCTGTGTGGAGAATCACAGTTTCTTCAGGTAGACTGATGCATCCATATTGCCTGTGGAGTCACTTGTGTTATTTTGCTTGAAAAAAAGCTGTGCATCTTCCCAGGAAGTGTGTAAAGAAAGCGTATCTCAAAGTGCGTCTTTGTTGCTTTAGACACAGCAGAAACACCCATATAGATAAGCCTGATGCCCGTGTTTGCTTTGCGTGTTTGCACATTTGTATGTTTGTGTTTGTAGAGATGCCCGAGTATTTCTTTCATATCCTGTTCAAGGAGGAGTTGCCTGGAAGCATTTTGCTTTCCTTACCCATAGACTTATAAATGTGATGATCAGTGTTTCATTCGAAAATAAATTTATCTGAATAAGCTTTAAAAGTCATGTCTCTCTCCTCTTTTTGTCACTAGGTTAAATGCACCAGAGCCTCCTACCAAGGCCCGCTTTTTGACTCTGGGCTCAAAGTTTCGTTACAGCGGGCGAACTCAGGCCCAAACCCGCATGGCCAGTTCCCTCATAGACCGACCGGCGCCCAGCTTTGAACGCACATCATCAAAACGCATCAGCCGCAGTTTGGATGGAGGTAACGCACATGAATGCAACTGAAAGTGAGGCTTATTTGATATTTCAGCTTCATTCTGAACTACGTCGAATGAATGGACAGATGGAAGGAATGAGGGGCAGATGGAAGTAGGGTCATGGATTTAGGCATTGCGCAGGGTCGTGTGCGTGTCTGTGTTTGTACTGATGGTAAATGCTCGATGCCTGACCAGATACAGGAAATAGCTGGAGCATATGTTTCCTGTCACACAGTGAGAGACAGAGAGGGAGAAAGAAAGAGCTGAAAAGAATAAACGTTCTGTGGATCCAAAAGTATGAAAACTTACAACAGAACAGCGGACTGAAGAGGAAAACGCAGATTCTTCACATTTTGTCAGCACAAAAGTCGTCATTAACATCAGATTTAAAAATAACTGTAGTAATCTCATGTAGAACTGTAATAAAACCAGCATGTTCTCTATGTCTATAGAACTGTGATGTGGTTTTGGCTTTACCTTCTTTGCCTACACATTTGTTTAGCTCTGCTTTGTTATGGAGGGGTTCAAGATTCCCAGATCCCAGATTCCAATTCATGCAACTGTGCACCCCTGTATAACATGTGGTTATACTGTTAGCTGATATCGCCCCCTGCTGGGTACATTATTCTACCGCAACTTGATGTTTTTTACTTGAGTTTATTTTGGTGCATTTACTCTACTACACGTTTTTGATTTTGTTTTATTTTTTTAAAAAAAATAAAGCTTTTTAATAAAGCTTTTTTTTTTTTTTAGCAATTATTTACTTGTTATAGTTATTTACTTATTGAAAACTTGCATAACTGTGATTGCCGTTTCTTTTGTTTCTGATTGCGTAGCACCAATGATCAGCATAACTGAGGCTGGCAGGGAATCAGCTGAGAACGGACGCGAGCCTCACCTGGAGCTCCACTCTGACTCAAAGGTGTGTATGTTCATAAATCAGATGTAGCATTTGCAGGTACAAGAACAGTAATACGTGATAAAAATAGAATGTGTGTAGCTCAGTTCTAATTTTTTTTGGTTGTTTTTTTAATTTATACCAATGAGTCTATGTTGTCCCATGGAAACGGTCTGTGTTATATCAAATAGAAATACAGTATGTACTGAGAGCTATAAATCCAGAGACAGTTTCTGCTGTTTCTTGTTACTGTTGTAAGATAGGAATGTTTGCTTGCTTTATGTTTTTGTGAAACGATGAATATGTGTATTTTCTTTTCCGGGTTTGCAAAACTGTGACACTAGAAGTTAATCATGTGTAAACATAACCATTTACGCATCACTGTTGATAATTTGTGGCGAGTCTCATCCACTCTGTATGTGTGTCTGATGACGACGACTTCTTAACCGTGGCAGGTGAACAAAGTCTGTTATTTCTACTCTACATGTCCCCCGGTACTCATTTCATATGTGGGTTCGATCAATTAAAGTCGAGAGTTGTGCCTTTTTCAACGGTTTTCACCGGAATCTACAGCTACAAATTCAAACAGATTTTTCTTTGTCCATTTAGTGATCAGGAATAAGTGACTACTGAGGCACTGCGATATCAACCTTATCTAAGGCCAGAGGACAGCTATTTATTTGCCTCCACAAAGTGTGAATGTATACAGGAGTGGTAGAGGCACATAAACCAACAAAACGAAGAAAGCCTCATGTTTTCATCTCATATTTTTAATAGTTTTCTTATCAACTACAAGTCTTAACAGAGCAGCTTTTCAAGTAGTCCAGCATTTTGCTCTATTGGCCTAACTGCTGTCCTCTACTGAGGTGCTCATAGTGCTCACTACTAACCCGAGCCGTCTCTGAACAATATATGAGTATACACAGATTACTGCTGTGTGCTGCTGTGCATGCCTCCTGTTCCAGCTCCCTTTCCTCACTCCCCCCCGTCTCCTCCTTACCCTCGCTCACATCCCAGCACTCTGGACTTGGCACCTGTCTTAGCCCTTTCAGTGGTGACACACCCTGTTGATACCTTTTCTGCCAGCACCTGTGCCTACTGTTTTCTGCACCTATGCTCTACCCTGCTATGTTCACTTGTAAGCGATTGTGGCGTGTTGTTCACTGACTAATGTTTTGTCTCTTTCCCTCTCTCTTTTTTTTCTTTCACACACTCCCTTTTTAAAATTTTTATTTCTTTATTTTGCCGTTCTCACACCTCTCTCGCATGTTGCCACTTGTTGCTGCCATTTTATGAAATCTGAATAATTTTAATTTTTGCACTCGATTATTTTGATTTGTCATTTAATTTTCATTTCTTCATGGCTTGCTCCTTCACTTTGCGGGTGTGTGTATTCGCCGTTGTTTGATCTCACCCATCTGTCCACTCTCTGGCTCTCTTGTCATATTGTGCCCTCCCTCATTTCCTGCTTTTTCTTCCTCTCCTCTTGTGTCTTCCTTTAATTCTTCCCTCTCCATCAGTCAATCTTCATGTTCCCCCTCTCCTTCTCCTCATCATCCTCACTCTCATCCATCCCACCCTCCCTCGACTCCATCTCCGAGCTTGACCACGTCCTTTCAGATATCTCCGAAGATGAAGATCGTATCGACGACGTGGACTCGGCACACACGCTGTGGACCCTCCCCTCAAACACCCTGTCCCTCTTCACTGATCAGCAGTTAGCAGATCTTGAGCAGTTCGCACAAAACCCATCATCCTCCCAAACATGCTCCTCAGAGATTTTGAAATCTGTGGAGAGCTGCCAGGCTCAAACCAGAGCAACAGCTGGACTGCTAAACTGGCGAAGCTGGTTCTCTCTGAAGGGTGTGGTTAAATACGTTTCTTTTGTGTTTGGCTTTCTCTCCGTTTCAGGAAATGGAAACATGTGTCTGGCCACAGGTGCATTTTCAAGATTAATGAAGAAACTGCACCTTTTTTCTCCTGCTTTGTTCATGATGATGTCTAAGTGGGTTCCAAAATTAAATATTTGCACCATCACTGCCTGGAATTATAGAGTCTCCAATATGATTATGTCCAAATTAGATCAAATCCTTAACATTTTGACATTTAGATGGACTCATTTGGTAGCATTTCTTACCCAGCATCTTCCTCCAAAGATCAGTAATACAGTTGCTGCTTTATGTTCTCGTCCAGCTCAATTGAGTTTACCCAACATATCTTCTCTCCATCCATCAATACTCTCCACCATTGCTTCCCTCTCCTCTCTCCCTGCTCGCCCCTTTTCTTTTCCATCTTGCGGCTCTCTCCCTGCCTTCTCTTGCTCTAACCTCATTGCATCTGTACATCGCTACCTCCTGAATCCCTCCCCTCTGTTTCTGCCTTGCCTGTTAGTCGTCTTCCTCCTGGCAGTGATGCTGACAGCAAGCCAGTCTGTAGTCTTAGCCCTGATTTTAGCCACACCCCTCGGTCTGACCCTGTGCTACTTGGAGAAAGTTGTCTCCAGTCAAAGAAAAACCGCTTTGCCAGTGTTTCTCGATGACGGGCCCGATGATCAGTCTGAGAATCAGTTGAGCTCTGTTTTCAACAGGCAGGCTTCTCCTCTCACACCAACACACACGCCTCCTCGCATCAGGCACCGCACTAATACAGAGGCCACCTGGATGCAAGAGATGTGTGATCCAGCTGCATAAAAGCAACATGTATACACCTCCTGGCCCATATTCCACTCCCTCACTTTGTGTTTGACCTCTTTTTGAATGCATACAATGTCTGTCACCTCCTTTTGTTCATTTCCCCCACCAGCACTTCCTCTAGCTGATATATATTTTTTTCTACCTCTTAATTCCTTACCCTGCAAACCCCAGTGTATTGTTGGAAGAAACAGAGTAGAATAAGATTAAATTAAGAGTTAGAACAGTGAGAAGACATTAAAAATGTATAGCACAGAGACAAATATGTACATTGCCAATATAGAGAGAAGGTCACTTTATTAAGAGTTTAAAATAATGTACAGAAATTGAGAGGAAAGCAGAGAGACTAAAAAAAGGCAACGGTAATGATTAGTGATGTTCAGATCATTGTCAGAGTAGCTGCGATTAGAGGTTATTAATTGTAGAGCTCTGTTGTGGTTGCTCTGTGTAATATAAAACTGTTTAATGTCCCTCTAATCAGATGTGGTGACGTAATTATAGAAATGACATAAGTGCACTTTTAAGGCAGTATCGATTATTTTGAAAAGTTATTTTCAGTTGCGTAGTTTTGCATAGAAAGGGTGATGCTGAGTAAGTAATAGTTGATCACATGTTAGACTTGTACATACAGTTGCCTCCAGATGCCTATAGCACCTGCAGCTTATTGCGTTTGTGTATAATACGTAATAAACATTAAGACTAAACAGTGTTACACCTGCCCTGATCCCTGACGTTCAGCACTCTGTCCTCTACCTCTCTGCACTGATCAAGTCATTTTAGACAAAACTCTTCTAGTGTTTCTGTAGTAGCCATCTTGTAAACCTTTAACAGTTTCACTATTTTGGACTTTGAACTCATTATGCAGCTAAGTATAAACGTAAAGCTGTAAATATAAGGCTGCCTTTCAGTCATATGATAGAAGTATACACACACTGTAAGCAGTTAGTAGCACCTTCTGTCTCCAGTTCTTGACCACCTCAGCATCCTTTCCTGTTACTGTTCCAATGGGTTTGGTGCTAAGGTCACATGACCAGCAGTACTCCCTAACACTAAAGGTTGCTGTGGAAGAAAATAGCTTTTCCCATCATCCATTTCACTCTTTCCTTTCTCCGTGCCCTTGCCTCCTTCATTTTGTCCTGACTATCATCACCATGACTACGACACTGAAGGTTACGGTGGTGGACGTAAGCCCTGGCGATGCAGAGGCCATGCCCTCCCAGGTCTGTAAGGCCTGTCTTTACCCAGCATGCTTTGCAAATATTAAAGAGATCAGAATAAATTGACATTATGCAGCTAAGAACTAGTGTGAAGTGTTTACAACATTGGTTTTATGTTGCAATGGAGCAAACCTGTCCTTATTGTCTCCTCGACTTTACCTCACCAGCACTCACCTGGATCCAGTGAACTTGGCCCCCCTCAGGTTCATTCATCTTATTGGTTATTTGGTTGTGCATTGGCCTGTGGCCCGTGTGGGTTGGTTTACTGGTTGGGTTTATTCTTTTCCCAGGGTGAAGTTGCCCTGACTTGAATCTATGGAGGTAGTTTGGGGTTTCTTTTTTTAAACAAGAACCAAATCTGGAATTTTATAACCTTAAAAAAAGTTATTGACTCATGTTGCATTAATTTAAAATGATACGTTCTACATTTGAATTCCAGATTGGGTTTGACTCTTAAAAATAGACCTGGGCACTTTCACCCAACTGTTTTCACTTTCAGATGCTCTGCTGTGGCTTACAGTTTCAGTCTGGTTTCTGGTTTGCACCTGAGGTTCTTTTCGTTATTTTTTGAGTTTTCCTGAAAGCGCAGTGTGGTTTTGATGGTTTGTGTGAACATCTGTTGGTGTTTTGAATGCTTTGGATTTTGCATGTTTATTATGGGTACGAGTATCAACAACGGTCACATTCATGAGGAATACCAAAATGAAAACATTTGTGCTTGTACCCATCATCCAACGTTCACCTGAGACATTTGGGACATTTTTGGTGTCAACATCTCACTTTTTTTTTTTTTTTTTTTGGTTATATGTAATTTTTTTGTTGTTGTTTTCATTCTGTTAGTTTTGTTTCATTTTATTTGTGCACTGAATTTTCACCATACATTTATTAATTTCTTTTGAATTAATTATTATTTTTTTCATTGTGTGCTGTATGTCTGCCTTCCAGAGTTCGTTGAGAGTGCATGGGGACAATATTTATGTGAGGCACAGTAATTTAATGTTGGAGGTTGGTACTGGTATTGTCCGATGGCTGAAAATGAGACCTACATGTTTCTGTGTATTCTGACGCCATCAGATCTACAACTATACTGTACAAGACTGCTGCCCTCTCGCACTCTCAGGCTCTGCGTGCATGCCCGCATGTGTTTGTGTGTGTGTATGTTTGTTAATCAACTCTGTACTCTGTAACATCAACAGTTATGATCTTGGAAAGTTGAAAACATTTCAGTGCTAGTTGTCCTCATTCACATGGCAGCTCCTTTGAACAGCTCAACTTGGAAATTTCACTGTTTTTGTGATAAAACACAAATGTCACCTAAACAAGAATCCAATCAATTTCTACATGTGAAAAACTCACAAGTCATCACCTAATTTTTCCCAATTCAACTCAGATATTTGGCATCTTTCAGCTCGATAATGTAGTTTCCACAGCTCTTGAGTTTGTGGGGTCTCTGTTTTACAAAAAACGAGCTTGCTTTCTTTATCTGTCAGCAGTGGATGCTAAAACAAGCTACAAGAAACCGCAAGACTGATCACACATTTCATACAATAGTTGTAGTTTTGTGCAGTTTTTGTCCTTTCATTTTCTCGTTGTTCGTTTCAGATTTGGTCTTTTAAATTTCTGTAATATTAGTCGGAATGTTAAAAATTATATTGCATTAGAAACAACACTTTGTGTTGGTAGTTAACTCAGTCTAATACAAGAATTTGGTCCTTATGATGTTTGAGTTGGAAACTTGGAGACTTTAAATAAATACATATTTTTAACATTTGTATTACATAATATTTTTTTTTGTTTTATTTCACTCACTTAGCTGTTGTAATGTAATGTTAGTGTTGTAATGGCCAAATATTTAATTTTTTGTCTGGTCACTGGGACAACACAATGAGAAAATGAGCTTTAAATGCACTACTGAGATTGTTTACAACATTTAGCCGTTATTTGATTCTCAGTAGTCCTCAACAGTTTGAATTAATCTAACCAAGTATTATGTGATGGTTATGTTTGTAGCCAATGTTGTCTGAGGGATAGAGATGAGATTAAGGGTGTTCCTGACAGATATAATCCCCAACTAAACACTGAAAAGATTTGCGTATGTGCACAACAGCAACATCAGCCTCTTTAGACCTTTATTCTTCTCCTTGCTCCTTGGAATTAGTTGAAGTTGTGTCAGAAACCTCAGTTTTGTATCTGCACAACAGTACAGCAGAAATGGGCCCTTGCAGAAAATTTCCCTGACTGAGTGTTCACAATGGCTGCTCTGTGAATGGGACTGATGGTGACTTAAATGCATGCTCTGTGCATGTTGATTGCAGTTTTTTTTTTTTTTAAATTTTATCTTGTTGTATTCTGGATTCTCGATTGGTCAGAAGTTTGATTATTGCCAGGCAGCTGTGTCTAACCTGACTAATCCAGCCTCCCTAACACACGAGGAGCTTTCTTCCTGTTTTCTGGTGATTGGCTGCCAAAAAGTCAAGTGATCTGTGGTGTGATAACATACTAAAACACCAAAACCTGTGTGTGAAGCATGGGGCTGATAGTGATCCGTTGCACTAGAGTAGTCTACACACTAATCAGTGTTAGCTGAAACGTTAAACGTGGTTAGAGCAGACTGAACAAGTATTTTTCTCCTCAGTATGTTGTGCCAGTGTCTCTGTGTTGGATTAAATCCTGCAGCCTTCTCAGTACATTAAGAAAATTTGTCTAATTTATCTCAATTTCATGAAATGTCTCCATGCTTGTGTGAATGAGATGAGGAACAGATGGAGGCAGACCTGGTGGAAAAGATACCTGATGTGTAACAAAACGACTATTAGTAATGACATTAAAGTCAAATGGAAAAGTGAAAACTAATACTAAACTAAACAAATAAACTAATAATAAGTAAGCAGTCAGATAGGAATAAAGGGTAAGAGAGAGGCAGACTAGCACTACCAGCTCCATGCTCTGCAGATGCCATTCCTGGTCTGTTTTAAGGGAAAAGTCCTTACAAGATGGTGGGCCTTGTTTCACTGCAGCTTGCTGTCATTCATAAGTAATCAGCCGTCATGCACCAATTGTGAAACAACTCCAGTAAATCAGTTTGGTTGTTAGTTATTCAGTGATTATCAAAAGACAACTTAGCTGTTTAAATGTCTTATAGGTCTTTTTTTACACTATATTTCAACCTGTCGCAGATTTGATGTGACAGAATTTGCTGATAGTCTGATACAGTCAGATGATCAAAATCACCGATATTGGCTGATATGTGGATGCATCACTAGTGATAAGTCATGTATATGATTTCAAGGCTTTTTAAACAACGCTGCAGTGAAGCACGGCGTCCATCTTGTTTCCCTTCATATTGACAGACTAATGTTCCTGTGACCACAATTTTTCCCTCCCCGTCCCTTTCTCCTTTTATCCGTCCCCATTTCTCCTTCACTATCCCCTCCTTCTTTTCCTTCCTTCCTTTTCCCATCATTTTTCTGTCTCTTGATCTTGCTCTCCCTTTTTTTGACTCTCTTTCTACTCTTGCTTTTACTTCCTCTTTTTCTCTTTACTTCTCACATCTCTTACATCCCATGTTTCCCACCTTTCTGATCTTTCATCACTCACATTCATGTCATTCACTCTCTGCCTGCCTCCTACCTCCCCTTCCCCTTATACCTATCCTTTCCTCCCCCCTCCCATTAGGACCATGATAAGACCCAAGAAGAGGTTCTGAAACACCAAGCTAGCATTAGCCAGCTAAAACGCTCCTTTATGGAAGCTCCACCTCCCTCTCCTCCTCAGCCCAACCAGTGGGAGAAACGGCTCACCTCCTCTCCTGCTACGATACGTTTGCAACAGCAACAAGTGGTACGTCTGTCTGGATGTTTTTGTCACTGCAAGACACATGAACTGCAGATAGTTTAGTCTACAACAATAGTGCAGGCGATGGAGCGTTATGCAGAGGATTTCAGTTGTGTGTTTTGCTGTAGAAACACAACATTGCAGTCCCTGTAGTAAAAAAAAAAAAATGTTTTGACCTTTTTTTCTAATTCAAAGTTTTCTTCTTTTTGTTTTGGAGCACAGTCTGTATCACTACACCCACTGCTTTCTTTTTATCGCTTATATTTGAATGGGCTTTTTGGAGTGCGCCAACTTTATGGCAGCAGATTTTTAATCTGCACTCTTTTGCTTGGTGCCGTGGTGGTGTTTCCACAGCATGTTCATTATAGCTCATCCATCACTTAACAATAATTTCTGGGTGTTCCTTTGAAGAAAACTGACCAAACATGAATAACTGTTCATTCCCTCCCAGCAGGACTGATGTTACGTTGGAGTTTTGACAGCACATGGGTTTCTACTTCATTTCAGTTCTACTCAAAACCAATTTTCTGATTTCTGTCTGTTTCTAGTTTACTCTGTAATAGTGGTGTAACAATTCTTGAAATCCACAGATTTGTGCCTACTTTGCACTTTTGGATCCCCATTAGCTGACGTCATGAAAGAGTAGTAACTTCTTTCTCTTCTTTTGGCTTTTCTCAGGTTATCCTATTTAAGATCTTATCTTCTAATATACACTTTGAATAGGTCTTAGCATCCACAGTTTCACACACTTTACTAAGAGTGTTGCTTAACAGCTGTTTCCCATCCTATATTTACACATCCTTATAACAGCAATGCCAAAACTGCTGTTACACATGCCATAACAGTTATTTAAAAAGTCCTTTGCTGTGAAGTTTGGCTAATATACACACAGGAAGCAGCTACTAGCTTAGCTACTCCTGTGGCTATCATAAGAAGTGACTTCTAGAACGGTTACACCTCTACTATGTAATCATAAAGCATTTCTTTGTACATCTGTATGCTTTTGAGGATGATTTCTCTTCTTCTTTTCTCCTATATAAGATCTTATCGTCTGTCTCATTTGTTCATGCTTCTGTGTGTCTTCTCTCTGTCCTTTTTATTGTGTGTTGCTATAGAGTCTTGCAGAGGAGATAGCATCAGTTCTTTTCAGTAGACACACTGACATTGGACTTGATTCAACTGCTAAGGCTGCCTGCATTTTTCCTGAACCACCACTAGATGCTGTTAAAACTACAAGTTCAGCTGCTTCTTCTTCTTCCGCTGCTGTCTGCAGTTTGTCTGCACCACAAAGGCCTCTTGCAACCCTATCTACTGCCCTCTCTGCCACTGAGGTGCTTCTGCTACTACCAAGCATTTAGGAGTCGCTTTACTTTAATTCAAAAACATAAACTACTCAGGATTGTTGGTTAAAGGGGAAGTTAATACCACAATCAAATATACATGTTTTTTCTAGGCTGTAGTGCTGTTTACTTTGTCTTGGCTGTGAAGATTTCTGCCCTCTTGAATATAATAGATCAACTGCACTTGGCTTGAGCTGCTCAACACACCAAAATTGTAATAATGACACATTTACTCACCTGGATGTGAACTCTATGAGCCATTTTCTTTGTACCAAACTACACCTACCAACCAAAGCAAGGTAGATGCTTCCTTCTGCACAGTGATATGGCTAGATAAACTACAATCTAGAAGAAATACATGTATTTTTGATTTTAGGGTCACTTGTACCTTTAACCAATCGTCTTTCTGTTTAACTTGAGAGTAAACTGACGCTTTGTAATTCTTCAGGTATCTAAGGATGCCTGCCAGATGTGTTTACAAACTAAAGGGGTTTAAGATGCCCATAATGCCTGCTGTAGATGCCGGATGAATGGTAGCGATAATTAGTTTGTGACGGCTCCATTCATCCCAAAAGAACGGGCACACAATGACCATAATGCATTTAATCTAAACCAACTCATCTATGAATGGGTGCATGGCTTTGTTTTTTTAACATTTATTTTTCCTATTTTGTTTTGCTGGTGTTTGTAAATATGTGTGAATTTAATGCTAATGTACTAATCTGCTCCGTTTTATGATCTGTGCTTAAAAAATAAATATATTAAAAGCAGCAGGTATTGAAGCAGCAGCTTTCGTAATGTAAAAAGAAAAGCTGAAATGGCAGCCAAATAATGTGCTTGATTAGTGGCTTTTTTTTAAAGGAGCTTTTAAAACTACACAAAAAGGTTTTCAAGTGAGGACTGAATCCATTATGATGTATTTTCGTGGTTGTCTCAAAGACACTGCTGACTTCAATACCACGCTTCTTTTGCCTTTTTATGTATGTG
Organism: Neolamprologus brichardi; assembly: GCF_056152115.1. Taxonomy (NCBI): domain Eukaryota; kingdom Metazoa; phylum Chordata; class Actinopteri; order Cichliformes; family Cichlidae; genus Neolamprologus; species Neolamprologus brichardi. The sequence goes on along the minus strand of NC_142118.1, from coordinate 6,382,057 downwards.
AAGATAACCTTTTTTTATTTATGGATGTGGTATTCTCTTTAATCCATCTTTTATCTTTTTGTTTTACCTTTTCTTTTTGGTCCTTTTATCCCGTCTCTTTTCCCTGCTTCAGGGAACCTTACGCTTTATGGGGGTTGCATGAAAAAACAGTCCACCAGGCACAGAATAAGAGCCAATAAAAGTGAGGGGGATTGGGCACAAATAACAAAGGCAGCCCATTCCCACATGCTATGATAACAGACATCGTAATACTGCTAACATTGATGGTGTGTGATTAATAATGTCATGCTAACTTCTCTGTCACGCAGGTCAGTGTGCCCCAAACAGAAGCAGCAACAGCTGATAACACGATCTCTGATACCAAAGAACCCGCAAAGGTGGTCCTGACCTTCTTCTATTAATTCCTCCAACCCTACATTCATGACAATTTTTATCCATTACTTTCTTCATGCCTTCATTCATTTTCCACTTGCAGCTTAAATTTTCTGTTCCTGCTACACCCTTCATTATCTGTCCTCCCTTTCTTGTCTCTTTGTCAACAGTTCTTCATCTTCTGTTTTGGTGTTACTTTATTATCTTTTAACTTAGCTTATTTTTTTCCCATTTATGTTCAATGATCATTTTATTCTTTTGTTTTCTTGTCTCCATGCGTTTGTTGTTGTGGTGTGTGTGTGTGCGCATGTGTGTTTGCGCACTTCATTGTGTTTGTGTCTGTGAATCGGGTGTACATGCGTGCTTGTGTGTGTGTGTGTGTGTGTGTGTGTGTCTGTGTGTAGACAACCGAGGTTGAAATCGAGGAAACTGTTGTCGTCCAAGAGATTTCCAGAGCTCCCAAACCTGGACTTGTCACGGTTGCAGCCAGTACCCCCGCTGCTCCTTCTGCGGAGCAGGAAATGAGGGAACAGGAAGTGAAAGTTCAAGAGGAAGCGGTGGTAGTTGAGGAAGCAAAGCCGAGGAAGGAAGAGAGCATTTCATCGGAGAGCGAGAGTGAAGAAGAAGCAGAGTACCATCCATATCTCCCTGTGTCCATCTCTCACACACAAATACCTGAGGAGAAGGAAGAGGAAGAAGAGCAGGAGAAGCAAGAGGAAGATAAGACGCCAGAGCTGCAGGTGTTGGCTTCTGATGCTTCTTCTCTTCCAGCTGAAGTCATCAAGCCTGCAGAAGAAACCCGTCGGGAAGAAGTGGAGTCCAGGAAGGAGGACGACACAGAGACAGAGAAGACAACGAATGCCGAGGAAGAGAAAGAAGTTGAGCGTGAGACTGAGGAGAGCACAGATGATCCGATGGTGACGCCCGATGAAGCTCCTAACGGCCTCACCCTGCCTGAGGAGGGTGTGACTGTAATGGATGCTCGTGCAGAAGAAGAGGAGGAGCCTAAAATGAATGGAGAGCCCTCGCTCACTGAAGCAGAGCCGCTGCCACAGGTTATTTGTTGCTCTGAGGTAAAGTCTTCACTGGGCCGACTGCGGAGCTTCCCCGGGCTTTGATCCCTCTCCTGCCAACTATAGAAACACCCACTTTTTTTCCTTCCCTGCTTTTGAGAGCGCCGGTTTCCTTCCTGCTTGTGTGAATATTTAAGCCCCATGTACATCCTCACACTCGTCTTCATCCTATGAAAATAAAAGCTTTATATTAGTATGCTCAAAACTGCCGAAACCAAGGAGCAGTGCTTTAAAGTTACAATTCACCACCATTGCTTTGGTGTTCATATTGATTCACCTACATGAATATTTTCAGTCTTTATTTTAATTTACATAAACATACATTTGACTTTCTTTCATATCTGCTGTTGTCAGATACCATTCATACCATTATCATGTCCCACGCAGTGTGGTGTGTTGCTACTTTTTTTTGTTAGTGTTGTGAAGTAAATGGGGCCTAAGTGGGAAATGCATGATGCTGTTAGGTGTGTTTTTGTTTTGTTTTCTTTTTGCTTTGCATGCTGCATTTTGATATGTGCGTACCCTCCACGTGTTTGGCAGTGATGCTCCTCTTTCTGTTTAATTGGCATGTTGTGGTCATCACAGTGACAGTGTTGTGGAAATCATCATTGCCAACCACTCATCTTTGCATCTTGTTTACATTATAGTAGCTCTTTGAGTCCCGCTTGTCATATTGGCTCATTTTTTTTATGCACGTTGGTACAGTGTTAGGCTGCATGTGAACGCCAAAGATATCTCCATAGTTGTCCTTCTGCCGTAGCTCTTTTTATTACATTGCATTACAGATGTTGTCTTACTTGTGTTGCTCATGGTTTTGTCTGCATGGCTTTTGGAGCTCTTGCTTCTGTGCATGAGTTTTGCTGCAGTGGCTCACATGTGCTGTTTACATCTACATGTTCTGGTGTTTCCTGCACAAAAATATTCTCAAAATGATGATGATAGAAGATGATTTTGAAGACAGATTTGTCAACTGCATAGATAAAAATTTCTTTTTCCCCCATGTCTGCCTCAGGTTTAATATATTAACTCTCTTCCCTCCCCCTCCTCCTCACTCCTCTCTCTGCTCCCTCCCCAGCCGCCTGTGGTAAAGACAGAAATGGTGACTATATCAGACACGTTTGCAGCCCAGAAAACCGAGATAGCCACTAAAGAAGTGCCCATCGTACATACGGAAACCAAGACCATCACATACGAGGCTGCGCAGGTGCAAACACGAGAGAGAGAGAAAACGGAGAAGCTTGTTTAGTTTTTCCCCATGTGTGTCACCATCCGTGGTTCATATTGTTTGTGTGAAATATTTAGACCGATCGTTGCTACGTCAGCATACTCCATGTTCCAAAGTGCTTCCTTTCTAGCTACAGTGCATGACGCCATCTTTTCATTCTGCTCCTACAGGAAACGAGTTTTATTTATTTATTTATTTATTTTAAACATCAGCTAATGATCTCTTTTTGTCTCTCTCAGTTGGATGGTAATGGTGATGGTGAGCCTGGAGTGTTGATGACTGCTCAGACAATCACCTCTGAATCTTTGTGTACTACAACAACCACACATATTACCAAGGTACGAACAGACACACACACCCCAAAACACACACACGTTCATTTCTGTTCAGCCTGTGTCTTTGTGACATAACCCCTATCTTAATTTAAATGCTGTACTGCAGCCATTTGCAAACTGCCCAATTTGAAACGTGATGATCTTTTGTTGCAGACGCTAAAGGGCGGTCTGTCAGAGACGAGGATTGAAAAACGCATCGTCATTACTGGAGACTGTGACATCGACCACGACCAGGTCAGTTTTCAGTGACGCAGCCTTTCCCCTCTGCTTCGCCTCGTGTTCCAACAACTTGGCTAATGGGGTCTTTTCTTCCCACCAAACGTGGATGGTGTGAAAGTCTCTAAAAGAGTCATCTTAGATGAATAAACCACATCCAAGTCCAAACTTGGCAGCTTTAAATTTAAGATCCTTGTTCTGCAGATTGACTCATAAGGAAATAATTTTCTCTCATTTAGAAGATTTAAGGGAATAGATGGGTTTCTGGGACATGTCAATCATGTTACTTGCAGTCTTAATGCTACGTTTTATTTTTGAATCACTTATTTGACACACGCCATCAGATCCACCCATATTCCACTCATTGTTGGAATCTGCTGCTGTGACTTCTTCACCACATCTTTTCATGTATACTGCTTTTTTTTCCTCATGCAGCGACTAATTTCACATACTATGTTTTTCTGTGATTGTCACATTTCCTCAGTGACAATCAGAGAACAGTAAAATACACACTGCACAGAGGAGATCACATCTCACTTAGTCCAGTCCAGATGTATGAAAATTGATCTTTTTTAAATACTTTAAACTAGCTTCCTAAAGACCCCAGCAAAAGTAATTGATCCATTCTGCCAGCCTTAATTTGAGCCATCTCTTAATTATGCATGGCCCTGAGGTTGGCAATTTTTTGTACACTGTTTGCCAAATTCAGATACTTAAAAAGCAATACCAAAAGTCTCATTGTCCATATTGGGGTGTAGCGATACAGGTACTTAGGCAGCGCAACATTTGTTGAGAGTGGTTGCTAGCAGGTTGCCATCTCCAGTAGATAATATGGAAAACTCCATGTGAGATCTTTTCACCTGTGTGAATAACTTCATGGGAATTCATGTCAAACTGCATGTAGCCCTGAAATGTTTGGGACAGTAAATGTCTCTTTCATCTCTTTGCATGCTCGTCTTTTTGTTTAAGTTGCCTGTCTGGTTTAATTCGCTGGATTTACACAAAAGCAACAGATTTGGATATCACTGAGATGGGTTTTATTTGAGTGAATTCTTCTTCTAAATGCATTTTACTTGATCTGAAGAAGTAAAATGGCACACTGACTGTAAATCCAGCACATATGTCTTTTTCTGTTTGCTTCTTCTTTTATTTTTCATTTAACTCCACCATTTCCCCCCCCTTCCCCCTCCACTGCCTGCTGTGCTCGGTGCTTCCACCATGTGGTTGCCCATCGGTACTGCAGGCACTGGCCCAGGCCATTAAGGAGGCCAAAGAGCAACATCCTGACATGTCTGTTACCAGAGTGGTGGTTCATAAAGAAACTGAGCTGGCTGAGGAGGATTGACTGAACTCAGGTAATGATAAAAATAGTAGCTTATCATCATCATCATTATTATTATTATTATTAATCTTTTTATATTTGATGGGGAAAGGTTTATTTACCGGTGCATGTGGAGAAGCTGCTAAAGAAACCAGCTGCCATCACACATGCTGCAACAGTTGAAAAGAGAAAAAGGGAAAAGAGGCATTCGATTTTGGAAGGAGTACAAGGAGAACATTTTGATTAGGAAACCAGTGTCGTTTCATCATCGCAGTGCCCCAGGCTGATTACTCCCCCACCCCCTCCCCCTCTCTTTTTCCCCAGAGCTGAAGGGCCCGTCGTGACTGTTTTTTCTCTGTCGAACGACCTTCATCACCCACGACGATCGGCCTTGACTGACGGGAGAGGAGGAGAAGAAGAGTAGCTTAAAGAACAGGGAGAGAAGGGTTTGACAAATGGACCGAAGTTGCCACTCTCTTCCTTTCTTATTGTCTGTGGTGCGATCTAAATCCCTCACTGCAAAACCAAGAAAAAGAAAAAAAAAATCTCTCATTGTTTCTGAGGGAACAAAAAGAACCACTTTGTTAGCATAACAATTGTAGCTTTTTATTATTTTTTTAGTTGTGCTTTTTCTGTAACTGTTTTATAAACAGATGATAGCATGTTTGTCTTCTATCACAAAGATGAAACTAGGGATGCACTGATAACCAATCTGGATGAAACTGTATCCTTGCATTGATTATTTTGTACCAGTACTGATGACCTTCAGCTAAAGTTTCTTACAAAAACAGCACGCTGAGATGCTCAAGTAGAGAAAGCTTTTTATCATAACAGTGAGGTTATGCACCTGTACTTGGGTTCCGGTGCGTTGGCATAGAAAGGTAACTTGTTAAATTACAGCTCCCCCTCTTGCTTCATGGTGATGTAAATGGAGAGTAATATAATAGTTTATAAGGAACATGAAGGAAGGGTGTCACAACTTGGTCTGCTCTTTTGTTTTTTAAAATTAGTATAACACACTCACTCCCACATATTCACAGGTGAATGGTAGAAACGTTGCACCTCACATTATCACTTCTACTTCTTGATCATTAGAGAAGAGCGGGAGCTGTAACTTCAACATCTGCAGGAGAGCCATCCAGGTCTTTTGGTTCTGTTATTTCTTTTTTTTCCCTGTATAGTTATTATTCATCCACATTCCTTGTGTGTGACTAGCAGCCGAGTGAGTGCATTTTCAGTTCAATTCACTTTTTTTTGCTAAACTGGAAGAAGAGACGGGTTTTGAACATTTTAAATAGGGTCGGCGAGCTTCAGCAGCAGTTCGAAAATGTAGGTGGAATAAATTCCATCAATTTTACAGTTTTAAATTTTTTTTAAGCTAAACTGAAGGTGGATTTGAACTGAAAATGACAACTTCTGCACAGTAAAAATGAAGGTTATCAATGGGAGCAGCTTTTCACTCCCCAGGCTCGTCCACTGTACGATACTAACCATTCCCGCTGGGCCTGAGGGGGAGCGAGGGAGACATAAACTGACTTTGGATTGGGAAACTGGAGCTGTAAAGTAAAGGATAATTGGGAGATTGCCTGATAAGTACCAGGGAATAAAAGAGAATTTGAATAATAATGCATGTTTTCTTGCATCCCACAGTGAAGTATTTTAATATTCTGAAGGCTTAATGCATAATGCAAAATTAATACTGCTATTTAAATTATTCAGAATGAGTTTTGCGCTCCAACTAGCACAGGTACCAAAATGAGGACGACTTGAAAGCAGCTCAGACTCAAATTAATGCAGCCTGCTAACTCTGCCAAGGAGCCCGTTTGCTGCCGTAGTTTAGCTCAGTTCATCGCCAGCTTCTTTTCATACCTGCTTGATATGATAGAGTATGGGATTAAATTCAGCATGTCTTCACGCAGTTTAATCTTCCAGGAGTCTCGAGTGAGTCTAGGTAGGACGCTACCACGTCAATTGGTTTGAGAGCGTGTGGACTATCTCTGCTCGTACAGCGCGTCGAGCTGCTTTGTAACTGTTTCACTGCAGCTAAACGTTTCTCTGCATGTCTTTTTTGTTTTTATTTTGGTTACATTTCATTCAGCCGATTTCCACGTTGTTCGCCACAAAAAAACGCAACGCTCTGAATCTGTCACCGCACTTCAAACTGAGACAAAAAAAGCAAAAGTTACAACGCACCAGCCAAAATGCAGCTTAAAGGGAAGTGTATCAGAGGGTTTGAAGTGCTCTTGACACCCCCTAAATGGAAACTCATTATGTTTTATTCATTTTCTGTCCTTTTACTCTGCAAAAAACAAAAAAAAGAAAGTGAACTAAATTGTAGCTTTGTGTAAATATTGGGGGCATTAAATGTGCTAGGCGCTTGGTCTCGTGCATTCACTTTGACGCGCATTTTTAGCATAAGCAGCAAAAAAGGCAAAGTCATGTTCTCCTGAAATTTAGCTGATTGTAAGTGAAGAAGTGCCACTGATTTAGTATAATAAACATTCCACCTTAGACTGGTCTGGATTAATCTACGTCTCCCTCTTTGACTGGACGTGTTTTAAACGGGAGACAAAAGGATATTTTATTTCATTTTTAGAAATAAAAAAGGAAGAAAAAACTGCTAATCAGCTTTTTAACCTGATGAGTAATCACTGCCCAATTTGACCCATTTTAAAACTTTTGTAGTTAAGCGTGCTCATCAAACTGAGAGCTGAAGCTTTTTTAAAATCAGGAAACGCAGGTCTGAGCTCTACTATGCAGTTAAATGACATTCCACGAGGGGGAAGCTTTAACCTCGAACCCTCTTGTAAAGAGACAAAGCAGCAGAAAAGCATTTTTTTTTTCTTTATAAAAATGTAAACCGTGCAACACTAGGCAGCTTTGGAAGCTTTTGATGTTCCAAAAAACAAACAAACAGAAAAAAAGCCTTTGGTAATATCACAGTGACCACATTTGTAGATTTTTCTTTTTCATAATTTCTCATCTTTTCTCTGTGATCTAGTTGTTTAAAGGTGGGATTTCTTGTTCCCCCTCCATCTTGCATATTTGTAAAATTGTTGCAGTGTCGTTGTTTTTTTTTGAAAACCACTACAAATGGAAATTTCTGCCACTGTTTTCCTTTTTGTACGTTTAGCCCCAAGCTTTAACCGCTTTTCCGGGTTCTTCTGGGCTCTCTTAACCAATCACATGAGCTTTGAGGCTGCGGAATCGGATTTTCCCAAATGTGTCACGTTACGTTAGGTTACACCAAGAAAAGTTTTACCAACCTCTACGCCTGTGAAGCCACATCAGAGAACGTTAAATCCACACGGTGTCATAGCAGGTTATAATTGGAGGATCCTCTGAACACTTAAATCTCAGGCTTTGTTTCACACTCTGGAGAAACGGGAAACCAGCACAGTTTTTATATTTTATTAATAAAATAAAACTCACACAAACAAAGGAAACTTTACAGAAACTCATTTTGGAAAACCTACCAGCTGCCTCATTGCTCTCTGTTAGCTAACCAGTGATCACCAGTAGGGTTTTTTTCTGTCTAGCAGCTTAAATGTCTTGTATCTCCCCCCACACAGCCACTCCTCCCCCCCTGTGTAACACTGTTTAAATAAAGGATTGTTATACTCGCTTCATTTCCTCATTCATTTCCTTGGAAGTGTGATTGAAAATGTGTGCAGCATATTTATTAGACATAATACCTAAAACTTAAATCCGTGTGTAAATTATGCTTTTTAATTCATGTCAGTCGGGTGAGGCAGACGACGTGGGTGTCTTCAATGTCCAGCATGATATGGCCCCTCAGGAGAGAGCACATAGTATCATATACAGAGCGTGTTCCTTCATTTGTGTAAAAATGTGTCCGTTCATGACTGTCAGTCGCAGAAATGAGATCCAGCATTTCTTCTGTGCCGTCCTCTGTGCGCATGCCTGTGGGTGGCGCTGATGGAGCTTCTGTCCTGCGCAAGCTTCAACAGATCAGCGTCAGCTGTGGATGAAAGATTAGAGATGAAGACTAAAAACAGAAGAAAACTGGAATATTATGAGCTCTGTGTAATATTTTAGTCTTTTTAACATTTACTATTGTAACTAGAATGAAGTTTAATTTTGTTATTTATACAATATATTATATAAGTTTTATATATTCCACTTTGAATTAATTTAGACATTATTTTCATCAGTTGAAATCTTGGTGCCACAGGCTTGTCATTTCAGTTCTGCGTGGGGCGATGGTGTTGGTTAACAGAATGGCCCAGGGGACGAAGCTGTTAGTGAGTCTGGAGGTGTGGGACCTGATTGACCCGAGGCACCGACCAGAGGGCAGTGGGGCAAACGGGTGGTGGGTGGGGTGCAAATGGTCACCTGTGATGACCCTAGTTGTCCTGAGACAGGAGGATTTAAGGATAGCCTCCAGGGGTGGCAGAGGGTAGTAGATGATTTTTCTGGGCAGTGTTAATTTACACTGTGCACAGCCTTTTTCCCCTCAGTTATCAACTGAGTACCAAACACCCACCTGGACCCAGCTTGTGGTCCAGGTGGTTCTTCCTGAGGACATAGAGGAAGTGCAGCCACTGTTGGCCCTTCCCTACAACATTGGTGTTGTGGGTCCAGGTGAGATCAGTGGAGATGTGGGTGCCCAGAAACCTGAAGGTGGAGACATATTCCACTTGTTCTCCATTGATAATGAGATGGGAGTGGAGCTCTCTGCGCCTCTATTACGAGTTCTTTTGTTTTAGGAACTGCCTGCTGTGCTCGGTGCTGCCACTGTGTGGTTGCCCAGACTGCAGATACAGTCTGATGTGCTGTGTGTTCAGAGATGCTCTTCTGCATACCTTGGTTGTAACCAGTGGCTATTTGAGTTTATATTGCTTGAAGAAGTCTGACCAGTCTTCTGTAACATCAACAAGGCATTTTCACCAAGGAAACTGACGCTCACTGCCACTTTCCTTTTTTTGTTTTTATCTTTTAGCAATGCCGGTACCTTGTGTGACTTGCCAGTTCCGTTGGCACTAATTCACCCCCATACCATTTCAGATGCAGGCTTTTGAACTGAGTGCGTATAACAATTTGGCACTCAACAATTCACCTCTTTATGCAGTGTCCATGTTTTCCAAAAATAATTTCAAACTTTGATTGACCGCAGAACAGTTTTCCACTCTGTCTCAGTCCAGCGTTCATGTTCACGTATGGCTTCGTCTTTGCACGATAAAGTATTCACAGACAGTGATTACAGGAAGTGTTCCTGAGCCCATGAAGTAGTTTCCGTGCCCGAATCATGTCTGTTTTTAACACAGTGATGGCAATTAACCTAATTAGTTGCTAAATGTTCTTCTGACTGTTTCTTTTACTTTTCCCCAACTTTGACACACATTACTGCCATTAAATTCAAAATGAGCTAATATTTTTCATCAAATAGTAAAATGTCTGTAAAACTCTTTCTACTGTTGTGATTTACCATCTAGAACACAGACCCAGATTTGTTTCTCACCAACATAAATAGAAGCTTTGTGTAATTTGAGCACCACTGACAAACAGTATGCGTTTGATTACCTGTAAATGATTATAATTAGCATCCGAATAAACAGCAGACAATATAAAATCACTAAAAATTGCACACTTTCTTGCTTTGATGCCCAATCACGCCCAGCAGTCATTCCCACATGGTTGTCTTTTAAAAACGGGTCACAAAAGAGTCCAATTTTCTCAAAAAGCAGCTGGAGTTCCCCATGATTGATTTTTCTACACATGAATAATCTTTTTATTAATATATCCACTTTGGACCAGAGCAGATGGTGAAAGCACAGCCATGATCGTAACAGAATGTGTGCACATGTCTATGTTTTACGGCCGCACAAAGAACAAAGGGGTCAGATTTAGCCGGCAAAAGCAACACCTGCGCACACATACAGATGAAGGAAAAGGCATGTTTCCAGGTTTTTCATGTGTTGAGTAATCTAAAGCCTGTGGCAGTCCTCTCTCACTACGCATCCACAAAAACCAGGCCAGTGTAACTAATTGTCAGAGTGTAGTTTAGTTTGGGTTCTTTGTCATTTACCTGTGGGTCACGTGAGTTGTAATATACTGTTCAAATAATTCTATGAGTGAGTATGAGAAATGCCCACCCTGTCTGAGTTTCCAACTGAGGAGGATGATCAGTGCTAGCAGCAGCAGAGAGACAGACAGGAAGAGCATCAGTCCAAACAGCCACACTGGTAAAAAGCTGCCTGCATCACTGTTTGACATCGTGATGCTTCCCTGCAGGAACAGAGCCAGATCAGCCCAGGGGGAAGTCAGCACAGCCATGTTAGTCCTGCGAAGCAACAGAAACGGGGAGAACATCAGGTCTGCTGTGGCGATATGATCACAGAACACATCAACGTGAGTACTTTAATGTGTCGGACCGACAACAGCTAAGTTTTAGGTTAAATAACAAATAAGTAACAGTAGTGCCAACTTCTTTTCTTTCAGTTAAAGCCCAAAATCTCTTTGGTCTGCAGCTGCGTTTCTAGTATGAAGCATTTACTGTACAAGAAACGCACACTAGCAAGTACCAACTTAACCCCCCACACCTAGTGTATCATATTTGATACATGAGTTTTTGAGACTACCCCCTCTGAAAAAAATAAAAATAAATAAATTTAGTAATAAATATCTTGCCAAAACAAAACCCGTCAACAAATATGATATAAATTAAAACTCAAATATGTGAATTGGCCACCTCTCCCTGAGCCTGGGAGTTTTTCCTTCCCACTGTCGCCAAAGTGCTCATAGGGGATCATGTGATTGTTGGGGGTTTCTTTGTTTTATTATTGTAGGGTCTACCTTGCAATATAAAGAAAATAAAATTCAAATAAAATTGAATTGAAAATAGAACTTTATTTTCAGAATTACAATTGCCTGGCAATTATTTCATGGTTCGGGCTTTAAAGGGTTAATAAAAGCAGATTATTTTTAGTAGCCAAGCGTGTGTATGCCAATCAAAGGTTGGAATAAACACCAGACATCAAATAAGAAACATGTTTTCCAAGTTTCTTTTAAATCGATTTCTCAGTACAACCATTCTGTGTGTAGTTTTCGCTTCTGGTTGATTGGTTTTAGTTAAGGGTGGAACTGATCATCTCTTTATTGAAAGTAAATAAACTTGCATACATTCTCAAACCAATGATCTTAGAACATACACAACCAGAGTAGCTGTCCCTTCAGATTCAGAATAAACTGTATTGTCATTGCACCGTATGGTTAAAAACTACAACACAACAAAAAGAGACATATCGGGAAACGTCTTTGATCAGCATTTAATCCTGATATGTTTTCTTTTGAACTTGCCTAGGACATGCTGTGTGCTCATCAGAGGCAGCCACAATCAATGACCATTGCACAGCTGCAGGCTGTACTCATCCAGGAATGGGCATCTGGACACTACACAGATGGGTGATTGCTTAAATGTGTATTTCTATATGATTAGAAGTGTAAACTGTGACAATGCAAAACTCCAGACTTGTAGCAATGTTGCTTCCATGCTTGGTGTTAAAGCCTCTATAGTCTAAATTATGGATAATCCTTTGCAGTCATGACATTTATATATTTTGTGTTTCAAACACTGGTTTTGATACAAAGTTTAGAATGATATTTATTTAAAATAATAATTCCCTGCAGGTTCAGCTGAATAAGAATGAAACCTTGCTGAGACTTGAATCATAGTTTTCATCCCTTTCAAGCGGCCTTGTCGGTCTCAGTGCAGGTTATGAAATGATAATTGTAACATGTAATCTATTGTTCGAGTTCCTTCGCACGTGTTTTCCCTCATTCACATGAACACGTGCTTTTATGGATTCACTTGTGTCCATGTACACACAGTGCATTTGGAAAATATTCACACTGCAGAGTTGTTACTTTTTTAAAAACAAAGTATCGAGGGAAGGCTGCGACAGCTCATGTACACGTTATAAAGTTGTGTTTGATTTTTAACGAAATTGCAGTTTAAAGCTATTTTTTCCCACTTTCTCATTATGGGCTGAAATAAAAAAATAAATCTGTTTTGGAAGAAGGCTGTAACATGACAACATGTGGTCATGTGAGGTGCTGTGAGTACTTTCCAGATGCGCTCTGAGTGGCATGTTCCCAAAAGTTTTGTATTAGGAACAAGACTGTTTGATCTCGGTCATGGTTTAGACTAAAATACAAAAGTTCACGGCAGTTTCACCACTTTTTTTTTTTTCCCAAAAGCTCCATTTTCTTGGTTGCCTGGGTTACATGTCCCCTCAGAGGAGTATTGAAAACATGCAAGATGCAAGCACGAAATGTACTTCCACTTAAAGTACAGTTCATACAGTTCACGTCCACGGACAAATAGCTTGCACATTTTTGTGACTGTTTCACACTTTGGCCATGAAACCATGTGGTCATTTTGTCCATATGAACGTGTACAGTCAGTACAGATAAAGCAGGATCACCTATACAAAACATGAATCACACTCACAGTTATCATTAACACTACAACCAAATCTACTTACGGTTTTTAGGCCCCCAGAAATGCAGTTTTGAAGGCCTTTAGGTGGAAATGACCAACAGATGTTCTCCAGAGATTAATGAGGTTTGTCCTTCCTGACGTTAAGCTGTCTTTTAAAGAAATCAGTCAGTTGCTACCGACGCCGCTGAGATTATGCAGGAAAAATAAATCTCGTGTTTTTATTTCCACAGTGAGAAAATGAGCTAAAAGAAGTCCAGTTCTTTGTTTCTTCTTTTTAGTGTGTTTGCTTCCTGTGTTCCTCTGTTCCCGACTCACTTTGATTGGGAGAAACAGCACTGCTGTTGACAATGTGAACTTTGTTCTGTTTCAACAGTCGAACCGTGTGATTAGTAAGATTAGTTTTACTGGACCGTGTGTGTGTGTGTGTGTGTTTAGTAAGAGGATTGGTGCATGTTACTATATGCTCTGGTGTCCTTAAACCGTTTGAATCTGGGAAATAATTTACATGTTATACTTCTGTGCTTGTTTGTCTGCACTGTGGCTTTCTGCAGTGTTTTGATCATTGAACCTTGGACCTTTGTGCTTACTGCGTCATAAAAAAAACTCACAACACGTGCAGTTTTTCAGCTGTTCTCTCAACTCTTTTGACTTTCTCTGCTTTCAAACACTCTCTGCACCAACAAACACTGATGTCGTTTTGGTTGATGGCATCACTGATTAGTTTCAAACACAACTGATAACCGTAATCTGGACTATATCACTACAACATATCCATCCACCCATTCTCTTTAGCTTATCCTTATAAAGATTGTGGTGGTGGAGCGTCTCAAACAGGCTCTAGAGTGCTGGGCAGTGAGCACGGGGCCCACTAGAGGATGTTGGGTCCTCAGGCCACCCTCATGGAGTCTGTCTCTGATGGTTGCTCAGAGACTTTGGCCTGCTGACCATGCCACTAAATCACAAAGAATGCAGTACTGAATCAGACAGTTTGCATTAAAATGCAGAGATACATGGCATGCATATGCAATCTGTGTAGGTTCTCGGTCATCCAGGTCATGGTAGTCTAAGGATCTTGGAAAGAAACTAGCTGGACTTCTTTAAATTTCGTGACGATGTTTCATCTTTTATTTTATCTAGCTACTTAGACATATACAATATATCTCCGTAATCAGTCACAGGCACAAGTTTGTTTTTTTTCTTGGCTCACAGGTCACACCACACTCACCACAAACTTTATTGGGTACACCTATTCAGGTGCTCGATCACACAAATATATAATCAGCCAGTGACATGGCAGCAACCCAATGTATTTAGGCATGTAGACATGGTCAAAAAAACACTGAAGTTCAAACTGAGCAACAAATTGGGGGAAGAAAGGCGATTTTGTTTAGTCTGACACGGTTCTGCCACATGGTTGGTGCTGATAGGAAGGGAACAGTAACTCAAATAACCACTCATTACAACCAAGGTCTGCAGAAGAGCATGTGTGATAGTACAAAACATTAAACCTTGCAGCAGACGACCACACTGGCTACACTCAACTTCTCAGCAAAGAACAGGAAACTGAGGCTATAACTCATCCAGTCTCAACAAAATTGGATAATTTAAGATTCTCCGTGTTACTTAGCTCGGGTTTCTTTTAAGTTTCTTGAACATGATCTCAATCCAATAGAGCACCTTTGGGATGTGGTGGAATGGAGGGAGCTCTTGTAGGGTGTTCATGGTCTAGGTAGTTGGTATCCATAGTGGTTGAAGAAAGGAAGAGTGGTGAACCAGTGACAGGGTCATGGAGCGAAGTTGGCCCCTGTGGTCCAATCCAACAGGTGAGCTACTGTAACTCAAATCGCCTAAGAAGGTAATGCTGGATCTGATAGAAAGGCAAGAAAATACACAGTGCATCACTGTTTGTTGCTGTTTGGGCACCAACACAATATTAGGCAGGTGGTCATAATGTTATGCTGAGTGATGTATCCTTGCTTGTATGCGACAAAGTTTAAGTATCTTTGTCCTTTTTGTAGTTTGACATTCTGCTTCCAGTGTCCCCATTCAACATTTAAACAGAACATTGCTTTCAGGCTTTTGGGTGAAATCACAGACACAATCTGGCTACAACCAGTAAGAACTCTGGTTAACTGTGTGATCCTGCCATCAACATCAATATAACTTGTTAAGTTTGTTTTCCACCCTCTGACTAATCAGTGTAAAGATTTATTTCTTTTTGGAGCTGGCTTGTGAAAGAAGGGCGGAGGCTGTGGCGTCTTTGATGTTTGTATAGCGTTCTGTTTTTTTCTAGTAGTTTGATGCATGTATCATAAATGGATGTATACATGCATGTTTAATTAAATTAGGCAAATGAAAAAAATCAAATGGAGAAACAAATAAAAAGAACGCAAAAGTTACATTCATTATTTAGATATGGCTGATAAAACATTAACGTGGCTCTTGTGAGAAGAGGAATTGAAACTATGTTTTATAATCTGTTGAAAAATCTCCTGAAAGCAGCCATAACCCTGGCTAAACATTTCCTCCCTCGACACGCAGGAGGAATTTTGGGCCATTTTGCCATTTCCTCTGGACTGAGACAAGCAACAGAAAAGAAGAAAAAGAAGGGTTGGTTTTTTTTTTCAACACCACTGTTCCTGCCAAACTAACCAGCCCTTCAGTCAGTCTTGTTTCTTTCTCATTGTCTCTTATTTTCTCTTGTGTGCTGCTGCTGACAAAGTGAGCGTAGATAAAATTCTGAAATGAAAGAAAACGCGCACAAGCAAGAAACAAGACCAAACTCGATTAAACGAATGTAATCAGCAGAAACTGGCTGGGAGCTGCCAGAAATGTGGCTTCTGCAATGGGTCGGGATTTTGGGACAGCACTGATTGGCGATTTTATTTCTGCCTACTTTGAAGTCAGCCTTCAGCAAAGTGTGTTTTTGTTACCAACATTCACAGAAAAAAAGAGAAATCCTGCCTCACCTCTTTGTCTGATTGCTGCTGTAGGTATGAGGCAGCATCCACTTTGATGAGTGGAGTTGGATGTGTGCATCTGTTTGTGTGGGCGGAAGATCATGTTTGTGTCGTCAGCACTGTGGGAACGGATCCTGTATTTCATTGATTGTACAGTGAGATGAATCCAAGTCATCTCTCCCCGTCTGCCACATTGTGCTAAGGCCAAGTGGAGGGAAACAGCAAAAAGAACAACACACATAAACATCGTTTGAGTTCACCGTGAGGTGTAAAACATTACAATTTGAAATCTGCAATATCTTTTCCTAAGTTTTTCTGAGTGTTATGTAACATGCTTGTGTGGAAAGATCTTTTTGTGGACGCGCAGCTTACTACATGGCCATTGGTTTACCTTGATTTAGGTCCCACAGAGGTCACCTTCTCAAGGGAGACCTAGCCAAGGCAGCAGAAACACAAACCCCAAACATAATAAAAATGCAAACAACTTAAAATGCAGAGCATACAACATGACATGCAATATGCATATATCCAAAACAAAAAACCTCTGATCTTTTTGCAGTGTTTTATGTCCAAGGTGCATAATAAAAAAATCTGTCAACACCCCGGGCACATTAAAAACCACCATTTGGAGGAGCGTTGCTGGTAACTGTTCAAGCTGATACAGAGAAAGTTACTGAGAAAAACTGTAAGTTAATCCAGTATTGTTTTATAGATTAAAAAATCCAAAACAAAACAAACGCCCATCAGGAGGTAAAGAGAGGAGACATGAGTCAGAGATTTTGTTGCTGTAACAAAACATAGAGATGCATGACAAACTGAATAAAGATGTCAGGCGTATACAGCATATTATCATAATCAATGCCAGGAGAACAATAACTCCCACAGTTTTTTCCCCTTGGCATTAAAACAAAAGTAAGAAATAAACCTTGAGGCTGAATTGAGCACAAAAACAGATATTATTGCTGCTTTTGGCAATGATGTTTGGAAATTTTAAAAAAAGTATGATTAATCATTGTACCTTATCATCAGTGTCTCTTTTCTGTTGCAGTTCCAGGAGATCAGCCAAATGATCAATGTAGTTGCATTTAGTGTGGGAAAGCAAGGAAATCAGTGCTTGCCCTTTGAAATCTAAAAGCAGACATCAGGGGGGGATATATAGTTTCTCTCGTTTTCATGTCAGTGTCTTATTAATGAAGGCTAGAGCTGGTCACGCTGAAAGGCCAGTAGCTTTTCTGTTCTTTCTTTGGTTGCTTGCACATGCATATCATCGTCTTTGCTTAAAAGCATATCTTTTCATGCTTTTATCAAAATGAGGATTCAAATTTAGGTCACAGGAGGTCCAGACGCAAGAGAAAACAGAATGGGTGTTTTTCATTCCCTACCTTTCATTCTCTGCTTCCTGACAACCTCCCTCGTCCATGACCAAGAATGGTAAATGGCCTGTATTTGTATAGCGCTTTTCTAGTCCCTAAGGACCCCAAAGTGCTTTACACAACCTGTCATCCACACATTCACACACTGGTGATGGCAAGCTACATTGTAGCACCACAGTCACCCTGGGGCGCACTGACAGAGGCGAGGCTGCCGGACACTGGCGCCACCGGGCCCTCTGACCACTACCAGTAGGCAATGGGTGAAGTCTCTTGCCCAAGGACACAACCAAGGACACAAAGCGTTGTGTCCTCTTGCCCAAGGACACTGACTATATGGGCAGATCTACTGGGCCTGACTATAATAATCACTAATGGTAAGTTGCTGGTCATTATTCATCAATCTTCCACTCAAGTATTCACTCAGTTAAATAAATGCATTAAAATAAAGAGAAAGGTGGTAAATATTTAATGCCCAACATTGTAATGATTACTTTAAATGACCTCTTCTGTCTATAAATCCATTACAGTAATTTAATGCCATCGATTTTCTACATTCATTCCCCCCACCAATTAGTTTACATCACTAAATATAATGTATTTTCATTAGAGTAAAATTCAACTCTGTCTGGAGTATGTGCACATACTGCACAATCTGTTTCTAGCAGATAATGGCTTGCTTGATTACATTCCATTATTAAAATCAAAGTAAACTTTATTGTCATCTCTGCTTCATAAAGTAGAGTATATAAAGAGACGAGGAGGCTCCAGTTCCATTCAGTGCAAAAGACAACAATAAATATAAGAAGAGTAAGAAATAAATATACACTTTAAATTAAAGGTAAAAGGATCAATAACAATCTAAATTTACAATTTACAGTTGAATGATTTAAAGTGACCTTGAAGTGGTTTAAAATGACCAGCGTAGCAGCGTCACAGTTTACCGTTTAGTATGAAAGGACACAGTTCTCTCCCTTCTTTATCTCATCTCAGACCACTTAAAGTTACCGAGCGAGGTCTTAGACTGCATGAAAGTCATCAACTCTCTGCAGAGTTACAAACCTCTTCTGGCATTAACATCAACACCAAAACTGTGAGCCGGGAGCTTTGTGGCATGGGTTTCCATGGCTGAACAGCTTTTGTAGGTGGCCCAGTTGATCTGCCCATATGGGGAGGTTTAGTATGCCATATCTGTCATAAAAGGATAGAAGGATGGACCCACATGCTGAGCACTGAAAAGTTTTTATGGGTTTATCTTCAGCTTAGGGAATGAGAAACAGGTTAGGACGGACGGACGGAACAGACTGCGGGCAAGGATGTTACCTGGCTGATGCAAGGATTTTTTGATAACTGAGTCTGTGCTTCACTCTTAAATACTCTGCTTCCAGAGCTACTGATGAGTTGCAGGTGAGTTGACTAGCTGAATGCCGACAGGTGAGCGACTGACTGAGTGGCAGGGAAACCACGAAGGAGCCGCCTTGGAAAAAAAGTAAATGACAAAGCGGGAAAGAGAGCAAACTAATGATTGGCTTCACAGTGTTCATCTTTTATATACAGTCTAAAGTTGATCTGCATTTAAGTGTAGTGAAAACCTTCATGAGCCATAATGTTGTTGTTATAAATTGACTGAGATGACAGGACATAACATGTCATATTTAGATAATCCTGTATTTATATGATCTCACGTTGGTAGTGATATTCGTGCTGTTTAACATTCATGTGAATTTGTGCTAACAAGCTCCAGTCTGGTTGTCATTACAGACCCACTGTGTGTGTGTGTGTGAGAGAGCGAGGGTGTTCACATGCTGAGGGATGAGCCTGGAGCAGAGAGTGATGATGATGATAAAAAGGAACTGGAAGGAAAAGACTAACATCTTAAACATGTTTTTTTCTGTACACTATTGACATTAGTGCCCATTTGAGCATAAAGGCCTTTGAGTGTCCGTGTGTGTGTTTGTGTACGTATCACGGCTTCAATAAACCAGCTCCAACTTTCTCACCCTTGTTTTTGTTCTAGTTGTCATGGCAACCTCTTGGCCTTTTTAGCATAAGTTACATCGGGGGTCTCCGATGATGCTCATCGCCATAGTTACTGGGGCTTTGTTAATGAGATTCAAAGCTTCGGGCATTATGTAAGATGTGTGACATTTACCTCGGATCACTCCGCTGCAGTGTGTATTCACTAATATATCGATGTGTATTGACGCACACAAAGAAGGGAGGAAATAACACCAACCTCACTGATTTCAAATATCAACAGTAGTACGGCTGCCAGGAAAAGCCTCATGGGCTTGAGATGGATTTAGGCTTCTGCATCAAGGTGTTACGGCGCTCTCTTTATGTGAACCCCTCCGGCACAGGATTTAACTTGGCGACTGTCATATTACCACAATATTTAAATTTCAGGAACAGATTACTGAGCCTCTGACTTCTGAGTTCACGAATGACTTAACAGCACAAATGTGTCACTGAGAGATTTTTGTAGTGCTTTTTGTCTGATTGTGTCTTTGGGGGCACTACTGATGAGCAGATTTTTTTTTTTTTTTTTTTGCATTAACATGATGCAATGCCTTGGTTTGTCAGCTTTCTGACTAAGCTAAAAAAGACCTCCCTGACAGTTATTTTGACACATACTCGCCATATTTTTCTGAGTCACACTGCATATTATTTTCAAAGATACATTTAAGTATATCTTTATGGGATCTCCACTGGCATTATTAACATTTTTGTGAACACACAAGCCACCTCCACAGTCCAGTCTCAGTATTTGTGGCTTTTCGCTTGTTGCCTCAGTATCGCCGCCAAACTGTGATTACAGTTTTGAGGCAGTGAACATCAGTTCCTGTGGAGCTGCAGAGGATTAAATTGCTCCTGCGTTGTGTATTAAAGACTGTTATGGATGTGAAGCAAGGAAATGAACTGAGTGCAGTTTTCTTGTTGCCGACCATAAAACTGCACCGCGCTTGACCCATTTAGTAAGGAGATCCGGTAACTCTGTCATGCAGTGGTTGGGATTTTAGAACGCCTTATTAAACCCTGTCACCTGTACCCTGATTTTATTATTTTGCATCTTGTCCTTCTGGTTGCAGACACTGTTATAACTTCCTTCTCTTTGATAAGAAAAATCCCCCAAATTACATCATCAAGCACTGTGGAGACAGCCGTTCATCAGCCCTTCTTTGATCTGTTTCAATTTTGGTGTAGCTCCACTTTGTTATTTTCTTGCACTGATCAAACAGCTTTCCCATCCCGAACGCGATTATCCGTGTTTTAGCGATGAAAACAGATGAAATCACATCGCTCAAATCATCCAGGCGCCGTTTTACCTGTCAGAGTGAAACATACATAGTCGGAGACTGTTACGTCTTTGAGTCATGCAAGCTGAGCAGTCGCTACTTTAGAAATACAGTGTAACAAAATCCAAAATACAAGTTCAGCCATTAGTTCGATGTTTACAACAATAATATTTGCTTTTACTGAAATATCCGAGGAGGAGATTAATTCATGTCCAGTACCGCACCACCGCTCACTACGACCTTGGTAACACCTCATGCACTGTACGCATGTACCTAATGGAGTCACCAGGGAGTGTACATTTGTTGTTTTTATTGAAATCTCACACCGTACTGTACACACAGTCTGCATTGCCTCTGGTTATTGATGCCTGTTTTTCAGCCGAGTGTAAAAGAAGAAAAGAGCAGAGGCGAGCGGAGCAGGCTTTCGGAATTGAAAAGAGTGAAAGAAAATTGAGGCGAGTCAGCAGCAGTCAGACAAATAAAAAATAGTAAGAGCAAAGTCATGCAGGGTGATGGTTTTTCCGACAAATAACAGATACTGCAGCTATTCCTGCCAACGTGCACACACACACACTCCTACAGTCCAGGTCATTTCATTACTGCTCGGTCGCTCTTGTTTTTTGATGCTTCAATGTAACGGTGGCATGAAGGTATATTTCGCAAGAATTAGTCTGCAGTTGGACAGACGGGTCCAAGGGAAATGCAAAAAAGAAGAACAGGCTGAAAATTATTTTTTTTAATATGGCAATGACCAGTAATGGGAAAGAGGATTGAGGAAGTGTGTTCAGAGAGATTAGATGTGCAGCACAGACTAATAGCAAGAAGAAAAAAACCCAAGAGGCGATGGTGGGTGGAAGTGTGAGACAGAGTGAGAGGAAGAAGTGATGGAAGTGAAAGAAGATGAAATGAACGACATGCAGAGAATATTTGGCATTTTCTCTTCTGCTAATTTAATTTATTGCTTTGTCAGGCAGAGACGCTGAGAGACAAACGCACAGTCATGGGGTGGGGGAACGAGAGAGAGACAGAAAACTGATGGAGGTAATTAATGTGTTTATTAGGCTGTTTTTTTAAAAAAGGGAAGTGATTGACAAGAGGAGAGACAGGAGGAGGAGTCAGAACAGGCTGGACCAGACAGCGAGGAAAGACTGGGAATGCGAGTGTTAGAGAGACTCGGTGGGTGGATGCAGGAGAGATGTGATGAAATAGACCCAAGGGAAAAAGAATCGGAGGAGGTAGGGGTGAGAGAAAACAATTGGAAGTGAGGAAAGTAGACTAGAGAGGAGGAGATGAGGCTGAGAGTGTACTTTCATACATTTTTTTTTAGTTTAGGGGAGCTCATTTAGATTGAATTAAAAGTGAGGAGAGAACAAAGGTGAGGACAGAGAGTAATAAAACAGAAGGAGAGGCTGACACCAACGATGGAAGCAGGAAGAGAAAACCATTGTATCAGCTAATCCTCACTACTGTTGATAATTTAGCATCAGGAGCAGCTTGAAAGTAACTAGTGTCCTTTATCATATTTACATGCACAAACATGGAGGCGGTGACGCTCCTTATCAGCTCATTACCATTGTGTTTCAACACACAAACACAAAAACACCTCAGAGCTGAGATAAAGTTAAAACTTCATATTTCCGACTTAATCCTATAAGCTTCACTTCGTAGACACAGACCTGCAGCCTTCTAATCGCTGTGATTAATTACAGTTGTGGCGCAGATAAACGGATATAATATATCAGCTGGAAATGTGAAACAAAGGAAATATTGCCTCCGGGAGAGATGTGGAGGAGATATGTGTGTGTCTTAAATGGATCAACATGAGCTGGTATGAGAAACTGCCCAATTCTGCTGCTGATCCATTGTTCTGTGTCGCTTCGATCGCTGAATTTATAAAAGTATTTTTACTGTATGAATAAGTATTAATGGCTCCTTCGTCACGTAAAGGTAACATGTATTACACATTACTCGTTACCTTTTTTAATAGTAATACAGGACGTTCTGTTGAATTACCGGGATGTAACGTAATTATCATCACTTACAAGCTGCAGTTCCAAACACCAACACAAATCCCTATCCTAATAAGGACACAAATAGATATTTCTTTTAGTACTTACGTATGAATACAACGTGAAAGTGACATGAGACTTTAAAACTATCTCCATGGTGATGGTACTTAAAATCAATCAATCATGAACAGATAGAAACAGGCTGGAACCTGACCTCCCAACACTGCCTTTGTTACCTGATGAAGTTCAGGCTCTGGCTGCTGGGCTGGGGTCTGCATACACTCAGCTTTAACATCACTCTGGGTTCTTTGCTTACTTTGCGTTAGCATGCTGTCTCTGCAGGTGCTTGCAATAAAGTTGTGTCATCAGTGTAATCCAGCTGCTTTCATCCTGAATGGAGTTTGCACTTTAACCATTCCTCTCTTGTCTTTTTCTGTATGAAAAATAAAAGTCATGGTCATGCTTTAGACGGCTTCACCATTTTCCTCCTTCCGCACACAAACCAAAGTCAGCTGACTGTAGCACATATCTGTAACTGTACAGTGATTAGTTCATTTAGTGCAGTAACATATTACATTGCTGCGTTACTGAAAACTGTAAAGTGATTACAGTGACACATTGCACCCAAAACTACACCTTTATTTAATTCTCACATGGCTTCAGAAGGTTTTCTTCAAGCTTCAGCTCAGAATACCGAACATGTCTGCAAACTCCTGTTTTTCTTTCCGAAACAGGTTGTTGAAATGTCTGTAGATTTAAATGCAAATAAAAATCAGCTGTTAAGTCAGCCAAAGCAAAACAAAACACTAAAATCCAAATGAAATGCTAACTGTGGCCTTTTGTCTGACACACCGAGGAACGCCCTTAATTTATGGCGTTCGGCATCGCCATAACATATCGGCTGTGTTACAGTTACTGCAACTGTAAGTCTGCTAACGTCTGCTTGAGTCAAACTATGTGGTCAGTATTTTAATGGTGAGTTGCTGAGAAAGCTGAAGTACAGATTAGTTTTAATAAACGTTTTAGCTGATGAAAGGTTAACCTAATCTGATGGGCTGGGTTTAAGGATCTGATCAGGTGTCTTTAGTTAGCCACTGGGCAATCATCTACCTCCGTGTAATCCTAACATCCGCCCATACATTGTCGCACCACTACAGAGGCCTGTAATATGAAGGAGGTAACTTCAGGATAAACCCTTGGTTTTCAGTATCACAGTGGTGTTTCATTCTTACTGGGGTACATTGCCATGGTAACTCATGCTGCAGACCTATCCTGCTCCAGAGAAGGGTATGTTTGAGATTTTCGTTAAAAGATATGAAAACAAAAAAAAGCCTTCTGACCAATCAGTTCTCTGGAAAATGGCATCACCATACCTAGAAAATCTCCTGACCTCAGTGCTGAGAAAGTCATAAGGTTTTAAGTGCATCTAAAATGTTTTTTCTTTCCCGAAAATAGCAATGAAAATAGATTCTTAAACACAACTTTATTCCTTGATTTTGGTCCGCGGGCCACAAATAACTATGCAACGTGTTTATAAGGATTAAAAAATTATTTCAAAACAGGAAATCTATCTGTGCTTGTGAACCTTATATTACCTTTGCATGTAGACTAAGGTTGGTGTTGAATTCTGTTTTTATATTTATTTTTTCACTTGCTTTCAGACTGTGAAACACCGCCATGGCTGCTGCTGAAAGAAGGCGTTGTGAGCTAAACATTAATTTAATGAAATAAGGATCGTAATCTATGAGATTGCCTTGTTTGTAAATCATAGTGCTGTTATAGATAAGTATCACAGTTGCCATTTTTGATGGTGTTCTTTCCTGTCTTCAAAAATGCTAAACAGTATTATTATAGTTGCGTTTTCCAGTGTTACTGACCAAAGTGCTTAAACTGCACACACATTCACACTGTGTACATAGTATATAGAGCATAATACTATACTGCTCGAAGATCCCCTAGTCTTACTACTGGAATACTGGAGGGTCTTATTGTTCTGTTATCACTAAAAGTTGTAAAATGTTGTATCACTAAAATATCATTCTCAGTCAGTTGTTATTTATTATGTGTTTACAGCGCCCTCTGTGGTTGCTTCAAGTAATGCACTTTAGAAACGGCTTTATTTTGAAACAACTTTATTGAACAGAAAGTCGGCTCAAGAAAAGCAAGTGAGCAAAAAGAAGGGAAACATCGGCACACAGTTTATGGTGTCCTGTTGGAAAAAATACTGTCCACATCTTTGGTTTATGGTTGTATCGCCGGTATGTACTTAAAGTATAAATTGCAACTTTGTTTTTTGTACAATATGTTGCCCGCTAATGCAGTATTTGGCTGTAAAGCTAGTCTGTTTGTTAAGCTAGTTACCCGCGATTTTGGAGGTCGTCTGGGATAGCATCAGTAGTAGTTTAAAAAGTTTACACAATTAGACATATGCTATGTAGTAGCATTGTGGTATATAAATGTATATTATGCTGCACATATGTATGTCATGACTGTATTTTTTGTCTTGTTTTTAGTTTTACCCTTTTGAATGTCAGTAAACCTGTTGACAACGCTCATCGGTCTTCAGAGTGGTGATATAAGAAAGGTGTTAACGCCCCTGCATCAGACATGCACTCATAACGGCACACTTATAGTAGTATATAACTGTAACTAATGTTCGGTTATATACTACTATAATCTTTTTTTCTAATATCATAGTTTTCATCTTTTTAAGATTGCCCACTCTGCTGCAGGTACCCTTAGCATCCACGTTTATGATCATCAGGTCATTTACCAGCTACACCCCTTTCATAAACTGTACGCATGGAGCTAGATTTAGGGAAACCCTGGCCTGACTTCTCATGGTTTCCTAAATTTAGAAAGTTATTCTTTTCATATATTAAGTGGCAGCATGTGGAGAGTAATTGCAGGAGAACAAAGTTGTGCATAAATGGGCGTGTGTGCCCCTGTGAGACTTGACAGCAGAAAGGTTAACAAGGCATTTAGGTGTAAAGCAAAACGACTTACGCTGCTTGCCAGAAACAAAGAAACAATAAGCTGCATTAAGGATTGCAGTAACTTTGATATTTTTTTCTGACACAGCCACATCGACTGCCAAGAAGCCAAGAAGGCTCTTTATGGAGGAGAGGGAGGACACGGGTGAGATAGTGAGAGAAAAAACTTTTACGTACAAATTTTATTTAATATGCACGAACATTAATTCACCTCAGACAGCGAGAGAGCAGAGGTGGGTTGTAATTGAATTCTGTTGTATTAGTTACTCTGACATTTGAGTCTGCTGTACATTTATGCGCACGCAGTGGGGCAGGAACTGGATATACTGACTGAGAAGCGTGAGGGGGATGGATGGAAACAGAAATACATAGACAAAGAGAGGATATGTGAGAGAGAGATTAAAAGGATGGACTAAAAGGTTATCTCATCCCCCTGATGATGCTCTTGTACTGAGTGGGGTCATTGAACCTCAGACAAAAGGGGGGGAGCGAGGGGTATTATGGGAGAGGAGGGAAGAGTTTCCCAGCTGAAGTGAGGAAGTTACAATGGTAGCAAGGAGAGATAAAGAGGGTGAGGAAAATGGAAATGGGTTTAGCGCGCCATTGTTTCAGTTTCACTTTCATTTGTTTCCCTGTCTCTTCTTATCCACCATTTGAGTCCCTGTTGTCCTTTTACCCCCTGCCTGTTTTACACTATGTTCATATTTGAAATTAATTTTATGCAACAACCACTGCAGGCGAGAACAGCTAGGGGGGCATAGTGGAGCAATGGTTAGCACTGACTCGCAGCTTGTGGACTGGCAGTTTGTCCAGCATGACTTTGCCTTTGACACCATGTAAGCTTTGCTACGTTGAAGACTCAGTGACAAGATGTTGGATAACGAGTTATGGATGATGTGGCAGCTATGCTTCCTTATTTGTTGTCATGTATATGCTATTAAACATGGTTAAAGTTTAAAACAAAAACTCTGGCTTTATACTGAATTACACACTTAGTTTCAGACAGTTTTAATATTCCTGGATCTGTATGATGTCAGTGAGAGTGGATATCTTTCATGTAGTCATCTCAGGGACACAGCTACAGGAAAAACCACAGAAGCCCAAACAGCCTATTGTTAAAAGCCTGCTTACAATAGGCAGCCAATCAGAAGATTGTTGGCTTAAAGGGAGGGGGGAAGAGAGCTAAAATGTCTTGACAAAGAGACTGGATCAAGGCCCTGGAGAAGATAAATATGGATTACTCTGGACTATGAATTATGCAAAGCTAGTGTACAAGAGAAAGATGGGAAATGTGGAGTTAGACATTAACATAACAGGCCCACTCTAAGATCAGTATGCTTACTTGATTACAGCGATGATCGTGCTTTAAAAAAGAGTTTATTGTTGCGTACAGCAAAATCAGGGTTCACAGACACCAGGAGAGAAGAAAAAAGCTGGCATAAACAGGATGGAGCCATTTGAATCACTCCTGAACATATAACTTCCATCCATCCATCCATCCATTTATCTGAGTTTGAGTTGTGGGATGTAGCAATCTGAGCAGAAGCTCAATAGTTGTCAGCACATTTAATTAAAAACCAAAAATGTTAGCAGCTGACAGAAAGAGGCAAAAAGAGAGATTACTAAAATCATCAGGATCCAGCCTCACCTAAACAATTTCAGGGGCAGGTTTAGATAATAATAGACAAAAGGTCTGTCTGTAGTGTCATGCATGTTTTAGCTGCTAAAATATAACTCGTATGCAGTGGAGATGGGTAGGTTGATAGATAACGTTAGGCAGGAATCTTCCGTGCACTATGATGTTTGCAGATGACACTGTGGTGAGTTAGGGAGCAGGTGGAAGACAGCCTGGAGAGTTGGAGGTATGCACTGGAGAGAAAGTGAATGAAAGTCTGTTTAAGTAAGAGAGAAAAGATGTGTGTGAATGAGAGAGAGAGATAGGTGAAAAGTTGAAGTTGCAAGGAGAACATGTAATAATGGTTGATGAGTTTAAATATCTGGGATCATCCAGAGATCAAAGCAACAGAAAGTGCACAAGAGAGGTTAAGAAATGAGTGGAGGGAGGGTTGATAGGGTGGAGATGAGTACCTGGGGAGATTTATGAATGAAAGAGAAAACAGTAAAAGTGAAAGGGAAGGTTTATAAGACAGTACAGAGACTTGCTATGATGTGAGATTGTTATTGGGAGTGACCAGAATGAACTGGATTGGAAATGAGGACATCAGAGAGACAGTCAGGTTCAGTGATTTGGAGACAAAGTGAGAGAGGCAAGGTAGAGATGGTTTGGGTGTGTACAAGAAAGAGATGGTGGATAATTTGGGAAAATGATGTTGAAGATGGAGGTGCCGAAGGAAGGAAAAAAGGAAGACCACAAAAGGGGGTGTAATAGATTTAATGAGGGAGGACATGAAGAGGATTGGTGTGACAGAAGAAGATAAAAGCAGATGATCTGCTGTAAGGATCTTATAAAGGAAGAAGATAAAAAACAAGAAGAAGTTTAAAGAAAAGTGCAAAAGACGTGTGGACAAACATCAGTCTCTGTAGCTCATACATTCTGGAACTGCCCAAACATTTCAAGCTTTTGGACTAAATCATACTAATTCAACATTTGAGACCTTTTCTGAGGTTCTTTAGAAGCAGATTATTTTGGACCTGGTCCTGGCACTATTTGGGGTAAAAGCAGCCACATGAAAACTGTCAAACAATCAGTACATGTTGGTCTGATTTGTGTTTATGCTGGCGCGATGACTCATTTCGTTGAACTGGAAACAAAAGAAACCACCAGCTCATCGAGTGAATAAACCACTTACAGAAAAGATCAAATTCTCATCAAGAAGAAATAAAATTGATTTATTTTATGCAAGATGGGAACCCTTTATTGATTATTATAATAGATCCAAGTCAGGAAAGACTCCTATCTACAGTGGGACATCTTTGTTTCCTTTCTTCCTCCTTGTCATTTCATGTTTGAGTTGCTATATTTCACCAAAAATAAACCAATAAATACAAAACATTAAAACATTATGGGAGTCTACTATTGTACATTAAGGGCCATAAACAGATGTTAACAGATGTTAGATGTTCCTGTTTGAACTTATTTGGATGTTAAACAGATGAGTTATGTTGTTATTGTTTTAGTAATGATGTCTTTTAATCATAGGATGAAATCATGTTTGTTGATACTATGGTAAGACATATGTTTCTCTGCTGAGGTCCATGACGTGCTGAGACGATGAGGCCAACGAGTGAAATATCAACCACTTTCCACGCATGCATTATTTTAATGAATCACGGCTTCTTTGAAAGCGTACAATCGCTCTTTTTGCGTGTACGCGTCATTACTCCTCTCATTGCTTACATTCCCTTGGTGTCGTTAAGTCAGTAGAAACCAGGTGGTTTTCCAAGAAGCTGTCTCTGATTTCTCTTTGAAAACATGCATGAAATGTGGCTTTGTGTAGCTGTAACTGCAAACACTTAAGTGATGAAGCATCCGGTGAACCACTGTGGTTGAATTGAAACCATATTGTGCAAGTTCAAAAACACACACGCACCTCAGTTGTCCTTCATTTTTTTCCCCTCTTTTTTTTGAAAATGGATTTCTTACGTTTAGCCTTTGAAATGGAAAGCTTTGGAAACATCCCCCTAATGAAGGTATCCCTTTAAGAATAAATTGAGGATTAAACAGAGGATCACAGTGTCTCTAATCCTCTGTTTCAGTTATTACTAATTCAGGAGAGGATTTACAGAGGGGTGCTAGAGGATTTTTAGGAATAAAGGAGATGAGAGAGAAGGAAGGACGCCTAAATGCAGAGACCAGAGAAGCAGACGGAGTGGGAAGATGAAGCGGGTGAAAAGGAGAGCAGCAAAAGCAAGGAAGCTCTTCTTTGAACGTTGTGATCATCTGTGAAGATGAAAGGCCAAGACGATGTATTAGTAACAAGGTAGAGCGATAGATATGAGAACGGAGAATCTGTTATGAGTCTCAGCTGTACTTGGAGTTTAGCATGTTAGCGTATTAACTCTCTAATCTAAGCTACTGAAAACATTACAGCAGTGAATATGTCATCTACTATTGTTTAGCACAGCCTCACACAGCATCCAGCATGGCTATAAACTCCTTGTCTTGTTACAAATTTCAATCTGGTGAAAATGGATCATATGTGGCGTACGCTTCATGTCCATAGGTTGTATGCATGAATTTTACTCAACAGCTGCTTCAACCAATTAGCAGTTTTATATCAGGGAACATTTTGTTTTAAAGGTCTGCATCTTCTAACATTTATGACATAAAATGCACATGCTATACAAAGATTAGCTTTTTTTTTATTTATTTATTTTTTTTAATGTTGCCTGATTTTCTAAATGTTCAAATTAAAACTAAGATGCATGTTTTTGTATGTTAAGATTTCACCATTAACTATTTGGGTCAATAATATGAATTCAGTTATTCCCTTCTCAGTGTCTGAGAAATCTGACCCCTATGAAACACTATAATTCAGCAACAGTTTGCCCCAAAGCTGCGTTTTGGTGGGGAGATGCATGCAACTGCAAATGCAGTATGTATCAAGTTTCTTCTTCCCTTCAATAATTTGTCTTTGTCTGCACAAACCTTTACTTTTACTAAAAAGTAAACGTTTTTTAAACACAAGTTGATTAAGGTCATGAGATGACATGTTAGTACCTAGCAGTTAACACAATAGTCTAAAATATCTGTTACCTGGCAACCCTGTAAAAGTTGGGTAACAGGGTTGCCAGTGTGTTTCAGGGTTTAGGCCTATTGTCATAGATTATACATACATTGTTTTTAATTAAAAACATTAACTATTATTATTATTATTATAATTTGTAGTATTATTATTATACAAAAAGTATATGGTAAACTATGCAAAATCACACTTGCATAGTAATTACATAAAAGCGTGTGATTCACATGATAGCTGATATAAACACCATTATATTGTCTAGGCACCGTAGAGATTATACTGAATAGATAAATCCATTCATACTAGACTTTCCTACCTCATTAAGGAGCATTTGCTTTAAACATCATCTGTATTACCTTAAGCAATGCTTGTATCAATGAAACAGCGATTTTGATATAAGTCAGATGGGTTCCTGCTGATATTTGTGTAATTCGATCCACAAAAAAATGCTGGAAAACCGCAGAGCGCTCATTTAAATCATTACATTTACCCGTAGTGCTGTATACACTATTAAACAAAGTGTTTTATGTTTTAGGGAGATGAGGTTATCCTTTACTGAGAAGCGGCACCAGATCTTGATTCTGAACACAAAGAGGAAATAAAATAAAGGTTTCTTTTTTTCGCCCAGCGACTGCTGTCGACTCTGTTACCTGTTATCTTTGTGTCATGATTCTTTAAAAAATATTAGCTCAACTGCAGTGAATAATGTTGTATTTCTTGAGAGGGAAGTGTCAGATAAAGGTGTTGAACATCAGTGTAATGTGGATCCAGCATGATGATATCAGCCCACAGAAAATCTACTGCTGAGCTCAGATGTCTTATTTTAAAAGCAGTTAGACAGAAAACCTCCAAGCCCCTTATGAATAGACCAAAGAACGTTTAAAAAACATACTTTTTAAAATATGTATTTCATTCACAGCTTTTGTCTTTATCACATTTGACAAAATCATGACGTCACCGTTTGTTTTCATTTAAACGTAAAAAAAATCATTAACCATT
Source organism: Neolamprologus brichardi (assembly GCF_056152115.1). Taxonomy (NCBI): domain Eukaryota; kingdom Metazoa; phylum Chordata; class Actinopteri; order Cichliformes; family Cichlidae; genus Neolamprologus; species Neolamprologus brichardi. The sequence goes on along the minus strand of NC_142118.1, from coordinate 6,350,721 downwards.
ATAGCTTAAGCTCAGCCGTAAATTGAGTTCTCTCGTTATTGGGATATGTTTTAGGATTTTTAGGATTTTTTTTTTTTTTTTTTACTTTGGTTGATGTGAAATGTAGCTCTAATTACGAAATCACATATGCTTCGTCTTGGATTTTCAAATTGAACCATATGTTTAATGAAATTGGGTTTTAATGGTGAACATACTTCATACTTCAAATAATTTACCTTCAGTTAATGTATTTTGAATACGCTGTCTTCTTTTTTTGCTGTTGGTGAGTAAAAATATGGAGAAAAAGAACATAAGGAGAGATTTTAAGTTTTAAAGTTTGCTGTACTGAGCATGCTTATGGTTGGTTTCTACTCGCTATTCTCACCTTTGCGATGCTCATCAAAAGCAGATTTAGGTCAATTAATCAAAAAAATATAACGTATCACACATTACGTGTTAGTTTTCTGTATGAACATTGCATGGCTGGGTACAAATGTACAACTTTGTTGGTTTTTATCACCATTTCAATGAGTCAGTGCAGAAGCTCAGATTTTACAGATTATATACATGGAAAATGATGACACTTTCTGGAAAGAACTTTACTGTGATAGGGGGTCTATGTATACTTTTGACCCTGTGTACATTAGAGAAAATCCATGATAAATGATCAAATTCAAATTTGTGCATCTAATCCTTGTTTTTATTCACTAAAGATGTTTGCTATACTAATTAACTCAATTCAGTTTTATTTATATAACGTCCAATCACAACAAGAGTTGCCTCGAGGTGCTTTGTATTGTAAGGTAAAGACCCCACAGAAAAAAACCCCCAACAATCATATGCCCTCTTTTGGTGACGGCGGGAACTAAAACCTCCCTTTTACAAGGAAAAAACGTCTGGCAGAAGCACACTCAGGGAAGGGCCGCCATCTGCCACAACGGGTTGAGGTGAGGGGAGGAAGATAGGACGCAATCATTCCACCCTGGAAAACAGTTCAAAGAAAGTGGATTTCAGTTGCGATTATACTTTGCGTGTCCGTGAATCCACAAGGGTCTGCTGGTGTCTGCTTGGTTCTGAGTGGTGTCCAAGTCATCAGACAATGAGCACAAGGGTCTGTGTGGAGATGCCTGCTAATTATTGAAATTGTTCAGACTTGTCTCAGATATTTCATAATCCGCTGCATCAACTGTGCAGCAGATTTCAAAGAAGTATAAATGGTAAATGGCCTGTATTTATATAGCGCTTTACTAGTCCCTAAGGACCCCAAAGCGCTTTACATATCCAGTCATCCACCCATTCACACACTGGTGATGGCAAGCTACATTGTAGCCACAGCCACCCTGGGGCGCACTGACAGAGGCGAGGCTGCCGGACACTGGCGCCACCGGGCCCTCTGACCACCACCAGTAGGCAACGGGTGAAGTGTCTTGCCCAAGGACACAACGACCGAGACTGTCCAAGCCAGGGCTCGAACCGGCAACCTTCCGATTACAAGGCGAACTCCCAACTCTTGAGCCACGATCGCCCTAACAACAATGTCATTTGTCCATTACCATGTTTCCACAGTAACATCCAGGGTAGTACTTTTTTAATTGTTATCGTCATTGCCTCAGCTTGATGCTATGACTATGTTTCTTTATATTGGTTATTAATAATAGTGTGTTGCTGTAACCTCACTCTATTTGTGCAAACTCACTCTATTCTCACATGTCATTTTATTGTGATCATTTTGCTCACGGCTGTCTTATGTACAAATCAAGTTATCCTTCGTGATCGTGTGCATTGCATGTTCACTCATTTTCCTGTTATTGCTTTTAATGAAAAGGCAGCAGAGGCAGGAAAAGAAGCAGAACAAGATCGAATAATGAGTCAGCTTAAGGGAGGATTATAGAGTCGAGTTCATTAAAAAAAGAAAATTTGGATTTATGTCTTTGTGAAATATTTTAATATAAGTGTCATATCTATTTGTTTTAATTAATAAGCAAGTAAATGAATAGAAATAATATTTTTAACACAAATGACATTTAATCGAACGATTTATGTGCACTTTTCTCTGCGCAAACACAGAATATTTTGTTTTCACTCTCAGTTTGGTTACGAACCCCCCTCCTCCCCCCAGTATATTTAAATATTCAGGAGGTGAATACATCTTCTACATTTCAAGTCCAGTCAGAGCACAGTCTTGCAGCATATTGCAGAGACAGAACATACTTCTGATTACTATACCAACCAGTGAATATACATGTGTTTCAAAGTTGTGCTGGCTGGAACATAACAAAAATACTAACATAACAAAAATCATTCATTTTTGCTCCTATTTTGTCTCACTGACAAGCAGCAGTTTTAAGAATGTCTTATGTGCACATGTGTGAACACAGTTTTTTTTAACTGATCCACAGTCTGTAGATGTAACAGCCCCTTTCTACCTCAGAGTACTATTAGCATCTGTGTATCTATCTGAATGTCTTCACATCTGTATGAAACCTTTGGGCAAATTTTTGTTATAATTTGAGACAAAGGGTGGTGTGGCAGTATGCTGATTGAAAATGGTACACCTGGGCTGTTGATCCTGCCAGTTAGAGCAATTTTCCTCGCCAAAACCCTGCACGTGCTTTTATTCCTGCTGTTGTATTTTAAGACATGATGTGATTTGAACTTGGATGTTGTCCTCGGATGAACTTAACCTGGATTGGCTGAGCTGACAGGAGGCTTACACCCAGAATCAAAGACTTGATCCCGCTGCGTGTGTATATGTCAGTTTCTCTCTTTATTCCTCTCTCCCAAACACACACACACACACACACACACACACACACACACACACACACACAGACAGCGCAGCTTTTAAGTTCTTTGTAGGTCGACGTGTGTATAATTCATAACTCAAAGTGGACTCGTGCGTGTTTATCAGAGAGAGACATGCAGACAAGAAAGGAGAAAAAGGCATGTTAGCATGTTTGTATGCATCACACACGAGGAGTGAAGTACTTTTTCTTTTTATATTGACCTTTTACGTCTTTCCAACTGTTCTTTTTTTTTTTGCTTGTTTTTGTTTTTTACTTTGCAGGTAAATGCACTTTATCTACTTTATCGTCGATTAAGACAGTCATACCCACATAAGCTGTGACATAATTATCAACATTTCTCAACAGTGTTGTGTGGAGAGCTCACTAAATCTATCTGAATTCTATTTTAATAATTTATCAAGGAAAATGCACTACAGATATGTCTGTGAAGGTTCTCAGTCATCCAGGTCATCGTAGTCTAAGGAGCTTGGAAAGAAAAGCGTCTGGACTTCTTTAAGATGCTTGAAGACGTTTCACCTCTTATCTGAGAAGCTTCTTCAATGCACTATTTTTTTTTCAATAGTAATCCTTTACTTTACTCGTTACTTGAAAAAGTAATCAATTTACAGTAACGCGTTACTTCTGATCTCAGCCCCAGGCCATGACCCTATCACCACCATGACTGTTGGTATGAGATTATCTTTATCAAAAGGTGTGCATTAGTTTTATACCAGACATAACGGGACTCAAACCTTCCAAAAAGTTCAGCTTTTGTCTCATCAGTCCACAGAATATTTTCCCAAAAGTCTTGGGGATCATCAAGATGTTTTTTTTAGTGAATGTGAGACGAGCTTTATGTGTTGTTTTTGGTCAGCAGTGGTTTTCTCTTTGTTCTCTAACATAGAAGACGTTTTTTCCTTCTTATTGTTAAATTATGACCTTAACTGAGGCAAGTGAGGCCTGCAGTTATTTAGTTGTTGTTCTGGGTTCTTCTGTGACCTCCTGGATTAGTCGTTGATGTGCTCTTGGAGTAATTTGGGTAGAGTGGCCACTCCAGAGAAGCTTCACCGCTGCTCCAATTTGTGGATAATGGCTTTAACTGAGGGTCGCTGAAGTCGGCAAACCTTAAAATTGGCCCTTTAACCCTTTCTAGAGCGACAGATGTCAGTGATTTTGTTTCTCGGGTGTTTCTTGAGATTGTGGCATAATGTCTTGCTTTCTCAGATTTTTTAGCTGCTTCACTTTGAGACATGTTCTATTTACGTGATTTCTTGATTCAACAGATCTGGCAGTAATCAGGCCACCATGTGGCTACTGAAGTTGAACTCAACTTTCCAATAATGTGGTTAATCACAGTTAATTCATGATTTAACAGTGCGGGCAAATACTTTTTCACGCAGTGTCAGGATGGCTTGCATAGCCTTTTTTTCCCGAATAAACGAAATCGTCATTTAAAAACTGCATTTTGTATATATTTATGTTATCTTTGTCTAATATTAGAGTTTGTTAATGATCTGAAAGATTTAACTGGGACAAAAATACAAAAAGACTAAACGTAAACAGGAAGGGGGTAAATAGTTTTTCACAGGACTATATGCGCATTGATTGATCCTCTTTGTGACTTTGTGCAAAGGCTTTTTCTTTAAGAGTTATACCAGTCTAATAGATCATCCTGTTTTCATGCCATCAACAGCGCTGGTGTCCCTTGGTGTCAGTAGAGGATTTGTGACAATAAGAGAAGGGTTAGTGAAGTGAAAAGGACATCTTGTAACCCAAGCCATGTTCCTTCCATGTAGACTTGGTTATAGAGACTTTTTGGCCTCTTATAAACACACTGTTATCTCTTGGGGTCCAATACTGCTGCAAACAGTGTGTCAGGACCCTGAAACTCCAGGACCTTTTGTACATATCTCTGTCACGCCAGCGGCATCTGCCAAAAAAACCATACTCATAACCATGAGGCAGGGGTGCATTTGAAAGATTGCATTTACTGCTATATTGTGCACAAACCGTTATGTAACATTTTCCCCATTGCATTTGTCTCCATGTTAAACATGTGTTTTGTATTTTGGTTTTAATGTCACATATGCCTCTAGTATTATTGCCCTCTCATGGTTCTGTTGTTGTTTTGTCAGTTATCACGGATTCCACCTCTCACTGTAAACACTTAACCTGCCATTGTGTGTGATTTTTAGTAATTTTGTCCTGTAGATAAGTGGTAACTGTGGCAACTAAACGACTACAGAGAACACACCGGCGTACATGCAGTGTGCACCGTGCCTGTGTATATGAGGCATATCTTACAAAGCCAATTGTTGCTTTCAACAACAGTGGACATTTCTGTTAACTGTTAGAGCCAATTGTTGTAATGGTAATGTGTGTGTGTGTGTGTGTGTGTGTGCATGCACAGTATCTGCAGCATCATTGTCCCAAGTGAAGCAATTATTCCAGACAGCTGGAAACAATACTGATCTCTCCTCTGTCTCTATCTCTGACAAATTGAGACAATTTGTATCCAATTTCTGTTTGTACAAAGACAAATGTAGTTTTGGTCCTCCAGCTATCCTAAATCATATCACATATGCATTATTCATATTTCCACACATAATAGAAACAAGATTGTCACGCTCTAATCACAAAATATTACATTTCTCTGTGATCTTTTGAGGAAAGAACTGACACCATATGAGCTCACCCACCTCTTACTTTCTAACTTTGGTCAAAAGAGGGTAACAGTGTTTTGTTGTAGCAGTGTGCACATTTCTAACAAGTGGATGATCCCTGCTTCGTTTCCAGGAGGAGACACAAATCCCATGGGGACTGTGTCAGAAAAGGTCCTCCTGGTGTGAAAATCTGCAGAGCAAATCGAACATGCAGAGCTGCTATGGTGACCCTTTGAACACAGAACACAGCAAACAGTTGACCCATTAACTGCATATTCATGCATATTTATGTTTAAAGGTGAGATTTTCTTAGGTCTGAATTCTTCCCTCAGAGAAAAGTCAAACTTACTACAGATTACTCATCTGACTTGTGATCTTAATAGACTCATTCCTGGTGAGTGTAGTTTCTCAGTTGTTAGTTGAATAAAACACCATTTTTGTTTTATAAGCATGGCCCATTTGGAAAAAAAGAGAAAACAAATAAATGAGGCTGTGCTGACAATTCAATACCATAAGAACTCGCAGTGTACTGAAGTTTCTGAGTCAGATGCCAACATCTTCACATCGAGTCTGAAAACACAATGATGCGATGGCTAAAATGCTCAGGATGGCACATCACTAACCACTGTGTGACAAAACACCGGCTTTTATTTATGTAAAAAGGCCAATGAGGCATTCAGATTACTTCAGTTTAAATACACACATTGGTTCTCAGATCTATGGCACAACATTTCATCTGGATACCTGTTATGGGATTAGAGCAATTTTGATATTTTGCTTGTGTGTTTTTTATGATGTGGTTTATATTTATAGACTTTGGTCGTTTTGTATTTTGTATGTTTTTATGTTCATGCTCATGTTCCTATCCATGTCTTGGCAGTCGAGGAAATTATAAACACTTGATCAGACACCCAGTATAGAAGAAGGAAGATCAGGAGCTTCAGAAACACTACAGATGCTTTTTTGCATGTTGAAGGGGAATTAATTTAGCAGCAGATTTCTTGCTCCATCATCATCACAGGGATTGTGTTTTTTTTAAGGTTTTATTTATTTTTCCATTGGTTCACCAGGGTTTTATTGAACTCTGCAAACTCTACCAGGAATTCTTCAAGCTCTTCCAACATCATTTTTCTACTTTGATCTATTTCCCATCTGTAGGCTATATCTCATACACGATCGATTACTTCATTCTTCCTTTTTTAAACTTTCAGGTTTTTTTAACTTTAGCTGAAACTTCTTGGACAACAGTGTGAACTCGCCAATACTGTAATATAGGTTGAATGCAGAGTGAATGCAATGTCTAAGTATCTGAGACATTGAGACTCTGAGTTTTTTGTATTACGTTCTTAGTTCTCTTTGTTGTCCGAGCTTATTCTTTAGTGTAGTGTCTTAGTTTGGTTTTCTTGTATTCTGTTAGTTCTCTGAGTATTTAGTAGCTGCCCTCTGTGTCTCTTTGTTGTTGGTATTGTCTGTGTTTCTTAGTTGCTCTGTCTCCCCTAGTCTAGTTTGCGTCTTCCTGTTTTACTTTGAAGGTCTGCTTCTCATGTGAGTGTATCCTACTTTGCTCCCTTGTCTCGTCAGTTCTGATTTCTCCCAGCTGTGCTCTCCTTCTGTGTCTCTTACTTCCCAGTGTATTTAAACCCTGTGTTTCTCTGAGTCAGTGTCGTGTCGTCCCTCTTGCTGTGTGGAGCTCCCTGTGAGTTTTAGTTCATTGTTTCCCAGTTTAGCTTAGTTTACTTTGTATGCTCGTTTTTCTGTAACCAGCAAATAAAGCTGTGATTTTGAGTTCATCCCCTGAGTCTGAGTCCTGCACTTTGAGTCCTCATCTCCTGCCTGCCACACAGCATTTCATGACACCATTTAAATATCTATAAAACCAATATGGACTAAAGGTCAATAATAGGTTGTTTCAAAAGCATCTTAGACACACTCCCACTTAGTTTCTATCAGGAGAACTCCACAACTCCACGATTGTTAACAGCGTGCGATGTTCACCCAACTCACAGCAGATTTTTGGTTGTGGTTATTTATGCCAATTTCTCAACCCACCATCAGCATGTGAGAACAGAAACCAGGATTCATTAGTCAGCGTGGACCTACGGTCATCTGACTGTGATGGTCATTTTTTTGTCGTTGTCTCATTACTGCATTTTATTCCGTGCTTGGTCTTCTGTTGCGTTCCATCTGCTTCAGTGTTGGAAGAGCTGTTAGCTCTGAGTTGTAAGCATGAAGCGATACATGAAACACAAACTGCAAATGTCCTGTATATCATGCTAAGTCGTTAAAGTACAAAGCAGGTTACAGTTGTTTATGAATATAATTATCAATACACAAAGCATGAAAGCTCACCAAATGTTTGATGATGTGGTGGCAGATTTCTTTTCTCATATATTAATCACATATTTAATCATATTACATTAGTTATAGTAATATCACTTTCTCACTTTACTATAGTAAGAGCACTCCTGTCACTAGTTTACATGCATGTGGAAAGTTAACACAGTGAGGCCATTGTAATGGGAGACGTTAAACAGATAGTGGGACTCCTTCTGCTTATCAGGGATGTAAATCTTTAGGTGACGGCCAAGCAGAAAACAAGGTCATAATTCTCTCTGTGAGGGAGAAGGTATAGCCCCCCCCCCCCCCCCCCGTGAGAGGGGCCAACATGTAAGAGTTTGTGGAATGTTCTTTGTCTGTGTGTCTGTATATAAGATGTAAGAGCGGTGGCCACAATTCAGAGATGGTCCTGGTGTTTCACTGGGATGCTCTCTCCACATTGCAATGTGTTTATTAAACCCACTTCAAATCAAGCTCACTGGGTGTGTTGCAGGTTATTGTTAAATTTTCCACGACAATGAGTATAAACATAGGAAGGACACCATCATCATCATAGGGATTGTGTTTTTTTTAAAGGTTTTATTTATTTTTCTATTGGTTCACCAGGGTTTTATTGAACTCTGCAAACTCTACCAGGAATTCTTCAATCTCTTCCAACATCATTTTTCTACTTTGATCTATTTCCCATCTGTAGGCTATATCTCATACACGATTGATTACTTCATTCTCCCTTTTTTAAACTTTCAGGTTTTTTTTTAACTTTAGCTGAAACTTCTTGGACAACAGTGTGAACTCGCCAATACTGTAATATAGTAAGTAGGTTGAATGCAGAGTGAATGCAATGTCTAAGTATCAGAAAGTGCAGTGACTTGAGTGGTCACATGAGGCTGACTCCAAAAGCAAGTAAATCTCTGGAAAGTTAAAATAACTTCACTTTGCAGCATATTTACAGCCACAAATATAGACGAAAACCCTATTTCGACCTTTCAGGTCTATTTTCTATCATTTTATGTGCCCATTTCCACTGATTACATGTTTGACGCTAATAGCACAGCTAATAGGTAGATGACCTATACTTAGCGCTGTGTGCCCTGAATGCACACTGTGTGGACACAGCCACAATTGCACTGTTTGTATTTCCTGTGGCCAATTTAGCAGCTCTGTAACAAGGTACATGACTGATAACTACAATTAGGCGAGTAGTAAGAACAGACAAAAGAGGACAATAGCTGGTATTAGGGGAATGTGGGGCCAGAAAGAGAGAAGTGCATAGAAGAATATAGAAAGAAGCAAAAATGATGAATGAAGGAAATAAGAGAAACAGCGAGGGGGCTGCAGTGGGGAAGATGCTGGAGAGAGGGAATAGCAATTAAGATAGAGAAAGAGAGAGAGAAAGCTGGAAGAGGAGAAAACGAGAGGAGCATCAGGAGGAGGGGGTGTGAGAGCCCCGAGGCTGTTCCTTTCAGTAGCACTAATTTAATTGCCTCGTTAAGACAGATGTGGGTTGCTTCCTCTTGATTGCTTGATTAGGCAGATCAAGCCTGGAAAGAAAGGAAATACAGGGGTTTCACAGTGTAAACACGCACACACTGACCTCTGCACACATATTCACTTCCACATAAACGTATGAATGTGTGTGCATTTCTGTAAAAGCGTAAGTCAGTATAGGATGGTCTCATACATGCTCATGAATGCATGTGTAAAAGTACTTTTAACAGCCTCATTCACAGGCATGTACGCTTACACACAGATTAGCTCATTCATGCAACCACTGTAGGTTATTAATGAGAACAGAGACTGCAAATCTTCCTGCAACAGCTGGGCGTCCCTGTGTGTGTGTGTTTTGCATGCAGTGTACAGTTAGTGTACACTGCATGTCTTATGTAGACGTAGAGGTGAGCATTGCGTGACAAAGCTTTTAGTTTGCTGACTTGTAAGAGTCATTCCAGTCCCTCATGGAGACCACAAACATTCACGCAAAGAACAAAACACACACACTCACAAGAACGGTTAGTTATGTGACCTCTCTGTCAGTCCACCCACACTGGCTCACTCTATACCCATGGATGTGTCCATTACAAGCCTTCACAAAGCATTAATTTCCCACGAGTCTCTTTCTCGCTGCTCCTTGTGTCAACTACTGTTCATCGACTTCAGACACTTAAAAAGCGAGTCCAATCAAATACATTGCGCTGTATCCCTCATTACCCATTTAATATTCGTACTGATGTTTGCTTGATTAAAACTGAAATGTGAGTACAAGCTACTTCAAGGAAACCTCATTAAAAGAAATAAACTGTACCTAAACATTTATGTTTAGCAGGAAAACCTGACGTGATTATCTCAAAATGTCATGTAATGATATCACATCCTGTTGTTTGGAATAAGAGACAGCAGACGGGACTATCCAGAGCAACAAATAACTGAGATAGTGGCACTCGGGCAGATTTATCTATTTCTCTCATTTGTACCATTATAGTCTCAAAGGTTTTCTCATTAGTGGCTCTCTCCACCTGCCTGTCTGAGTAGCACTCACTGAAGAGTGTGTGAAATATTACCACACTCGGGCCCTTTGTCAACAGCTTATGTTGGAGCTCTCTGCTAGTTTCTGCTGTCATGTCCATGGAAAGGAGAGAGAGAGTACAGCGAGAACGGAGGACAGCGGTGGGAAGCAGGGCATCAGAGACATACAGTAGAGGCAGAAGGTGGGAAGTGGAGGGAGTATGGGAGAATACAAGAACAGGGGAGAGAGAAGGAATAATTGAAAGGCAGGTGGGAAGAGAGGAGAAGCGATGGTGAAGGTGGCGGGTGAGTGTGGGGGAAATGAGGAGGTAAGAAACAGGAAACCACAAGAGAGAGAAGAAACAGATGGGAGGAGAACTAGAAAGGCAGAGACTGTATTTAGAAAGTAATATGAAACAGATGCAAAGCCCACTAGTGACTCACCTGGTATTGGCATAGTGTGTGTGTGTGTGTGTGTGTTCTCTCTAATGAGCTTTGCTGCAGAGGCATCAAAGTATTTTTAGATATCCTTATATCACTGTCAAATTAATTTGATTCTCGGGCATAGCTGATGTGTAGATGTGGACCATACACAGCTGTTTGTCTTTGTCTCACTCCAGAGGTATTGTTGAGTCCCGATGCACAGTTTAGTTTCAAATGTTTTACTGAAAGAAACAACATGTGACTGAATTTTTGTTTCTTAGCATTTGCACAAAAAAGAAACGACTTCCTTCCCTCCCGGTACCGCCCAAAACGTGTTTATTTGGGTTGAAAAGGTGAATAGAAAACTAATACTAAGCAGTAAAAAACAGCATTTTCAATCCAAGAAAATCAGATTTTGAAGATATTATGCTGGATTTTGATTAATAATCACGAGAGTAGGTTATTTTACTCTTTAGCTCATCTGCTTTCACCAAAGGTGAGCATAACCTTGGTAGTTATTCACGCTGACACAGAATGACAGCAGCTATAAATATACTATATGGACAAAAGTATTGGGCCACACCTCCAAATCTTTAAATTCAAGTGTTGTCAGTCCCATTACCACAGGTGTAAAAAAAAACCAAACAAACCAAACAAAACATGCACTTAGCCTACACTGAGGTTGAGTGCTGAGGTGCATAAACATCAAAAAAGTATATGGTTCAGCATTTTTAGGTATATCGATTTTTCTTAAACGTCTTAACTAATATTCTTCTTTGATCATTTCTTTATGTACATGAAGTATCTTGGGCCACATTTTCAAATAGTTACAATATTATTTTTCATTTATTGTGATGCGGTGCCAGAGTGGAAGCTTTGGGAGGATTCCCAGTGGGCCGCTCACTGGACCAATTCATTAAATGTGACAATTAACACATTAGAGAAGAGAAGTGTTAAGAGTTGACTTTCTCCATTTTCTACAGCTGGAACACCACAGCGTCCTCATGCTGAGTGACGGAAGTAATGAGTGACTAATGTAAAGTCGAGCTGACCTCAAATATGTTCTGTAACGATATAGGTAAATGTCAGCCAATCATATGCCTTGCAGACTCACACAAGCTGAGAAATGACATTAACAAGCTTCAAAGTAACACCACTGTAACATTGTTCCTCTTAGTTTTAATCTTGCATAAGTTAGACATCATGTACGTGTCACCGGGAGCTTTTTTATAAAGCTTTCTTGGTCCAAGATACATAAAATATACATGTTGTGGGTTTTCTTTGTACCCGAAATCCTCCTGAATGACGATCAACCCTCCACCAAAACGAACTGCATTTAGCTCCCTACATTGCAACACATAAAAAAAGCAAATTGTCATAAACCCTTTCTAACTTTAGACGCTAAAACAACATGTGAGGATGAAGCTGGAAAGGTCAAAGCCAGTTTTAGAAGTTGAAAGCCATAATGCTGCTATCAGTAAATTTTGATCTCTGCTGCAGTAAAGAGGGGCGCGCACCCGTGCAGCTTTTCAGAACAGCTCCTCTTGAGACTTTAGGCTTACCAAAGCAGCACTGGAACAGATATGGGAATAAGGGGGCTTGTCTCTGCCTATATTTAGAATGCATTTCTTTCATTTATTTATAAAGTGTACTTCATCGCTTTACTCTTTCAGCTGTGCTTCGACACATTCAGGTCAAGCACACGTAAACCTTTCAGGCCTTACCTGATCTGTCTGTTATCGCTGTGGGACAGTACAGGAGCCTATTGGATCGAGCCACAGGATTGAAACTCTATTTAACTCTTATAATTTATATTTTGGCTTCATTAAATGACTGGTTGTTGGGGGGTTATTATGTTTTTATGAAAAGCTCAGTTTGCGTTCATTTCTGTGAGTGAGTTTACTCCTCAGGCAGGGGTCCAGAGCACATCTTGGGCTGCTATGGCAACAAGGCTGGCACCCCTACTGCTGCTTCGTGGCAAGCGCACAAACCCACAGATAGACGCACAAACACACTCCAGCACACTGGAACTGTAGCCACAAGCCTCTTTCAATGGCACGCGGCAGGGAAACTCCGTTTTCTGCCTAATTACTCGGGATTCGGCGCAAAGGGATCGGGAACAACTGGAAGAGGCTTCAGCGTGATATAATGACAACACGCAGTGAGGTTTCTTTAAACACTGTGACAGCCACCAAAACATGTGGCCGTATTTAGGGAAGGAACTGGCCTTTGATATTCTTCAAACACATAAAGGCACCATTATAAAGCTGCATCTGAAAGTGAAAATCTGCAACATCCAGTGGAGGATTTTGTCTGGATAAAAAAAACAATTTAAAAAAAAGTCCTTTGCTTTTTTTTAACCTTATATAAAAAAAAACATCCAGTCCGGCATTCACCGCTCCAGAAACCAACATGCTTCCGAACGGATGAGTCACTTCCATTACTAATTCAGCACGGCTCATCCCAATACACGATGCGTTGCTATTATCCGTGACAGCTGTGTTAACGCTGTTCACCCTCCTGGCAGCCGTTCCTACTCTGCTAATCTGCAAACCATTCAATTTACCCTCCAGATGTGTCGTGGTAATTAGTCTGTTTATTAGATGATTATGTCAGTAAACTGCCCACATCACTGCTGTTGTTGCTGGCAAAAACACAAGGGAGTAGCACTATGTGCACATGCTGCTAATGTCTGATTTTTAATGCAATAAAATACACAGAAACGCACCCAAATTAAGGCCTGTTGAAATGGGGTTAATCTGTTGACGTGGATACATGTGAATAAAGCAGATTAAGTAATGATGATGATCTGTATGTGTTTGTGCAGCCCTATCTGCACGTTAGTTCCACATTGATACCTTTATTACAGAGTTATACCTTCTGTCAATCACTTTTCAAGCGAACATGACAAAGAAAAAGATTAATATGTTTTACTTCCTTGTCTGTACTTTTTTTGAAGTATGAACTTCAATTCTATTTTCCTCCGCTCTGTCATTTGTGCAGCTTTGGTGGCTTTTTTTCAGTTTTTTATTCCATGTATTGCAAAATGCCATTGCTGCTCTGGGGACCTTGGGGCGTTTACAGACGCGTCTGAAAGTACAGAGTGACAGAATATGACTAACAATGTGTTAATCTTTCAGTGCTTTCAGACCATAGCACATATAACCTCAGTCTTTTATACATGTTAATCCCTAAAAATGTAGGTATAGTTATGCCCTCAGTTCATTTTTAGTAGCTTCAAGTTGTTTTGTGCAGATATTGAGGAATGAGATGCAAGAATGTGGACCTGAATCTGATGAGATTGACAAGATGAGAGTGCATTTACCCTGAATACATGGGACAAACGCTGGCGGCACGGTGGTTAGCACTGTTGCCGCACAGCAAGAAGGTCCTGAGTTCAATTCCACCATCAGGCCGGGGTCTTTCTGTGTGGAGTTTGCATGTTCTCCCCGTGTTTGCGTGGGTTCCCTCCGGGTACTCCGGCTTCCTCCCACCGTTCAAAGACATGCAGCTTGTGGGGATAGGTTAATTGGATAATCCAAATTGCCACTAGGTGTGAATGTGCGAGTGAATGTGAGTGCGAATGGTTGTCTGTCCCTGTGTGTTGGCCCTGCGACAGACTGGCGACCTGTCCAGGGTGTACCCCGCCTCTCGCCCTATGACAGCTGGGATAGGCTCCAGCGCCCCCCGCGACCCTGAAAAGGATAAGCGGAAGCGAATGGATGGATGGATGGACATGGGACAAACGTTAAAGGGTCTTAAGAAACCATGGAGAATGTGCTGCCTGTAACAACGTTCAGCATGACCGGTTTGGTGGTGGGTCAGTAACGATGTGGGGAGGCATATCCATAGAGGGCACACACACCTCTACAAGCCCGGCAGAGGTCACACTGGGGGGCCAAGCAAACTCGTGAGTACCATTTTGAGTTCCTACAATGAAAATGGACTAGCCCATCGCTTCATTTTGACACTTTTCAAGCTATCTTTGAGTTCTGTAGGTTGCAAATTTCCATTTCTATCCTTTCATTCCATTCTTAACAGATCACCCCAGTCCATATCAGTATGGTATAAATATAGATCTGTTTCATTGTTTCCCCCAATGAGTTCTGATGTGTTTTCATAGTGTTCCTTTCATTGTTTTGAACAGTATATATTGATACTTATGAAGTCTAGTACAGTTATTGTTCAGCCTGCACTATAATAGCCACCCATCAATCCACCCATTCATTCTCTTCCACTTATCTAATTTAGGAGGGCTGGAGCTTATCCCAGCTGCCATTAGGCGAGAGGCAGGGCTACACCAATGTTTTTGATCTGGGTTTATTTCATTATGCATCAGTAACCATGCAGCTACTCAAGAAATCACTTAAGTTCAGTCCAGCAATTGAAGTAAACTGCTGCAAAGTAGGAAAAGCTATAGAAGTACATAAATCGACTGAAACGTTGAAAGGCTGGGAGATTAAAAGCCCGAGCTCCTCAGCAAGCTGAAGTGTGTGGCACAGCCGAGGAGGTGAGAAGGCGCGAGCTGTCTCGCTCCGTAACACATCAGCTGCACAGCTGATGAGGGATCGCACGTGTGCCCTGCTCTGGTTGATCACAGTTACACACAGAAAAAAAAAAGGTATTTGGCCACACGAGCTGTTGATGCACTAAGGATTTATTTCTATATCTATGTGAAACAGTTGGAGCACTTCCTGAGCAACTTTCACCAGTCAACCATCTGGCTTAAGGGGCAAGGTAAGTGTTGCTGTTAGCAACTAAAACACATTTAGTGGAAGTTTGATTTACCTGTGTGCCACTACGTTGACGCCACTTTCGGAGAAACATGACTTGTTTTTTCTTTGTTTGTTTTTTTGTTATTTAAACCGTCAGGTGAGGAGGGACATGCAGGTCTAAATATTAGGGATATTTACTGGACCACAGTCTTACAAAGCCAGTATGTGACCTAACTGGCTATATCTATGCTGAAACAGCCAAGTACCCCGAGGTGTATCAACTCAACTCAGTGGACAAAAACAGAAATTGCAAAATAATCCTATAGTGCCTGATCGAAACAGGACTTTTAAGGCTGATACCGAAACTGATATTTAGATATTTACCAATATTTGGTGATACTTTTTTGTCTTTCAGATACACGAAATTGAAACATATTTCCTTAACATTTGTTATATGTAGGTGTTTATTTACAACTCTTCTAGGAGCAGCTGATTGTGTTTGTGGCTTCCAAACATGTGTTGCCAAAAGGGAAATTGCAAAGTGCCCTCAGGGTGACAAACTATATTTAAGTTTTAGTTATAAATGTCAATACTGATAGTACAGAAAAGAGTTAATATAGTGGCTGCCCTATGATCGGAAGGTCAGGGGTTCGAATCCACTGAACGGCTACCCTAAGGTACCCCCGAGCAAGGTACCGTCCCAACATACTGCTCCCCGGGTGCTGGATTGGTGGCTGCCCACGGCTTCACTGAGTAAATGGGTTAAATGCAGAGGACTAATTTCCCTAAGGGGATTAATAAAAGTATACATTATTATTATTATTATACATTATATTAAGTTGTTAGCGGTTAAACTGTTAAAATAGCGAGATAACATGATAAACAAGAAGCACTCCAAGAATGCAGAGCTCTGCCAATGCAGCTGACTCTGTGTGAATTACCTTTTTAAGGAATAGTATCATTGTTTTTTTTATACACTGATTTTGTACCTGTTATGTAACGGCTGTGTGCAGGCAGGAAAAGGACCCAAAGTGCAGACTCCAGAGACAAACGTAAACTCAAACAGAACAAAAGTAAGAACCCAAATAACTTACACGGGCAGACAAAACACACAGCTAGATAAGGGTAGATCGCAACACGGACAAACTGAAACACAGGGCTTAAATACACTGAGAAGTAACGAGGGGAATGAGACACAGAAGGAGAGCACAGCTGGGGGAAATCAGAACTGACGAGACAAGGAAGCGTAAACTGAACACACTGAGATAAGACAGAGACCTTCAAAGTAAAACAGGAAACACATAACACAGACTGAACAAAAGACACAGACTCACATGCAGGCACTACAACAGAGGGAACAGAGACGTGGGACCAGGGCAGACACAGACACTGGACACGGGGATATAGCAGACAGGGGAGACAGCAACTAAGGATTACACAGAGACAAACCATAAGACATGACTCTAACGAAAACCCAAAGACTAGAAATTATAAATAATATAATAAACTCAAAAACCCTGGGTCAACGACCCAGGCATCCTAACAGTACCCCATGCCAACATGTTCTCATTAAACATACTTTATAGTGCAGTAAAAACAAGCACAAAGGGCAGGATTTTGTTATTTGCCCTGTTGAATCCATTTTAATATACCTGACACAGTTTTGAGTATAATTATTTTGTATGAAATGTGCAGCATTTATTTCATTCTTTAAAAATGAAAATGTCTTTAAATGTTTAGTAATGAATATCAAATGATATATTAAATGTTTTAGCTTATTTATAATATTTTCTTAGTTTAGTTTAGTTTCTAAATTATTCAAGAACATTGTAAATGTATTCAAATTGCTATGTATTTAAACAGTTAATAAAATTAATCAACTATTCTCAAATAGTATCCCAAGACAACAAATCAGTCTATTGACCTTGAAGGAGAGGTCAGAGGTCACATGTGTCATGATATTTTAAATCTCACAATATTTTTTATATGTTGACAATATATCACAGTTTCTAAGTTATAAGGCTTTTTGTCTATTTTTGACCGATAAATTATTACGTTGACCTTGAAGACCTCGGTGGATATGAGTCAAATTTTAATGGATTGTTAACATGACCCCACTCTGCACCCCTACAAGTTTTATTAGAATTAATTCTAAACCTTTCGAGGTATTGTGTTTACAAACAGGCTGACACAGGCATCTGCTACCAAAAACATAAGCTATAATGAAACGTTCGCTAAAATGAAAGGAGAAAGAAGGGTATTATTGACTGAAATTGCAAGCTACTATGTCAATAAACAGCTGAGGCATTTATTAAACATAATTGATGAATGTTATTTAAATGTCTTTGTAACTTTGTCCAGGTTCAGTTTAAAATGAGCTCAAATGACATTATTAGAATGTAGTAAGTTGTACTGACAAATGGTTTCTTGAGTCCATCTGATCAGATTTTGGTACAGGCAGCGAACCCACAACAAGATGCTTAACTTAGATTTAGCTTTAGTTGACTTTTTGACGTGTTCGGGCTAAAACGACATCGTCATCATCCTTCTGCTTTTGTAAATGTACATTTGCGTGTGCTCATGTGTCTGCGTGCTTTGCCTGATGCATTTTAGAAAAAATATGTTTGCATGCTCTGATGTAAATAGTCCTTGGTCCTTGCGAGGGTGTTGCGCAAGATTGTGTGTGTTATCCCACAGAGCCACAGACTGATAATTGGTGATGACTCATCCAGACCTTTGTTTGTTATTTTGCATGCAGCGAAGGAGAAAGAGTGAGTGAAAGAGGCAGAGAATGGAAATTAGAGGTATATTTGGACAGCTTAAGTGAGGGGGGGGTCAGATGGTATGTTGGTGCACGGTGTGTGTGCAAGTGTGTGTTTGTGTGCTGGCCTAAAAGACGTTTTTGCCTCCCACAATCCATGAAAAAGGCGACAGAAGAGCTATTATGTGTAAATCCATGCATAATTGGAATTGCTTTAAATACACCCAATAGGACAAAACAGATATCAGTAAAAATACAGTTTATTTAGTGAAGCTAAAATTCGACAGTGACCCATAGACTGTGGGGGACCATTAAAGCTCTCTGAAAAGATTTCTGCACTTTTAAAAGGAGTTCCTCTTTAACACTCATACAGTATGTGGCACTGAGTGAGGGGGTACATCATGTTAGATCTCAAAATAAGGTGTGTTACTCATTACACACATTACAAGTTTCCTAAAAAGATTTACACAAGTGTTCAGAAGGATCAAAAGGTCACTAACAAACCAAAACCATTGAACAATATGAATGCAAATGCATGTACAGTGGGGCAAAAAAGTATTTAGTCAGCCACCGATTGTGCAAGTTCCCCCACTTAAAATGATGACAGAGGTCAGTAATTTGCACCAGAGGTACACTTCAACTGTGAGAGACAGAATGTGAAAAAAAAATCCATGAATTCACATGGTAGGATTTGTAAAGAATTTATTCGTAAATCAGGGTGGAAAATAAGTATTTGGTCACCTCAAACAAGGAAAATCCCTGGCTCTCACAGACCTGTAACGTCTTCTGTAAGAAGCTTTTCTGTCCCCCACTCGTTACCTGTATGAATGGCACCTGTTTGACCTCATCATCTGTATAAAAGACACCTGTCCACAGCCTCAACCAGTCAGACTCCAAACTCCGCCATGGCCAAGACCAAAGAGCTTTCGAAGGACACCAGGAAAAGAATTGTAGACCTGCACCAGACTGGGAAGAGTGAATCTACAATAGGCAAGCAGCTTGGTGTGAAAAAATCAACTGTGGGAGCAATCATCAGAAAATGGAAGACATACAAGACCACTGATAATCTCCCTCGATCTGGGGCTCCACGCAAGATCTCATCCCGTGGGGTCAAAATGATCATGAGAACGGTGAGCAAAGATCCCAGAACCACACGGGGGGACCTGGTGAATGACCTGCAGAGAGCTGGGACCAAAGTAACAAAGGTCACCATCAGTAACACACTACAACGGCAGGGAATCAAATCCCGCAGTGCCAGACATGTTCCGCTGCTGAAGCCAGTGCATGTCCAGGCCCGTCTGAAGTTTGCCAGAGAGCACATGGATGATACAGCAGAGGATTGGGAGAATGTCATGTGGTCAGATGAAACCAAAGTAGAACTTTTTGGTATAAACTCAACTCGTCGTGTTTGGAGGAAGAAGAATACTGAGTTGCATCCCAAGAACACCATACCTACTGTGAAGCATGGGGGTGGAAACATCATGCTATGGGGCTGTTTTTCTGCCAAGGGGACAGGACGACTGATCCGTGTTAAGGACAGAATGAATGGGGCCGAGTATCGTGAGATTTTGAGCCAAAACCTCCTTCCATCAGTGAGAACTTTGAAGATGAAACGAGGCTGGGTCTTCCAACATGACAATGATCCAAAACACACCGCCCGGGCAACAAAGGAGTGGCTCCGTGAGAAGCATTTGAAAGTCCTGGAGTGGCCTAGCCAGTCTCCAGACCTCAACCCCATAGAAAATCTGTGGCGGGAGTTGAAAGTCCGTGTTGCTCGGCGACAGCCCCAAAACATCACTGCTCTTGAGAAGATCTGCATGGAGGAATGGGCCAAAATACCAGCTACTGTGTGTGCAAACCTGGTAAAGACCTATAGTAAACGTTTGACCTCTGTTATTGCCAACAAAGGTTATGTTACAAAGTATTGAGTTGTATTTTTGTTATTGACCAAATACTTATTTTCCACCCTGATTTACGAATAAATTCTTTACAAATCCTACCATGTGAATTCATGGATTTTTTTTTTTTCACATTCTGTCTCTCACAGTTGAAGTGTACCTCTGGTGCAAATTACTGACCTCTGTCATCATTTTAAGTGAGGGAACTTGCACAATCGGTGGCTGACTAAATACTTTTTTGCCCCACTGTAAACTCAATTAGATATCCAAGAACAGGAATTCCTCAAAACAAACCATCATAAAAATGTGATCAAATAAAAGGAAACAACACTTGCATGATACAGATCTCTGGTTTTATAAAGACAGCACAAGATAAATAAATGTGGGTTCAATTGTTCTAATACCGAGAACTATTTTTTATACAGGTTCAAACATTTATTCAATAATAAATCAGATACAGAAAGAGTCAAATTGTCTGTTATCCTAATTAGAGATTTTTAGATATAGACAAACATTAACTTATTTTTGATTGTTGATCAGAAATAACTAATGGTTGCTATAAATATACCTTCTGTTTTGACAGAAAAAAATACTGTGGCTGATGCACCAGATGAACCATGGTTTTCTCATTTATGATAGTACACAGAAAGATAACTGTATGACTGAATATCCTGAATGATATCCATTGCATTAATTTTGTAAAAATAACCTTGAAATGCCTGTAGCAGAGCCATAGACTGAGGTTTTTATTTCTAGTTTAGAGATGGACTGTAATACTGCAGGACATCATGACTTCTTTGTTGTATTTCCCAGGCTACTATCTTTATTTGATTTATATCTCTGTTGCAGAGCCCACTGGCATTGTAGTAACTTCCTTCGTCTTACGGGACCCTTTGTGCAACAGGTGATTTATATGTAAAAAACCTTATGTAGCAGTGCTGGTTATATTGTCTCAGTGATGGTAAAACTTCAGAAATGATTTCTTAATATGATATCAAGCAGACTGATGTGATGTATTTTATTAGAATAAAGCTTTATTATCCCACGGATGAGAAATTTGGGTGTTAAACAGCTCTTATAGCAAGGGGAATATAAAATATATATAAAAAAAAATTATTAATCCCTTGAGGGGGACTTTTTTGTAATTAATAAGTGGTCATGAGCAATTCTCATTTCTTTGGACATTGGCTGCTTTTTATTTTTTAGTCCAGTCCTTGTACCTGACCATTACTTCTTGGTTGTAAGTTAAGCTGCTTAACACTGACCTATGAATAATTTAAGCATAAAAAAGGCACCTAACTCAAGGGAGTAGTCAGTGTTGTTTCCATACGTAACAAACAACTTAGCAAGGAACCAATTTCACATTGTATCGCTAGCACCCTGTCACAAAAACGCATCATTTGTTCCCATTCCTTTAGTCTATGAGGAATGTCAAAGATATCACAGTTTGACAGGCATAAAATAGTATTTGTGCAGAAATATTAATAGTATTAGCTAGAAACTCGGCATATCTCAGCATGGTGTGCAGTATATCCTTAAAGGATTCTTGGAAACTGGACAAGAGAAAGACAAATCAATGGTAACAGGTCTTATGGAGTAGTTAAGACATATGTAAAATGTGCTGCTTCAAATTGTCATCAGCATGCAGAACAGTGAAAGTCTACAGCCATCTGTACACAATTGAGGGTCTGTTTTGGTTTGGGGCTGCATTTCTGCCAGCGGAGTTGGGATCTCGTCAACACTGATTGATTTAAGCATTCAGAAAAGTATGATCCGATTTAGATCCACCATGCAATGCCTTCGGGAAAGCATCTGATTGGCAACAGCTTAATTTTTCAGCATGACAATGACCCCAAACGCACTGCCAATGCAGTGCTCTTAAAGCATATATGGATGGAAAAATACACAGTGAAACACTATCAGTCATGGATTGGCCTCCCCAGAGCCCAGACATCAATTGAAACAGAGCGGGATCATCTTGACAAAGAGCACGATGAAAGGCAGCCAACATCCAAAGAAGATCTTTGAATATGCCTAAAGGAGCCTGGAGAACTATTCCTGAACACAACTTAAAGATATAATAACAAAACTTGCCTAAAAGAGTTCAGGCTGATGAATAATGGTGCTCATACCAAATATTGACTTTCAAGCTCATTAGTGCAAATGAGCTTTTTTCATTTATCCAACCTTTTTCCATCTTACATATCCCAACAGTCCTGAGAAGTATACTACACAGGATGTTCAACCCAGTCAGGCTTTCTTTGCTTTAGCTGTCGTAACAAAACAAAATAAGTTTTGTGTTCAGCATAAGTAACCATGGTGATTTAGCACAAGTAACCATGGTGATTTAGCACAAGTAACCATGGTGATTTATCCAGGTAAAAGTCATGAACCAAAGTTCATGACAAAGAATACTCTGACCTTTATCTTAGCTTGCTAGCCCATTAATCTCACATCGTAGTTCACCCCTCTGGACTGAAAAAACTCTTCCTTGGTTAAACCCTTCATGTTCAAATTTCTCAACGATTAGTCCAGGACTATTAGATGACTATTTTAATCATTTGTCCAGTATTTTCACAGACGATTGACCAATTTCCCCTATTTATTTATATGGCTAGCGATCTTATTTTTATGTTAAGGTAACAATTCAAATTCTTTCAGCCTACTTTTGTATTGTTATTTCATTGGATTAATCAATACTGAAAGCTGACAATTTAGTAGCATCAGCAAAATAATTGACAACATTTATGAATTTAGCTAGCTACTGTACAGTATTTCAGCTTGTTATCCATCCTGTTTAGCTCATAACATCATTTCTTTGTGCATGCTGTTGGCTAATAGTTCCAACTATTAGCTATACAGTTAGCGAGTTATCCACTTTTAATCACGTTTAACCATTTTATCTTTTGTAAACATTTCTGCTTATCCAAAGTTTTCCCTTCACTGCCTAAAGTTCCACAGGTCCACTAATTCTTTTATTTAATGCTAACAGCTGAGCTAGTCTTTTCATATACTCCTTGGCTAACCTACCGCAGATGTGCCCTGGATTAGGAATCACTGTCGTAGATCAACTAATGTCACCCTAATGCAGTAGGCCCATTGTGTCTGACTGACAATAGACCTGAACTCTTTCACTGTGCAAGTTGTTCCATTACTCTACAACCTGCTGCTCATAAAAACAGGCTTCCTTGAAACTGCTTCAGTTTCCTCTGTGCACAGTGTAGCCATTAAACTTGTCAGTTTCCTCCAGCACAAGCTGTACATTCATACTGTGTGGAGGGCAATTTACAGAACAAGACAGAACTGTGATCAACCTCTAGTTCAGTGCGATCAGAACCGAGTCTCAGAGCTGCCTCTCTTCAGTGCGCTGCTATTAAACTCATCATGCTCAAAGCTCAGGTTATTGTGCGACCTGGATATCATTAGCAGCTTCTCGCGCTTACTATAGTCGCGCCTCGCTGCCGCAGACTGTGACACCTCCAAGAGCCGATCTCCTTGTTCTTCTCTGTCCTCCAGCCGCTTGTAGCCTTTGGTGCTGCCTCGACTGCCGCTGTTACTACGGCTGCTGTTGCTGCGGTCAAGTCGGGGCCAGCTAGGGTGCTTCCGCTGCTCTGGGTTTACGCTAAGCATGCTCGGTCCGCGCTCCAAGTCCAGAGATTTGGAATGGCTGTTGAGCATGTGCAGAGAGGAGTTGGAGCCAAAGTCACTCCTTGCTGCTCCCGGGGAAAGCCAGCAGCCTGAGGTAGAGGAGGGAGCAGGGGAGAGGGAGGACGAGGATAAGGAGGAGCAGCGGGATGAGGAGGAGGCGGAGTTACTCCTGTGTAGGCCCGGTGGTTTGGAGGCCTTGGCAACGGATGCCACGGGAACCACCAGAGACTCCACGGAGGTCAGAGGCTGCGACCTCTCTCCTTCTCTTCTCTCTCCTCCTCTGTCCTCTTCAGTTATTGCCTCCATCTCCGGCTCATCAATAACACAGTTGTTGAGTTTTATAACAGGGAGCGTAAATGCAGAGATAGAGGAGGAGACAATAGAGCGTGCATGGTGTCCTCCCCTCTCTCCATCTCCATCCGCTGACCACTGGTGACGCATGGAATCCGAATGAACCAGCCCGACCCCGGGGCCACAAAATGGGCGATCCTTATAGAGGGGTGCCAATAGCCCTGCAAAGTTACAATCCATCTTAGCCTGTTCTCTACGTCTGTGATACTCCTCATCCCCTAACAACACCTCCTCCTCTTCTGTAGAACCTCTCCCTCCTCCGGCAATGCTTCCAGCACGAGAAAAGGCTAGGAGGGAGTTGCTGGCTAACCGTGCGGCAGTATCGCAGCCGAAGACTCGAAGATCTCCAACTTCTCTCACACAGGTGCTGTTCCGGTGTTGGTGTTGCTTTTGCTCTTTCTGCCTGAGGCGGTGGATATCGATGACTGTGGAGTACATGTCTCTCATATGGATGATCTACAGCAAATGAAAATCGTATTAGCAGAAGTAGCAGCAGCAGCAGCATTTATTTTAGATTACCTGAAAATATTTGAAGCGTTTCATTAAAACACATTATCTCCCTGTAGTTTTAAATTTGTGCACGTTGCCACCGTGTGGCCTTGGGGGACATGTTTCTCACAAGGATTACCAGTAAAGGGAAGGGAGAAGGAGTGGGCTAATTGAATCAAAGGAGAGAAGAAGAGAGCATGGAAACAGAGGGAATTTGATCAGAGGGAAAATTGCAGAGCTAAAGGTGGAAGGAGATTGGAAGAAGTCTGATCTGCATGTTATGGGGATGATGAATATGGATGACTAGAGTGTGCATGCCCTTTATTTTCTAGAGAGTGGAGGAGGGACAGAAACAAGAATCAGTGACAAGGAAGAAATATTAACCACAAGTTCTGGCTTTTAAATTTAGAAAAATCTGATGGAAATATTGCTAAAGAACCTACTTTTGAAGCAGATTATGCAAAATATAAAGTTGCATTACCCACAAAAACCTTCCAACTTCTTTGTTTCCCATACAGCGTTTGAGTATTTCGACTGTGCGCATCCTGATGCGATGATTTCAGCCTTACCTTGGTTTCCCTGTCTCTGTTTTCGTGAAGTATTGCATTAGCACAGATGAAAATAAAAATCCCAATGCCCATGGTGAAGGGCCCGAGCATCTTCATCCTCTCAGAGTGAAGATGCTGTTCTAGGAATCGCATCAGAGCGCTCTCAGTCTCCTTGGAAGGCGTACCTAAAACCACAAAACAGCGAGATGAGCCATGAGAGGAACAAACTTTTGCCAGCAGGTTTCTAGTCACCCTTCTTCACCTTGCCCATTGTGGCTCGCATTGGCTGCATCCTTTTCTGTCTTGACTCCAGTTCCTCCTCCAGCGAGTATGGCTTTACTGTGAGGCCAGTAACCTAGCGTAGCCATGCCAATCCCTATGGCCAAGATGATCAGTCCCAGAAGGAGGAAAAACCCTGATGCGGAGTAGAGACGGAGTCTACCTCGCACCACTACGACGTCGGTGCGCCTCTTCCTCTTCCTAAATGAAAAAGGATGGCAAGAAAACACAAATGGATTTTTGGAGGCAACAGTTTAACAGCAACGGGTAACAAATACAGCAAATTTTCAGAGACTGCAGAAGCAATTTCACCAAAAAACATTAGCTTTTGTGACAATATCCTCTTTCCTGCTGCAGAGGCAGCAATTTAAAAGGGTAATTTATAGTTCTGTCTACTGCGTTAAAATGAATGCACATGACAATCACCTAGGAGCGGCCTCGGGGGCGACGTGTCCCAGGCCCGGCGATGTCGATGGTCGATGCTGAGAGCGAGCAGAGTCCTGGCGCTTTAGCTTGGCCAAGCCTGTTAGCACACCTGCCGCTGCAGTCATTCTTCACCTGCAGACACAAATTAGGAGTTAATGACTTTTAAATTCTACTGTCTAATCAGCATCCACGTCACTGGTTTACAGTTTGTTGCTAAGAGATTGTTAGGGCTTTGGTGCATACAATTACAAGATGCTGCTGCTAAAAAAGAGATGTATTTGGCATAGGTATGCACAGTATAGTCACAGTGAGGAAAAAACACAACTGTATCAAAACACAGATGCACATGTGTGTCAGTATAGTCACAGTCTCCCAGGTAGTCCTAATATATGATGTGTAAGACACGTAATAGTCAGTAGCACACCGTCTCCCACAGTTGTGCAGATCACAGCTCTGTTTGTGTGATTTAAAGCTGATGTGTCACCTCATGCACTTTTTCAAAGCTGTTTTATTTATTTTTTTGCTAACGGGGAAAGTGTGTCATGACGAAAGCTTGTTTTAGCATCTTTCCAAGTCCCAGAAATACTCTTTAGAGCCTAGCAGTGATACAGATGTAAGCACACCAAGCAGCACAACAGCCTGCTCTGCTCATGTTTTGTTCAGCTGCTTGTTGTCAGTCTTCAGGACGATCATGGTGCAAGTGTGCAAGTGTAGATGCACATGAAGCTGTACATTCAGGCCCAGTGTTGCCAACTTAGCGACTTTGTCGCTATATTTAGCGAGTTTTCAGGCCCCTTAGCGACTTTTTTTTCTAAAAAGCGACTAGCGACAAATCTGGTGACTTTTTCTGGTGTTATTGGAGACTTATTTATGACAACTTTTTGACGTGATGAGCGTGTTGCTCTTACTCTCAACAAGCAGCGGTGCTGCCGTGGGCACCTCACCCGTACTAAAGCGCTCACGGGCGGAGGATAGTCCTCCCCCAGCTGCAGGAGATGTTCACACCTATGCGTCCAAACTGCAAATGAACCGCGCATGAGCAAAGCCGCTGCTCTCGCAATGACTGTAACGCAGTCAGTTCTTCCTTTACTGTTATGCTGTTTTGTGGATCACAAGATTTAAAACTACTTATAAACACACACACACAAACTCCACCACAGTGCCTATTTCGGGTCACTTTTGCCGGTCGAAGCCCGGATAAAGGAGCAGGGTTGGAATTGTGACATTAAAAAACAATAATTGCTAAAAGAAATTTAATTTGTAGTTCTAAATAAATTCTAAATGCATTTAGGACGTTTTTTGCTTACTTTATGTCTCTTCCACGATGTTATTTCTCTCTCCAACAGCGTAGGTTACAATTATATTAGCATGACCAATTATGCAAATTAGGTGATGACGTCATTTAACGACTTCTAGCGACTTTTAGGACAGCCAATAGCGATTTTCCTTACTGAGGAGTTGGCAACACTGTTCAGGCCTGCAGGATGCTTGTAGGATGTAAAGGAAACAAATCCCAAAAGCATACTTGGCTTGTGATTTGAGTCTTGTGTAGTGTGTTTCATTCTGATTCACATCCTGCATTTATTGCTTTTGCATGTTTATTGTTTTTCCTCCTGTCGTTATTTGCATTTTTTAAAAAGCTGTTATAGATTTTAATAAAATACATCGCCTCAATTCTGTCATAACATTCGAATGAATCATGGTCTCTGGGCTCACCAGCTGCTCATACATCTATTATCGTTATTAAAGGAAGGGGGCTTAAACAAACACAGGCTTATTTTGAAAGCACTCATTTGGGTCTAAATGCCTGTTAATCTGACCTCACATGAACATTAGCATTGTCCTGTTGCGCATGAAGAGGATTACACTGACTGAATTTGTTGCTGAGTGACCTTGGTACTAAATTTAAATGCAAATTTCAGATGAAAATGTGAAAACAGTTCAGCAGTTCAGAGCGAGCTCTGTAAAAATTAGCAGCGAACAACCGCTGGTTTTCTTTTGCACTCCTGCTAATTTTATTTGTGATTTTTATAGGGTTTTCTACCAGACTACAGCCCCCAAAGGTAATCAGTAAGTCAATCACCCAGTTTATGTGAAGTGTGATCAAAGTTCTGAGTTTCATCCTGCCCTCTCAAGCGCCTCCAGACTGCTTTCAGGAACTTGCATCCTCAAACTTGCAAAGAGAAAAAAAAAAGCATCAACTTCTCTTTCAAACTGACCCATGCTTAGTATGGAGGGCCACTGCTGCTGCTCATAATTAAGTCTCCCTGCAAGACCCAACGTTCACCACTTTTTACTTGAAGAGGACAGAGTGTCCACGCCTGAAGGAAGCACATAAGGTCAAGAGCAGGATCAGGAGCATACTCGCCTTTCCCACAAGGTTGTGCGATGTGAATTTGTGAAGCTATTAATGCAGAGCTCTGCTGTAACATCCTGACGTTTGAAGAACAACATCCAGAACCTGCGCTACTGTTCATGCCATAATGTGTCGGCACTTAAAACAGAAAGAAAAAAAGAACCTGCTTTTTGTTTCTTTGGCCACACAGGTTTGACTCCTCGCTTCTCCACGACAACGTAACAAAGTTGGACTCCAGTTGAGTGATCTAAATATAGCAGCTGTGCTGGAAGCATGCGATTGGTCCATGAGAAGATAATCCCAAACAGGGCTTTTTAAAAATAATACATTTGACTCACTTATCTTAACTGCACTACTGTATAGTTCTGTGTAAATAATCATTCTGTACATACGATAATTTTTAATCCTACAACTGTTTATAACTTGCATAGTTCACATTTCTGTATAGCTGTATATCTCAGATTTCTGTATAGTTTTTCATATTTATATCCTGTACATAGCCTGTACTCACTACAGCCTGTACATACTTATAGTTATAGAATATTCATAACATACTTCATACCGTGAACATTATAACATACCATAATAGACCCATTTCTGTAATATACTTACATATCTATTGCTAATATACATTGTAATATATCTATATCACAGCTAAAGCACTTCTGGATGGATGCAAACTGCATTTTGTTGCTCTGTACCTGTGCATGTGCAATGACAATAAAGTTGAATTCTATTCTATTCTATTCTATTGTATGTGCTGTTAACCCACCTGAGCACAAAAACAACCATACAATGATGAATTTTGGCAGCAACTGGACATTCCAATATTTCACAAGTTCATTGTCTCCAATATTGAATAAGACTGTAGTTTTTGAACAGTTTCTACAGTTTTTCAGTAAACAATTCATGGAAAAAATAAACCAAAAAAATGGTTAAATCTATTTTTCTTGTTTTGTTTTGTTGTCTTTGAACCTTAGCTGGGTTCTCACATGCTGCATCACATACTTCTTTTTCCTGACTCTTATGTACTCCGTTTACATCGCTGAGTCCTCACTTTGGGTTTTGGACTTTCCAAAGCTGCATTTTGGTTTTCTCTTTTTCTGGAACCTTTAAACAGGAGAAACAACAGCTGTGATACTGCTGAATGATGATCTTAACGTTGTGCAACACAATCATTTAAAGCTACGGTAGATTATCTTAGGGTGTAGAGGTTAACACATTTAATTGGCAGGCATATGGCTCTTTGTTCAATTCCAGCTAGACACACACAAATCCCCTTAAGGGATGGTTCGGGAAGCTAGCTGCTGTGGTGACCCTTTGCGGCAAGGGAGTAGCTTTAGTAATATAAACTTTCATTTCACAAACAAGCTTACCAGCAAATAACTTGAGGCCAAATGTCTAGTGTAAATGCATAAAGCACTGAGTAGATTGTACTAATAACGGTGCACTTGAAACACTTCTAGCCCCAAAGGCAGGAAGTATGCAATCAGTTCCATTTGCCTGTTTGTCAGCAGTCTAGTGTCCACAGTTTTCAAGATATCATTTTCCAATTTTGTGTGACGATAGACCAATAACAGCTCCAGCTGACGTCATCGTATTATAATAAGACAAATGTCATGAAAGGTCAGTTTTAGCATGGCCCTCTCTCTCTGCTTTCTAAGTGCTATCAGACATGCTCGCTTATGTATTTATTATTTCATGATCACAGGCATATTCAGAAGAATATAAAGAATACTTTAATGACCCATTGCCTGACTTAGAACAAATGTGATGTCATTCTTTCTGTATTACTTACTTTTATGTACCATACATATGTTCTGTGTAGTCGTGTGTTACAAAGTTATTTGGTTCCCAGGTTTGTAAACAGTATGTCAGCCTTCGGGCATGTGCGCATGTCTGTATATATAAAGGATCACACAAATTTAGCATGGGAATGATAATACACCAATGACCTTCCCTTTTCTTTTTTTTGCTTCCACGTGTCCATCCTGTCTTCCTTTTTCTTCCAAGAAGGCACAATCTGTAAATCTCCCCCTCTCGCTTCCATTCTCACCCGCTGTCTGTGTGCTAATGCATTCTGGTTGTGACCCTGAATAATGTTTGCTTTCCCTACTTTCATTCTGTCTCCACCCCAGCTTACGTTCTCATCTTATCGCTCTCTTTGTTTGTCTCTCTCTTCCCTCCCACCCTCTGTCCTCTTCGATCTATTTTTAATCTGTATCTAATTTTAATTGAATTTTATTCGGTCACTTTCCTGTTTCGCTCTCTCCCTCCCTCCCTCCCTCCCTCCTTCCATTCCTTCCTTTCTTTTCTTCTGCATATCTGAAAGCAATAGTCAGATTTAATATTCAAAATCAGACAAAGCTTTTAGTATTCAAAGTAACTGTGAATCACACACAAGACCAGACGTTCTCTCCTCCTACCCTCTTTTCTCCTTCTCACATTTTAATGTATTTTTCATGTCAATCATCTTATTGGTTGAAAAACTGCTGTAAGAGAGCGCTCTCCACCACAGATGGTGAATCACACAAGGACAAACACAACCAGCCACTTTTCTCAGGTTTTCTGTGCTCCCCCTCACTCTGCCTCTCTCTCTCTCCCTGATTCTCTCCCCTTCGCTCCTCGGTGTGCGTCAAACAGGAACCCACACAAATGTTTCAAGAGCAACGGGAGAGATTTCCTCGGTTTACCGAAACAGGAGGAAAAAGGATGGACGGCGGCGGCAAAAAAGAAGGGTAGCGAGAGCTGGAGTTAGGAGTAGAAAGTAGAGGATAGATGACAAAAGGAATGCAAGAACAGAAAAAGAATTGAGGATGGAGTATATTTATTTACATCAGTTCATGTAAGGTGCAACACTGAGTCATGCTTTCATCACAGAGGGGAAAAAAAGCAGTTAAAGACAAAAAAAAAAAGGGAACAATTGTTCTGGGACAAAGTGGGGGTGATGAGTGATCGAAAGAGGATAAAAAAAGAAAAAACAAGAGGAGGGTAAAAATGCTTTTCCTGACAGCTGTGAAAAGACCACAAAAGAAAACAAGCTGAGTGCATCCATAGTTTTAACAAGACTGGAGTAAAAAAAAAGAAACCAACAACAACAAAAAAGAAGAAGTGCTGTCACACAGATAACACCAGCAGCCTAATGAGAAAGCACTCAGGCTCTGACACATAAAGGCTTTCCATGTGCAGTGACCAAAAGAGATGAAAGTTAACATTCAGTAATCGAGCTCGCCACATGCATTCAGCTCATGTCCTTCTTCTTCTTCTATTTTAAAGACTTATTGTGAGCTTGCTGCTTAAACGGTGATGAAACACACAAAACTCGTGCAAAAACCCGCTGCTTCGTTTCCAGTCCGCTGCCTTGCTGGGCAGTTATCTAAATTGGTCTAAAATGAATAATAAATCAGGCCTCGTGTGATCACCTTAGTAATTGCTAAATTGCTGCAGCGGGTTTATCTTTGGGTGCTTTCGGTAAGGCACGAAAACATATTAAAGCAATTTGCCTCACCCTTTCAGGGAGCGAACTCATTCTCTGTGAAGTTATTTAAGCATTTGGAGACGTTTTAAATAGATGCATCACATCTCTCAGGGCAGAGAGTTCCCTCGGCACATTGTAACACCTCCTCCTTTTTTTGTAGCGTGATAATGCCGATAACAGCTAATCTATAGGTGACGCCACGTGATATATTGTCCCTATAGCAACTATATGCTGCTGCTAGCTGACACGTTTCCATAGCAACTGCCAGCTGTGTGCACTGGGATGACAGGTGCATCATTAGCATGTGTACTATCAACACAGGGGCATTCCCCATGCATTATTTTAAGCCAGTTTTGACCTTTAAGTTGTTTCCACCTCTACCTCTGCGTGAAAGAGGTTTGATTAAGAGGGGGAGGGAAGGAGAGGATGCTGGAGACTTTTAAATCTGAAAGGGACACACCGGAGATTAAGACCTATATTTCTTTTTCTTTTTTCACAGCTACCTTCAGGGTTTCAGTTACATCTTGTTTATGTGATTTGTGCTAAGGCTCTACAACCCAGCTTTCTCTAAATCCTCACATTAGAGAGGAAATGATGCAGCGTGGAAGAGGAACGAGAACATGACAGGTGGGATAGAAGGAGAAACTGAGAAGCTGAAGGGAGAGTAAAGATGTGAGACTGGAAGGAGACACAGCCAGAGGAAGGAGACAGGGAGTAAGCGACTACAGGAGACACTTTGATCTACATTTAACAAACTCCAGAGACTTTTTATTTTTTTGTACTCTGAGCATGCTGAGGAAAGTTTGTTTCAAATGACTCACTGCAGTGAAGTGTGCGCTGACATGTCATGGAGAAAGAACTTGAATATGGACACAGATGGAGTACGAAGGAAAGAGGCAAGGAGAGATGTAATGAGAGAGGAATGAGCAGGAGGATAAAAATGGAGCTTGCTAGGGAGGGAAAATCTGGCATCCAATGTTACATGTCTCCTGTTACAATTATAGTGGGTCATTTGTTTTTGTTTATGCCGTAAAGTTCTCTGCTGAGGTTAACTGAGGCCATGAAAATGCAGAGACAGACAAAGCCCCCCCTCCCTCCCCCCTCCTGCTGAAGTTAAGGTCATCTGCCATAATCGCATGGAGCTGAGAGTCTAACATGGAAACAACACACCAGCACGACTTAACAGCGTGGTTTTATTTTAATTCAGTGAATATAATTATGACTTTTTAATAGTTTTGCAAGTATTCAGAATATTAAAATGTAGTTCACTTAATGCTCTCGAGCCAGGCGTGATGGAAATTAACTTGCAGGAGTTAAGAACAAAAAAAAGTGAACAAAATCAGATCTTTGTGTTCTGTCCTTTTAGCTTAAAAAGCTTAAACAATTATACCATCAAGCTTTTTTTGTAGGTTTTTTTTTTATTCCCATGTCAAAATAAAGCACTTCAGATTCATTCTACACCTACGCTAATGGTGACAATAATGTAATTCATGAAAGAGTCTATAAAGTTCATAGACTGACTTAATTTGATAAGAATGAATTTACTGCTTGCCAATTTATTTGCTTCTCTCGTAGCTCTGCCCATTCAAGTTAGATCCTCCTCTGCTCTCGAGCAGAGTCAATAGGCTGTTATCATAAACTGTATATAACACAGATATCAGCCGATTAGCGCTAAGCAACAGATTAATAAAACACAATAAGGATCACTCACTAAATAGAAGCCAAAACGTCTTGGACTGGATGAAGATGGGTATAAACTTAGCAAAAAAAGTAAGGAAATGTTGCGTTTGGTTGCTGTAACAATGTTTCTTGGCGATAAATCTTACACTGTTTGTAAATGCATGAGCAGAGTTGAGTATGGGGGTTGCACCCATGAAAAATGTCAAAAGCCAAACAGATTGTTCTGCTATTAACTCTTGTTTGGTGCCATTTATTTGATTGGATGATTTAAGTCTGAAGAAACACGACATATTAGCAGTTTACGCAGTTTATTAATTTAACAAACAGGTGCCTCTGGAGGTGGAAGAATGCTACACAGCTATAACAAATTTTCCACTTGAGGTTGCCTCCACAGACTCTCAATGTCCAAAATTACAGATCTACGAAGCACATTTACAGCTGGGTGCAAAATATGAATTCCCTCCTCATAACTCATAACAACTCTGACTGAGGGCAAGTTTTGTTTTTGTCACCTGGATAATTGACATAGGTTCATGGCTGCCTTGACTGATAGGCGTCCCGGCACGGGCTCTGGAGCCAGTTAGTTTCTGCTAGGCTTCGTCCACTACTGCCAGTCATTAAACTGCACCTCTTCAGTGTATGTGTGTGTGTGTGTGTGTGTGCGTGCATGCTCTTTATGCCTGTTGGAGCATTTTTAATGGATTGTCTGTCAAACAATATGGCTTGCTGTGCAGTACAGACCATCCCAGAAATTTGCACGCATCACTTGATGAGTGGAATTTTGCACTAAATAGTTGATATGTGTGTGTCTGTGTGTTGCACTCGTATATTTTCTGAATGGTGCTTGCTAATCAAGCTGCCTAGTATAAATGTCACCTTCACATTCATATAAGATAATATTTGGCTCCAAAAACGAACACATTGGCAGTCAAAACACTGACTGACTGTAACTGTAAGAGCTTGCATTGCGTCTGAAGGCCGCCAAATGGCGATAGATGTGGTTGCAAAAAGGATTTCTGGTTCTATTTAAGTGGGAGAATGTCTTATGTTTATGGGCTCAATCATACATTTTGGGTCATTTTGAATAAAAAATACATCCATTTTGTAAATCTTGATGATACCATGTTTCAAAAAAACTGAATTATCTGTGCTATACCTCACATACAATGGCTACAGAATTGGCAATCACAAGTCATATTGGCTAAATAAGCGTGTGGCTTCACAGTCAGACCTGCCCCCTTCATCACATCCTATTGTTTGCAACCACGATAGCAACAAAACCAAAACACTCATGTCGAGGTTTCAAAATGTGGCTTGAGAAACTCATTTTGAGAGTGATGTCACAGTCACTACATCCATCT
Organism: Neolamprologus brichardi; assembly: GCF_056152115.1. Classification (NCBI taxonomy): domain Eukaryota; kingdom Metazoa; phylum Chordata; class Actinopteri; order Cichliformes; family Cichlidae; genus Neolamprologus; species Neolamprologus brichardi. Next base: position 6,316,041 of record NC_142118.1, on the reverse strand, counting down.
TTTATGCTAGCTATGGTAGGAGCACATAGTAGTATTTTATAGAACACTGTACAAGTGTAATATGGACTAGCTAGTGCGATCTCTTACAGATGACTTCTCTGCTTCTCCAGGCATTTAGTGACTGTGAAAGTGAAGACACATGGATTATGCATGCTGTGCCCTGCATACACACTGGGAACAAATCTCTTTCATGCAGCCAGATGTTTCAGTAATCCACTTTGTTCACTCCTGACATGAGATGAGATGTTCTCTAGTTGCCCTTCCAGAAAGTTCAGAGGTCACACTCAGCTCCAGAAACATACCCCACAGCTGCTCGATCAGCTGCTGATCTAAAAAAAAAAAAATGTGCTGGTGCACGTCCTACAAAATATTTCTTTTTGTCTGTTGCTTTTCACCTACATTGAAAAGCTCATGCTGTCCAACTCAGAACCCGCTACATGGCACTTTGGCCAATTAGTAGGTGTAAGTAACAAGAGCAGTGACAACGACATGAACCCTGACAAGATCAGCATTATGTGAGAAAAGGAAAAAAACTGGCGACATGATCATTTTTTTAACCACTTCAGCGTCACATACTCTGCTTGTTGTAACATTTCTACAACGATTGGGTATAGTGCCGAAAAATACAGCACAAGTTGTAGTTGAGAATACGTTATGCAGTAATTGGCAACTCTTACGCTTCTCATTAGGGATGGGTACCGGTATCCGGTACCATGATGGCACCGGTTCTGACATAAACGGTAGTAACCAGACCGAAAAGCAGCACACATTTCGATGCTTTATTTCGGTGCTTTTTTTGTCCTGAGCTGTGATGCACTTTAGATTCTAGCCAATCATTTTACGTTTCCGAGGATAGTAGGCGGGTCCAGGTACGTCCGTTCTTTTAGAGCAGAGCTACAGATTAAAAATGCCCAAGGCGAAGCGGTCAAAAGTCTGGCTGTACTTCACAGCAAAATATGCAAACTCAGCAGCCTGCAACAAGTGCTTTAAGCTGATACTGTGCAAAGGAGGTAACTCCTCAAATCCGATTAAACACTTGGCGACGCATAGCGTTTTTTTTAAAAGCCGAAAAATGCGCCGTATTTGATAGCTTGCTGCGAGACCTCACACCGTGCACATCTACTGCGGGTGTGGTGCCTGTTATCGGACCCGGAGTTAGCAACATCCCCCAAAAACCCGAAGATTAGAGTCCTTGCCCCTAGCCCTGCCAGTGTAGCAGAAATGATGACGGATGATGATGGCAGCAGCAGCCGTTCTTCTCTGCGTGAGTAGCTTAATGTTGTTCGTGTGTAATTTACGTTGAGTAGGCTAACCACGTTATTACATTAATGCACGTAAGGTGAACTAGCAAACACCATCATAGCTACATGCGGCTGTCTTCTTGTTTGATGGCAGATACTCCCTTCACCCTGGCCAAAAAGGCTAAAATGACCAAAGAAAAAGTGGGAAACAGCTAAACATGAGAGGTTTTTGGATAAAGTTTGTGTTTTTTCCATTGTTTAAGCACTGCTTCCAGCCAAGAGTGATACCATATATGCCCCATAGCTGCAGAAAAGGCTAACATTGTTATCTTTTCACAAAAAACAGCTGAACATGAGAGGTTTTTGGACCAATTTTGTGTTCTCCATTCTTTAAGCACCGGTTTGAGCACCGTTTAAGCACCAGCACTGTTTCAAAAGTACCGGTTTGGCACCAGTATCGGATAAAACCTAAACGATACCCATCCCTACTTCTCATCAACATGAATATAACATTGTACTGCTGAAAATTTAAAGTGAACAAGCCTGGTTGGGAGTCACCAAGCTCCTAAAGGTAGTAAAAAATTAAATGATGTAAGTTTCCTAGCCTAACAAGTACAACAGAGCACACTGGAGTGTGATCTGCGTGGGTTAAGTCAGTCTGTGCACGCAGAGGTCTAATCAGCCAGAGGTGACTTTGCGCAGACCCTGTTGAATCGTATTAACCTTATCGCATCTCGCGCTGCTGCTGTCCAATGTAAAGGACCGCTGTGATTTATGTCTGTTTCCTTGGCGCTCTTTAGGGAACAGATAAGACTATCAGAAGTAAAAGAAGAAGAGAAAAAAAGAGGAAAACAGATAGAAACGAGTGTTTGTGTAGTGCCACACTCCTACAGACTCATGGTCAGGGGGTGAGTCATCTGTCTGGAGAATATGTCCCTTTATGTTTTCCCGCTGACCTTTTGGCAGTGCATTTTCTGAAGCGAGTGCTGGAGTGTCAAATCATCCCCCCCCTTCACCATCTTGTTTTTTTCCCCCTCGTTATTTTGTTGATACATACTCCTTTTCTTTTTTAAAATCTTTTTTTGCACATATCCTTCACGCTGACTCAGCATCATTGCCTCCTGTGATAAATTCTCTACTTAATTGAATTAAGTTTTGCATTGAATCATCGGATGCTTATGCCAGGCGTAAGAGCGTGCGTGTTTGTGTGTTTATGAACTGGAGTGAGCCCCCTGTTGATTCCATTAAAATGACTCATTCTGTCTTCCTCACAGCTCTGAGTGTCAGTCAGTCACCCACACTCATCCTGGGACGCGAGCTGGCCCCAGCAGCCCTGCAGCAGTGGTGGACAAACTGGACTGAAACATGAAATAATTCATTTGTGATGTTGCTTTCCTTAATTTGATTACTAACATTTTTTTCCAACCCCAAACCAGAATTTGTTCTTCTCCACACACACACAAAGATCTTATTATTTCATCAAGGAGGTCTTTGGAGTGAGAAACTGAAGGAACTGCTGACCTACCAAAGGGGGTATTTAAACAGGATTATCCGGTTAGCACGATATCTGTGACGGAGGATTAACTAACACATCACTCGACTTCCTAATTATTCCCAAATTAAACCCAGATCCAGTTCTCTGCATAGTGTTTGGCAGCTAAATTTGTCTTATTATGAGCCATTTGGCTGAGTGAGTTACCCTAGTTCTTCAAACGGCCCTCAAGGTGAGGCTGACTCTTAATTCAAAATCATTTCATTCACACTGCACAATAAAACCAGTGACGGTGCACCTCCTGTTAAAGTGCTCCACATTCTTCTTCTTTTGAATCTTTATAAATGTGCCCATGAAAAGGCAATCATCACATTTCTCTGCTTTCACCTCAAAGTCGAGTTTAACATGCGTATAGATGAGACGACTCTGTAAAATCATAACTAGAAGCCAGTCGTGGTCCGTATTCCACCTACTCAAGTGTGATGTGGAAACAAGAAGCCTCTGGTGCACATGCACTGTGCAGCACTGAGCTAGTTTATTGCATAAATGTTTGTAAAGACATTTTTAAAAAAAGTCATATATTACTGTTACATCTTTGTGTGCTCCTAATATTGCTTGAAGGTTTCTGACAATAGGCTCACTAAAATTGTTTGACCTTTAATCATCTTTAATCCATCTTTGGAGGCTTACATGCATGCCATCACGTTTTCTTGGCTACCAGTTGGCCAGTGATAATCAAGAGACAGCAGGCTGGCCTAAACAAAGGATCATCTCAGCCTTGGCACAGTAAAATGATCAGAGGATTCCCTCCAAGATAAAACAGCAAATAAACAAACCACACAAAGATTAGCACAGCTCATAAAAATGATAATAGTAAGATGACACGTATCCCCACTCATCAGTCTTTCAGTCTTTGTGGCTGATGTTAAACCTTTTTATTCTTCAAACATTGAGCATTGTAAAATATGCATGTAAATAAAAGGGAGACTGTAAAACTGTCAGCTTAAATCTGATTGAATACGTCTCCCCTTGAAGAGTTTAAACCACAACTAAGCTCTTACCTTTTTACAAAAGCCGAGTTTTCACCGTCAGTGTGCCATTAGGCATGCGGAGGGATTAGGCTATAACCTAGGGACAGTAAAAAGCCATCTTCCACTTTGAAGGCTACTTCCAGTGAGATGCCATGCTGGAGAAAATGAAGATGACAGGAGACGGTTCCACTCCCAAGCGACAGTACTATTTGCTGACATCCAAGCTTCTTATTAACGGAGGCGACGATGGTCGTTAGGCTTCTGTGGTTCGCCAAGTGAGACTGAAATATTTCAAAGTGCCAGTTCTGATGACTTTATCCTGCGCGAGGCACGTTTTACGCCATATGGAGAGTACGCGCGCTCGAGGAGGGTGGCGAGGCACGCTAATTACGACTGAAGGAAAATCCTTTCTGCCTATTTAAAGTCCTAAACGAAGTGGTTGTAATTCCCCAGCGGAGAACTCTGTTTTATTTGTGAGAAAAGACAACAAAGGAAGCTGATATGATCCCCTTCCTTCGACTGGCTCGATGTAATGCGTAAAACTCCCGGTATCCTTGTTTTCGAAAAAAAAAGAACTTCAATTTGCGTAAAGAGGGAGAAGGAAAAATATATATTTTTAAAAACAACAACCAAAAACAACAAAAAAAACGTCTTAGAAGCAAGGAGTTTCGTGTAAAGAAAATTGGTGAAAAGTGTAGAGCGCGTTTTATTCCGCTGACTTGCAGGGAGAAGGGGCAGCTCCAACCATTTCTTCTAAAAGCGCTATAGGCTTGTGAGAATGTGTGAGCGAGTGAGAGAGGAAGAGGAGGGAGAGGGAGAGAGAGAGGTAGATGGGGGTGAATGTGTTGTACGCGCGCTGTAGCACTTTTATATGCATGTGTGCGCTTCGGGCGTGTGCGTGTTTACGAAAGGAAAGCAGGCAGGCTTCCACGCGGAGCACTTTCTTGCATTTGTGGCGCGCAAAAGACAAGCGAGACTGATTTCTGAGGGGAAACAGATGGACATGTCATTGCTTTCTAAGCAAAGACAAACATGGATCCGCTTGCAGTAGTTTTACAGATCTTTGTGGGCGCAGTAAGCAGCAGGAGTCTGAAAACTGGGTAACCATAAAAGGCCGAGGAAGAGTAAGCATGCTTTTATGTCTAACTGCGGCACTGGCACGTTTCTCCGGGTTTTCATGTAAATAGACATCAGATGTCCAGATGCAGCACTCGGCGCTGTGTCTTTGTCAACTTCTCAGCTTTCCTTTACACACACACACACACACACACACACATACACACACACACACACACACACACACACAGAGAGAGAGAGAGAGAGAGAGAGAGAGAGAGCAGCAAAAACGTTACAGATGTTGGCATGTGTGTCATTTCCTGTGTTTACAAGCTGGAAGAGTTTCAGGGAAGTATAGCAGCTGGGTGGAGCTGAAGAAGAGAATTTAAGGCATTTGGGCGGATATTTAACAATAAGCAGTAGGTGTGTGTCTGTGTGTGAGAGAAAATGTAAGAAATACAGAGAGCCCATTATTTGTTCAGATGGCTCAGATTAAGTTGCTGAGAAATGAAACCTCAAGAGCAGCTGAACATACACATGCAGAGGAGGCAAAAGTCTTTGTGCTGGTATGTAAGCATCATTTTTGACCCTGAATGTGACCCTTACATACCATCTTTACCCCAATCCATCTCATGCCAATAACAAGTGTAAATGACTAATTATTATGTAATTATTATGTAATTAATGATTGATCAATATTATTTACTCCCTCTTGATCACAAAATTTTTGTATTATTTTATGAGCTACTGATTGGTGGCTTTGTTCTTATACCCAGAGCCTTGAATACTGCTGAATAGTCAAAGCTGGTAGTGTCCCAGGTACTCACACTCACACCTGTCTTTAGTGCCAGTTGTAAGAACAGCATTACTCCAAGCTCATCTCTTCTTAACCCAAAACACAATCCTTTCCTAATCCCAACTTTCACAAAATAGTTTGGCGGTTAAACTAAGAGCCATCAAAGCAAAAGTAAACAATAAAAAGTGAAGCAAAACAGGACACAAACTGCTGTCTAAGAGTTCACAGTATTTAAGCCACCAACAGTTCACACAAGAAAAGTGCTACATCAGTACCTGACATGTCTGCTGTGCTTAAATGTTCTTTTTAAGTCAAAAGTTTAAAGTTTTACAGTTTTAAAGTCTTGAGCCACACTTTGTTTATACTTCTATATTTTGCTTCTAAGGAGCAGACTTGCTTGTAGTCTTGAGCAATAGCTCTCCAGGCTTTCTGAAAATGTACCGACCATTGTTGTTTTTTTAAAAAACATTTTTATATTTATCTTTAGGGATTAAAAAAAAGAATGCCAATGATAACTCAGTTTGACAGACAAAGAGTATTTTTTGAACCTACAAAGGAATTTTCAATGCACTATTATCCAGAAATGTGTGCAATTAATCTTCAGAACATTTGACGAAATTGCACAACTGAAGGAGAAATTACAAAGGAACTGGGCATTGCATCAGTAGCTACGGGTGTTATGGATCCAAATTTAAAATTTGTGGTACAAATCATAGTTGGTATTTATGGAGGAGGTCAGGGTAGAAGTTCAACACTAAGTGTTCAACACTGTGGAGGCTCTGTCATGGTTTGGGGCTGTATTTCAGTCAGTGGTGTTGGGGATCTTTTTAAAATTGATGGAATTATGACTGCAGAAAAGTACCATCAGGTTTTGATCCACCATGCAAAACCATCTGGAAAGCATCTTAATACACTGCTAATGTAGTGAAAAGCATACCTGATAGAAAAATCCACAATAGAACATAATTGATCATGGATTGGCTTCCCCGGAGCCTGGACTATTTATTATTGAAGCAGTGTGGGACAGACAATGAAACAAAAGGGAGTCAACATCCAAATAAGGGCTTTGAAGTTCCTTCAGGGAGCCTGGAGAACTATTTCTGGAGGCTACTTAAAGAAATGACAAGTAATCTGCCTAAGAGAGTTCAGGCTGTGTTGAAGAATAAAGGTTATCATACCAAATACTGACTTTGAAGCTTGTTAGAATAGAAATCTTTTTTTCTTTATATACTATATTTTAGTGTGTTTTTACCTATTTCAATAATTTGCTCCATCTATTTCACATTTCCTAGCAAAACATAACAAATTGGGGGTTGGATTAAGACTTTTGTACAGAATCTAGATTTTGAGTATGTGTAATCTTAATCTTAAATAGAATATAATATATAAATGATGTATGTGAATGCACTAAACTGTATTTATTAACCATTTACAAATTTTGTAAGCAGTTACAAATCAGCAGTAACATCCCGACAGTCTTTGTAAACCGTCTGTTAACCAGTCAGTAAACATTATCGTTTAGTTGCTTATTAGCAGTAAAAAGTTTAAACAGGGCCCAGTTAACCATAAATTCACTAATTATGAACGACAGCTCATAGCGTTTTCTTGTGCCACATGCACATACACCCTCCCAGTGACAGACGTGGCCTATTTAAATCCTCCAACACGCAGCTTTGCAGCTTTATCTGATTTTTTTGTGGAAACATCTGGATCCTATAAAAACTCTCATCTGGAAATACAAACCGATACATGCTCCAGGCGATATCCACAGTTATCCATGAAGCCTCATCTCCGACACTGTGGTCAGTCAGTTGCTCTGTTTACATTCCATAACGGACTGAAAGGAAAACATACTGTAGAGGGCCAGCGAGAACCAGAAGAAGATGTTGGGAGAGCGTGGGAGTTAGAGGGGAAAAACAAAGCCTTACATTGTTTACCGGTGCACTTCTTGTTTACAAGCCCTCTTGAGATTATGTGATTTACAAAATGTGTTGACTTTTTGGTGTTACACTTATTGTAAGCAGCTGTGGACGAGAGTCTGCAGCTAAATAATTAATGGGAAAATGTAATTGAGAGGAGAGGAGATTTGGAAAAAGGGGGTGGAGAGAAAATGTTGATGAAGGAGAGGTAGAGGGAAGAAGAGAAAGAAATACAGCAGAGAATTTTTCAAATTCCCTTCACTGTTTATCATTTCAAATGAGGATATTTGCAAGGATGAAATAAAGATTGACAGACAGCGAGGGAGCTGGAAGCCAGAGGACAGTATTCACAGATCATTTCATAGCCATGATTGGAGGATTGGCTAAAGGAGAAAGAAACAAGCTGACAAATGATTTAAAGCAGCCACTAATGATTTTTTCCCCATTATTGACTGATCGTTTGTTCATGCTTTCCTCTCTTTCCTCCTGCTGTGTGTTTATCTTAAACAAATTAAGATGCAAACCACGTCTGTGTGTCGTTATGTGCCATTCAGACACACAGCGTGGATATTACAGCCTCTCGGCTCCCACATAGAGCATATTGACATGTAGGTCAATGAGCCCAAGTGAGCTCATGAGTGTCCCTCCCTCTGTTTTGAAATGATTTTCAGAGACCTTAAAAACAGAGCGGGACAAAAAGCTGAGACGCAGCATGTTCATCTCGGTTCCTCGGTGGATGCAGCACAGATTGTTTAAGCTCACTCATGTGGTGTAAACAGTCCCTTTGGTTGCAGGAGCACGCTGCTGAACTGAGTCATCGCTCCCATTTTTCACACTCGTATCATATCAGGTCTGGAGCTGCTGTTTCATTTGTTACGACTGGATCACAAGCAAAGGCGACCAGCTTTACGGTTTGCTACATTTTGTAAGAGAACATCCTGTTGTTTGCCTTTTGAGGTTTTAGTTTTAGTGCCGGCTTAATAATTCATAATGCCTTGAAATGCATCTAAATGCCTTTGGGCTTCAAAGGTTTTACTGTGCTTATGTCACCACTGATAGCCTGAGCTGAGTTGGGCCGAAACACCGATTCATTGTCACATGATTTAATTTGTTATATATTTCCCTGACCTGTGAGCTTGGTGCACGATCTGATATCCTCGTGTTGGTGTTGTTCCCAGATCATCATACTAAAGGTTGTTCCAGGATAAACATTGCAAGTGACCAATCAGAATGTTGTGATGTCATACTTTTGCGACTTCGGGAAAAACCGCCGTAAAACAAAAAACTGTACTTAAGCTGCGAGAAACCGCCTTTGTCCGCCGATCAACGGACCCTAACCCTGACCCTAACCCTGACCCTAACCCTTTAATAAACGCTAAGCAGAATTGATATTGTCCTTGCAACATTGGAATTTCATAAATGCACGAATGGGTTGGTGCGCAAAAGAATAACGTCACAACAATGTGATTGGTCACTTGCAATGTTGAACCTGGAACAACATTTTCATGATGATCTGGGAACAACACCAACACGACGATATCAGATCATCCGAGCTTGGTAGGCTGGCGACTTGTCCAGGGTGGACCTGGCCTTTCACCCTATGGCAGCTGGGATAGCTTCTATCCCTTCCTAACAACCCTAAACTGGATAAGCAGTTAAGAAAATGGATGAATGAATTGCCATTGAGGCTTTCTGAAAGTCAAAGACAAGTCTTAACTCATGGCAGTGATGCTTTTGTCTCTCACACAGTGCAACAAGTGATACACTGTCAAAATGAATAGATCAACTTGATAGATATTCTCATTGACTTCTCAGCTCAGGGTTAGATTAAGATGATTGACAGCTACCTCAATTCTTCTCCAAGTCTTAGAAATAACTGATAAAAGTAATAATGTCTCTATAATTAAGACTTCAGCAGTAGATCCTTTCAGGTGATGCCTGCTTGATTGCATTAAGTCCCCTCTTTATTGTGCTCGCCAAGTTATATGTGAACAATTTTTGTGTGAAAAAGGTCATATAAAAGAAAAGCAAAGGGTAAACGTAAAGAATAAGAAATGCTTCGTCACTCATCCAACGGACTTCTTCAGTCTCAGCTGACTGCAGGTTTGCCCAACCTTTAAACAGTAATGACAGAAACATTGCAGAGAGAAACATGTGCAATTTCACCCAATGTGGCCAGTTTGTATATGGAAGATGTGGAAAACAGGGCTCTGTTATCGTATCTTGGAAGACCACTGAGCCTTTGGTTGAGGTTTGCAGATAACTCGGTGGATAAACACATCACGTTCATCAGGGAGGATATTAAAAATGACAGGCTAGCCTTCTTAGACTGTGAGATTTCCATCAGTAATCCGGAACATTTAAAAGTTGATGTGTACCGTAAAACAGCACATACGGATCAGTATTTAAGGTTTGACTCTCATTATCCACTTGGAGCACAAACTGAGAGCGAACACCATCCACACAGATACAGCGACCAGGGAAGCAGAAAAACATATCAAGAAGGCCCTGAGTAAATGTGGTTATCCCAGCTGGGCATTTGTTAACGTTGGGAAGGCACCTAAAGAAAGCCCCGGGCAATTCAGGAGAGAAGAAGGACAACTGCTGCCTGAGCGAAAACCTTTAGTGATCCCTTATATGTCAGGAGTATTGGAACAGATGAGATGCATATTCTTCATAGAACAGAGCCTCTGTGGCTTTTAAACCCCCCAAAATTGGTCTACCCTGAGGATCCGGTCCTCCGACGCAAACAGAGTAATAAGGTGTATGCTGTTAAATGCCAGGAGGACTTCTGTGATTTATACATCAAGGAAACCAAGCAACCTCCGGCGAAGCAAATGGCACAACGGAGAAGAACTAACTCGTCAGGTCAAGACTTGGCAGTCTATTTATACCTACAGGCCACTCTTTCAATCACGAGGATGTACAGATCCTGGACAGGGAGGAATGCTGGTTTAAGCAGAGAGTCAAGGAGGCAATCTGTGTGAAAACAGAAAACAACCATGTCTGAACCAAGAGGAGGGCACATGAGGGGACGTCTAAATCATTCCCAAACCCTCTGTGAGCAGTACCCATGGCCATTGGTCATGACATTTTGGTGATTAAGGATCATGAAACTGACCTCATTATTAGTGAATGGTGCTGGTTTCAGTGATCAAGCAAATGCACTGTTTATGAAGTTGGAGAAAAGAGACCGATGAGTGACAAAACTTGTTCTACCGAAAGTGTTACATCCAGGTGAACAGAATCAACTTTCTGGGACAGTTTGCTTACTATTTATCTTCAACATAACCTGTAACCATTTCTTCTCTATGTAAAGACTTCACAGAGACATGTGATTTAGAGGGAGAAGTCACTCACCAGATCAGCCACCTTCTTCAGATGCTTTACTTTACTTTACAGTGCTGTTCTGATGTTCACATAAACATTATAAGGATTTTGAGCAGTTAACCAGGTTCAGGATCGGCACTGTGATCGGTCCGTGGCAAACCAAAACATACTTCCAAGTCTGTGATGCATTGTGTGTTGTGACAGCTTTCTTCTACAGCCAGCATTCAGACTGTCAGCAGCTTGTGCTACACTGCATCTTCTGTGAAATATCAGCTCACAGGCCAGCCTTCTCTTCTCAAAGGCATCCATTAGCCTTGGACACTAATGACCCTGATGACTGTTCACCAGTCTTTCCTTAGATCACCTTTTATAGGTACTAAATATCACTTCACACCCCGCAAGACAAGTTTTGAAGATGCTCCAGCCCAGTGGTTAAGCCATCACAATGTAGCCCCTGTTGAATCGATCGCATTGTTATGCTTGAGCATTTTTTCCTGCTTTCAACGCATCAGTTTCAAGAACTGACTGTTCTCTTGCTGTGTTATATATCCCCACCACTTGACAGGTGCCACTAATGCAAGATAATCAATGTCATTTAATCACCGTGTCAGTGGTTTTAATGCTGTTGCTAACTGGTGAAAGCAATATGTAAATAATGTGTTAACCGGTGAGCTTTAGCTTTGCTGGCAGGTGGACTGTTATCTCCCTCCTCATTCTAAACAAAGCTGATGAATGTGGTTTCATATTTAGCATGCGTGCCATTTGTCATTCACTGGAATGTTCTTCCAGGAAGCAAAATGGTGTGTTTTTGCAAAAATGACAGATTGTTCTTTTAATCCCAGCTGCCGAATGCGGGGGAGATTACATTTTTTTTTTTTTACTTTTAGCCCTCATTACAGCAGTTACAAACATACAATCATCCAAACACCTTAACTTCAAGGTAAAATACAGTCACACATTCAGTTCCCATCCTGCTGATTTCTGAATGTTTAGCAGAGAAGCACAGACGAGTGTGAGAAGTTTCCTGAGAGCTTCAGGGTAATAAAATGTACCAGCACACAAACCGCTTGCAGAGGGACAGCTAGTTATGACGCCCACCTTACTCTTCATGCAACCCCCCCTCCTACTCCCCTGCTCACCATCACCATGGTTACAATGATGCAGGTTACCGTGGCAGCCAAGTCAACTCCACACTCCACACAAAGGCGCACGTGCATGTGCTTTATCGCTCACTCAAAGGGGGATACGCATGTTGTGACGCTGAGGAGTTGAATATAGTTTCCTGCGTAATTTCTGGAGGATACGAGGACGTGGAGCTGCTGTCATTTCTCTGTCTCCTGTCTGACACTCTCGCTTCTGTTCATGACAGATGATGGATGGTCAGCAGCTGGCAGCCCCCAGTCCCCCCTCCAGATTTCCCCAATCTGTTCTTTTTTTTCTTTTTCTTCTCTATGCCAAAAATAGACACGTAGAAAAACAATTTGTGACACACACCACAAATATATACATATGAATGGTCAGCATCTTATCTGTTGCTGCCAGTCCCTTGCATGTGCCTCTTATCATCTCTTCCAGTGTGTGTGTGTGTGTGTGTTGGTTAAATTCATTTGAGGCTATGCTGCCACCCAGTGTTCACATTACAAACTGCAGAATAAAAGTTTTAATATTCTCCCCAACCTCCACCCCCAAAAAACGAATTCAAGGATGATTTACACATTTAGACTGAGCAAGAGTCACTCATTCAATATATGAGTATATTTATATTATATTATAAAGACCCAACAATATTAGAAAGAAAAAAAAATCACACGACCTTCTATGAGCAAGCACTCGGCGACCGTGGGAAAGAAAAACTCCCTTTTAACAGGAAGAAACCTCTGACCAGACCAGCCTCAGGGAGAGGCAACCAGTCATTTTCATCAGTGATTTTATTATTCAGTGAACCATTCTGCCTTTATAATGTAAGGGCATTATTATTTGAACACAAATAAAAAAATAAAGAAAGCCTGTGAGTGATAAGCTAAATTAAGTTTACTACACTGTCACATAAATTTATGTCTGTAGCACTTCCTGAAGTCTCAAAATCAACATCCTTTCTCTAGCTTACGTGTAAGTGTTCAAAGCTGACTACATGTATATGTTTGTCTTCATCCGCTTTGGGATTGACTCAGTCTTCTTAGTAGTAATCTCATTTCTTCTAATCCAGCCCTCCTTCCTTTCTTCCCTCAACATGCTCTCACACACACTCGGATATACACATGCTGCCTCTCTCATGTAGACCAGCAACCATTCATGTTGTTGGACTACTGCTGTCGCTGCTGTGGAATCACGCTCATAAAACGCCATGGACCCATCTCCCTCAAGACTACACCCAGTGATACCTGGGTAAGGACACACTCTGGTACTGTACGTAGAAAATGGTTAGAATACAGTTAGTACTACTGCATGTGGAGGGTCAAAATGTTCAGCCAACTTGGTAATAATTTTCTTACTGAAAATTACAATTACTGACAATCCTTTGAATTATAGCACCTCATTACACACATAATTAACATTTAGCTAACAGTGGTTTCGTATAATGTCATATTTTCTAATCCATAAGTGTATGTGGCACTGCACATCTGGTGGTAGGCTTGCATTCCTAGAAATCAAAGCTAATTTCTATGTCATGCTTTTAAAACATAATCTGTAATCAGGAGATGGCAATAAGATGGCAAGCAGACAGCTAGCCAAAGTGTTTAGTTGTCTCTAATGGTATTAGCATGAGCTCAGCTACTTTAATGGTTTTGGACAGACTCACGCTGTGATCTAAACCATTGAATTATACAGTGAGACGTAATCATAGACGGTATCTAAGGTCTAAACATCCCAAAGTCTTGAGCCACACCTCTTTTCTTTATAGTCTGCTTCCAAGGAGTTAGTTACTTTTATTTTTTGTTTTTAAAGTGTTGTTGAGCAATAGTTCTCCAGGTCTTTCAAAGTCTGTCTTTGGACATTGGCTGCCTTTCATTTTCAGTCAAGTCCTTGCACCTGTCAGATGGATATTTTTCTTTTTGTTTGTTTGTTTTTGTTGAGCCAGTTAAGACCTTCTGAGCTATGAATCATTCAAGCAAAAAAAAAAACAAAAAAAAAAACAGGACACGAGAGATGCATCTGGCCCTTCAGTTGATCCATCGACTGTTTACTAAAGCCTCATCAGAAATGATCTCAGTGGAAGTGGGGGCATAATAATCTCTCACACACTGCCAGTGCTGTTAAAGCATATATGGATGGAGAAACACACACTATCAGTCATGGATTGCCCTCCCTAGAGCCCAGACCTCAACTTTATTGAAGCATTGTGGCATCACTGTAACAGTCATATTGACTTACAGGTTCATTAGAATTGTACAATTGCTATTTTTGCCTTATATACTATATTTCAATTTCTTTTTGCACTTTTCAATAAATTGCTGAACCAACATCCCACTTTCCTGACAAAATATAAATAAATGAGGGGTGGCACGAGACTTTTGTACAGAACAGTATATGCCTGAGGTGCCTATTTACATGTTTTTTAGAGAGTTAGTTTAGTAATCATAAGAAAAAAAAACAGAGCATCACTCATGCTGCTGCAATTTTCTTATTACAGCAAATGTCTTACATTTTATATATTAAAACATAAGTCTGCCAGTCACAGAAACAAAAATGTTTCCAATGTCTTGTCCAAGGGAGACCTCAGAAAATGAAAATACATCACACAAGAACACGATCAGAACAGAGAAACAGTCGTACAACAATAAACAAAGGTTAAACAAAAACAAGAAATAATAACTGAATTGAGAAAATGTTGGAAGAGTTATAAAAAAATCATCAGATATTGAAGCTGTCGGAGCTTGTTTGCAGCTCATTCTATTTGAGCGGTGCGCAGTACCTGAAAGCAGTTCTGCTAACATTAGTGTACACATGGAGAATATATGAGGCTTATTAAACTGTGTGGTGTAATTACTAGATTTAAATGAGAAAAGAGATCTGAGGTAATGAACAACATAAGAGCGTAGTTTCATTCTGGATGTAGATCCATTCAACAGAGAACAGCAAAGAGTGCATATTTACAAACAGGGCAGAATGAAATATAGAGAAAGATCAAACTGAAAGTAAGGGCAGTATGACATCGATGAAGAAAATAGGAATTTTCTTTGTATCTGCCAGATTACTAAATGTGGATGAACTCAGCGGTAGGTACAGCTGTATGCTGGTATTATGAAATGCACCACTGCTCACTCGATTTTGATTGATTTATTACTAGTGAATGAAAAACCCTACTCAAATCCCAGATTCTTGGCATTATCGCTAGAGTTTGAGTTTCTAACATTTTTAGGTAGGATGTTCCAGAGTTTGGGGGCATAAACTGCAAAAAGCTGCACTTTTCTCTGTCGGAAATACTGGATATCTAACATTTATCATTGGCGATGAAGAAATGAGTCCAAAAAAAACACATGAGCAGCTTGACTCGTCATCATGTATCCTGTTACCACTTCTGGATACTGTTATGTATCCAGAAGTGCCTGTTTATTTTACCCGAAAGTGCAGTGAAAGTTGTTATTCATCTTATCTGCAGACGTTTGACTTGTCACAACAGTAACTAATACGATTAACGATGATCACATTCCATTAAAGTATGCCAGCAAGCCAGTGAGACGTTGTGCTGGCACCGGCACACCTGACTGGAATGGAACCAGTTTTTAATGTAATTAGTTTTACCTGTGTCTGACAAGCCAAACTGTCAGCCCTGAGGGGTGTTATCAGCCCTCCTAGGGTGTTATATAACTGATTTTCTGAAAAGGTTGCAGTCAGTCATCTATAAAAGGATGCCTTAGGGAGCATTCATTGACTGTCTGCTGTCAGGAGTTTTCTGGGTCACGTAAGAAGAAGATGGAGGAGAGGAGCAGTGATTTTCTGTCAGCTTCAGGAGCCAAGCAATATATCAGATAACCCGTGTCTTTTCCGGTAAACATCTCCAGATGAGTTTTCTCAGAAAAATGTGAAAATAAAGCCACAACGCTTGATATTTCTGTCCTGCCCTCTCTGTCATAAACAGTTAGAAATGAGGCAAAAATGCTGCCAGTAAGGTGCAGCATTATAAATATGTAGTATTTCATCACAGAATCTTAATTGCTGTTTGTTCTTTATGCTCCTTCAGAAAGAGATTTTTTTTTCAGGACAGGAAACTTGGACTACAGCAGGTTTTATAGCTTCTTCATTAACTTTAATGGTTTAGTCTTCATTCTCCCCTCCTCAGGTTGTTCTGCAAAATCTGTTGATGTGCATGGTGTGCTTCTACTCTCTCTACTACATCGCGGTCAGTCTCTGCATTGGACTGCTCAGGTAAACTCAGACTCACACGATAATGACACCCAATGGGATAAGAGAGACATATAAGCAGGTTGCAACAGACTTGTTATTGTTCGTGCTCACGTCATTAACTTTTCTTGCTTCACGTCTTCAGGGTTCATGAAATCAACAGCTTGTTGGCTCCATTCGACTACACCGCCCAACCGTCATGGCAGAACCCCAAATACCTGGGTGAGTTACAGTTGTGAAGTAAAACTAGAGGAGCACATCATTTTCATGACCTCTGTTACTTACATTCTGCTGTATTTCAGAGGCCAGTATTTTACAAAATGCTGAATTTATTCAGCTCTGAGGTTATCAGTTACTTTTAAGGTTAAATCCAAAACATATGAGACATATGCTGTCCTCCTCCACAGTGAGTACCTTTAGTTACACATTTCGTGGTAATAGATTACTTCTATTTCCATTTAACTATAAAGGTAAAATATAGGGTTTTCTTTGTTTTGTTTTTTTACAGAAAGAGATGTAAATGACTATGATCGGTAGCCTTTAAGTGTTTTTAGTGCATTAAAGCCTGAATGGAAATCAGAAAAACTTTAATAACCCCTGCGGGGGAACTGCTTCATAACAGTTGCTCAAGACTGTAGAAATTGTAAAATTATACTACTTCATCAGAAATAGGAGGAACTGTGTAACTTGACAGCCACAAGAAGGAAGCAAGGATGTCCTGTGACGTTCAGTGCTGCAGTGAGTCATGTTTAGTATATAATTCTCCTCTGACTAACCAGAACACTGTGCTGAGGGGGGAGTTCTGATAGCAGCTCCTTTTGCATGACTACATGCAGCTCCAGCCGACAGACCGAGCTAGCCTTTTCTATATTTGTTTGCTTTTGCCCCAACAGAGAGACTCATAAAGCATCTTCTGGCACATTGCAGCATTCATCGAAAGACAGTAGCTACAGTCATTCGTTTTTACACAGAATTATCTATTTAAAATGACTTGTGCTGTAATTAAAATTACCTACAGTATAATTTAGCTCCTTTCCAGTTTTTCAGAAGCTAAAAATGAAATAAATAAATATGTTTTAATTCAAAATAAAACACATTGACCATATTTTGATTATATGATCTAGAAGAAAACGTTGTGTATTCCATCTGTTCTCACAATTGTCTGACTTCAAAGACCCACTGTGGCAACCGCTTGTGAAGAAGCGGGCACCTGAAAGTGGCTCTGATTTAATTACTGCATATAATGCGCACATAACTGAGAACTTGGGACAAGGAAACTGTTAAATTTGAGGGACACGTGAATTCTTGTGTTTAAATATATATATAAAGGGCTTGAGCCTATCACAGCTGTCATAGGGCGAGCACACCCTGGACAGACTGCCAGTCTGTCACACAGCTAACACAGAGAGACAGATTTTCACTCACATTCAGGCCTACGGGCTCTTTCGTTCTTTCTGTCTTTCTTTTGTTCGTTCGTTCGTTCGTTCTTTCTTTCTTTCTTTCTTTCTTTCTTTCTTTCTTTCTTTCTTTCTTTTCAAATTATTAAAATTTAAAAAACAAACAAACAAACAAACACAGGAAACTGAAATAAAAAATTCCCAACATAATGATCTATAAACCCAAACAAAAGGTGAGCAGAAAGAAGCAGTGGATCATCCAGTCCTGCCCCTAAGTTTGCATATAATCTCTTAATCAAAATGGTAACAATAGACATATCTACATACAAATGCATACATATATAAACACATACATAAATAAATACACACTTACAGTGGGGCAAGAAAAATTTTAGTCAGCCACCGATTGTGCAAGTTCCCCCACTTAAAATGATGACAGAGGTCAGTAATTTGCACCAGAGGTACACTTCAACTGTGAGAGACAGAATGTGAAAAAAAAATCCATGAATTCACATGGTAGGATTTGTAAAGAATTTATTCGTAAATCAGGGTGGAAAATAAGTATTTGGTCAATAACAAAAATACAACTCAATACTTTGTAACATAACCTTTGTTGGCAATAACAGAGGTCAAACGTTTACTATAGGTCTTTACCAGGTTTGCACACACAGTAGCTGGTATTTTGGCCCATTCCTCCATGCAGATCTTCTCAAGAGCAGTGATGTTTTGGGGCTGTCGCCGAGCAACACGGATTTTCAACTCCCGCCACAGATTTTCTATGGGGTTGAGGTCTGGAGACTGGCTAGGCCACTCCAGGACTTTCAAATGCTTCTTACGGAGCCACTCCTTTGTTGCCCGGGCGGTGTGTTTTGGATCATTGTCATGTTGGAAGACCCAGCCTCGTTTCATCTTCAAAGTTCTCACTGATGGAAGGAGGTTTTGGCTCAAAATCTCATGATACTTGGCCCCATTCATTCTGTCCTTAACACGGATCAGTCGTCCTGTCCCCTTGGCAGAAAAACAGCCCCATAGCATGATGTTTCCACCCCCATGCTTCACAGTAGGTATGGTGTTCTTGGGATGCAACTCAGTATTCTTCTTCCTCCAAACACGACGAGTTGAGTTTATACCAAAAAGTTCTACTTTGGTTTCATCTGACCACATGACATTCTCCCAATCCTCTGCTGTATCATCCATGTGCTCTCTGGCAAACTTCAGACGGGCCTGGACATGCACTGGCTTCAGCAGCAGAACACGTCTGGCACTGCGGGATTTGATTTCCTGCCGTTGTAGTGTGTTACTGATGGTGACCTTTGTTACTTTGGTCCCAGCTCTCTGCAGGTCATTCACCAGGTCCCCCCGTGTGGTTCTGGGATCTTTGCTCACCGTTCTCATGATCATTTTGACCCCACGGGATGAGATCTTGCGTGGAGCCCCAGATACCAGTGTACCTCTGGTGCAAATTACTGACCTCTGTCATCATTTTAAGTGGGGGAACTTGCACAATCGGTGGCTGACTAAATACTTTTTTGCCCCACTGTACATACCTATATATATCCATATGCACATGCATAGATGCACACAGGTTTTTCACTCTACAGGTGCCATATTAAATAGTTTGGGACCCAATACTGAACCTTGTGGGACACCACAGGTAAAATATTCAAGCACACAGATTTGACTGACCAATTTGTACAAATTGCTGTCTGTCATCAAGATAACTTTTTAACCAGCTGTTTTTGGCCCCTCTCACATCATATCTTTCCATTTTTTGTAACAATATTTTATTGTCAATAGTATCAAAAGCCTCTTACAGGTCAATAAATATCCCCACTGCATATTTTTTTATTATGTATATGTTCGGTAATATTTTACACTAACTCCATCATTACCATAGATGTTAATCTAGTTGTTCTGAGTGATAAATTACATATATATGTAATTGGACACATAATTTCATGAATTACTTTCTTCAGTATAGTCATATCAATGTCATCACTATCTGTCTTTCTTGTATAATCTCTGCAACTTCCAGAAGTATTGAATTTGGACTTTCTAGTCCACAGTTCTCACCTACATTGTTCTCCCCAGGCAGTGTATTTTTTTTATTTCCTTCACCAGATTTGGACCCACACTGACAACAAAATCATTAAATCTGTTAAGTCGTTTCTTTTTGTAATAACCGTATCTGTGAAATTGTCTAGGTAATTAGCTTTTGTTTATTTCTAATAATACTATTTAATATAGTCCATGTACCTTTAGTGTTATTTTTATTATCCTCTAGCTTTTTATTAAAATAATCCTTCTTATATTACCAATGTATTTATTTTTATATTTGCTATACTTTTGTTCCTGGTGTTCTTTACACATAACTTTATTGAATTTTTTCCATGCATATTTCAATACTAGGGCACTTCAACATATTATCTATAGACGCTGTTATGTTGTCAACAAACTTTGGACTGTTGGACAAAGTGAGAGTACCCTCAGAGAACCCACGCAGACATTGGGTGAACATGTAAACTCCACACAGAAAGACTCCGGGCAGATGGTGGATTGAAGCTCCAGATAGTAAAGCAGGAAAATTCTGAAATCAGAATAATGCAACCCTTTTTTCTCTCATGTCCTTTTTGCATATTTAGGTTGTTAAGGATGAAACTTGACCAATGAACAAAGTGAAAGAACTCCTTGTGTTTCTCTTATTATTCTCCAAATAACCAAGGTTATTTTTCCTAAATGGGCTTACTTAGGAGAGAAAGGTCAGCTTCAAATAAGATGATTTATTTCTCATTAATCCAAGAAAAGACTGCTGTGAACTTTAAGTCTTAAGCTTGCAGCTCAAAGAGGAAAGTAAACAGGTCGCGGTGTACTGTGTTGTTCCAGTCCTGCTCAAAAATGGGAATTACTCATAAAATCTGGTAAAGTAATCTATGATCCAGGACACCACTGCAGTAACCTACATAGGAGTCATCTTTTTTAAAGGTGTTGGAGAAATCAGAGAACATGAATCTGATAGTGTACCCTGGTATGTATGTGTGTGTGTGTTTTGCAAGCAGTTAGCCTTCATGATGTGTGAACTAAGAGGCTACCAGACTGCAATCGCTGAGTTGCTGGCATTGGGATGGGCCCTCGTGGTATCGGAACAGAGACCTTCTCCAGACATGTGTCCGGAGGTGGTGGCAGCATTGCTAGTTAATGCAAGGCGGTGTGCCAAATCTTCCAAATAAACATTTAAGCCTGTTGGCCCTCTCGATGTCCCCATCTAGCATTTGACTGCTGGGCCTGCAGCCAGCGATCATCCTCACGCCTCTCCGGACATCTCTGGTGTCACTGCGCTGCAGTCCTGGCTCCAGCTTCATCCTGTCAGGCCTCTGATTTTCATTGGTTGTTGTTTCTGGAATCTCCTGACCTGAACAAAAGATTGAAGGGCTCCTGCTCAGTATCAGGAGTGCTGATAACAGTCTGAAATGTCATTTTATAGTGGCTCAGCATTATCACAGTCGCATGTGACTGGACATAGCAGTTTATTGTTAAAGCAAAAGCAGCTCTGTTAGGTGATGTGCCACTTTTTTGCTTTCTTCCTGCAGTCGGAGTAATTTCCACAGAAGTGACCTATATTTTGGGAGGACTGGTGTTTGCCTGGATTGTGGAGGAGTGGGTTTGGGACTATGCCATAACTGTCACACTTCTCCACATTGCAATGACTGTCGCAGGTATACACACACGCACGCAGAAACACAAAGTGGATCAATTGAGCGGAACAGCTGATAGGATTGGAGGGCTGGTTATGTAACTGGATATAGAGGCTGCAGCTCAGCATATAAACCCACGGACACTATTTCATTTGAATGTTCACCGCTAAACTGGAATCAATTTATCCAAGCATAAAGCTTTCATATTTATCTTTTTCCCCGAGGTCACAGTCAGTATTCATTAGTTTGATAGTAATTGTTGTCACAAAATTTAAATTGTATTCTGGTGTGTTTTGCAGTCATGTCAGACTTCCCTTCAGCTGAGCACTGGTGGATGGCTCTGGGTAAGATTTGTACTCCTTCATTGTTCTGTCCGTGCCTCTGTCTGACTCCAATCTCATTTGCAGAAGACAAAAAAAATATCCACTTTGTTTTTCAAGCTTCCAATCTATTTCAAGATATTATATTTCTTCTATCTAGACATACTATAGCTCACTTGTATCATGCCTGCAGATTCAGCTGCTCTTGCAGTCATTTAACTCTTGTCTCCACAGGTACAGGCCTGGTGATGATGATATTTGGAGGACAGCTAATGGCCTACAAATTTTTCAGAAGCAACTTTGTCTATCCGGCTGAACTGCAGAATTTTTGATAAAAAATGAAGCATTTTAGTGCAGACAGTGTTATTACTGGTATTAGCAACTAAAGTATGTCAATAAAGTTATATATACTGTGCATATTCTAAAGAGAACCACAAGACTGACTTTGTTTCCTTACCAGCTTAGTTCAGTTCAAGTAATAGTCTGATCCCACTTTATACAAATGGCCTACTTTTGTCAATTTAACATCTTTTTTTAACCTTTTCTGTACAGTTTATTATATTTCAGTTTTGTATTATTTGTTTACACACTTAAAACTTTAAACATAAGCTTAAAGCAACAGATGTTGCAGTTGGAAAAACTGTGAATTATATACTACCTGTAATCTACTGACTGATATGTGTGCATAGATAGTTTTTGTCTTTTTTTAAAAAAAAAATTATCATTATTTCTTATGTTAGTGTAAGCTTCAGAATTTGTTACATATATTCACATATAATTTGTTGCTCAACTGTGGCCACACAGTTTTGTCTAAATAAACTCAGTGCACATCTACACAAAAATAACTTTAATGTTTGTTATAAAATCTGTTTGGAATTTGAATTAAAAGTTTTATGAACAAGGATATTTTTATTGTTTCTTTTCTTTTTTTATCTGTGTGTCTCTATTTGTAGTCTGTCTTTTTTATATCAACGGGCAATTAAAGTAGGATGACGATTTGTGTCTGTTAAAACAACACAGACCCCAGTTTCAAAATAGTCAATAGTTCAAAAGGCTCGTTAAGGGCGGAATTTGCAGACTGATGATGATACAGTGCTCTTCCCAAATAAACTGAATTTATAAAAGCTAAAAGTTTCAGTTTTGGGATTAGTAATACCAGCCCCGTGTATAGTTGGCATTGGCTCACCTAAATGTGCAGACACGCGCACAGTTTGGGCCGCTCGTCAAGGTCACGTGGTGTAATTAACCCAAGCCTGAGCGCCAGAACAAACTAGGGAACTGGCTTTACAGAGTTATCTCTGTAACAGCGCTGTTTACAACGGCTTTAACTCATACCACCGAGTAAATGTCTAGGAACGGGTTAATATCGAGTTTGCGGAGGCTAATAAACGACGAGGAGCCACTCGAAACGAGGTCTCCGGTAAGTAAATGTGTCAGCGAGCCTGAAAGTTGCTAGCTCAGCTAACTGGCCAAATGCTAGCAAAGTTTGAATTTTTGCTAAAAAAATATAACCACTATAATATAATATTACAGCTAGTCTAGAAAAAACATATATTCTTTATGTAGGCTATTATTTTTAAATAGTGCCCAGGTTTGAAATGACACAACTAGCTTGGTAAAATTAGGTACAGTTCACCGTTAGCTTTAAGTGTCAGCTGGTTATGTACTTCACTGCCAGTTCAACACAATGATTTTACATGCAAGAGAATTCTGATTAGTGTCAACAGTATTTACTCTAAATACCTCACACACATAGCTGTGCAAAGGTTTTTATTAAATTTTCTTCATATTTTGCTAGTAAAAGTTGCAGCAATTCATCGAAACGTGTAAAAACAGAGTTTGCACGATTGTAACGAGTGAGTATTTGGTAAGACCGCGTTTTTTCAACAACACAACCAAGCTTTCTATTCATTTTTTAAGTAGTCTTCAGAAATAGTTCTCCAGGCTTCTTGGAGGACGGTCAAAGCTCTTCTTTGGATGTTGGCTGCTGTTTGTTCTATTCTCTATCAAGATACGCCCACACTGTTTCAGTAAAGTTGAGCTGTGAGCTCTGGGGAGGCTAGTCCATGACTGTGGGTGTTTGGGATCATTGCCATGCTGAAAAATGAAGATGTTTCCTAACTAGTATTTTATGAGGTATTACAATCAGATCGTCATCTATAAAACATCCAAGAGCCTCACTGTTCTACCTCCTTCCTTCCTGACATTTCTTTGAACATACCTACCAATTTGAACCAAAAATGTCAGACTGGGATTAATCTCTAAGACCATAAGACCATGTCACTGATTTTCATTCCAGGTGTGTAATGGCTTATTAAAAATACACTGCTGCTCACTGTCTTCGTTTACAGGCGCAATATTGTTCATTGTAAATGACTAAACGCTAGATGGGACGGAGCCTTGTCTCCTACTACAACTACGCTTTGTTTTTTCACTGTCGCTGTGTGCTAAAAAGCAGTAAGATTTATTTTTTGTAAGAATTTTATTTATTATTATATTTAACTACCAGCCTATTTTATTGTGTCATTATTTGCTGCCTATTATGCCATTTCATATTGGTATTTATTTTACTCTTTGTGTTTGTGTGTGTGTGTGTGTGTGTGTGTGTGTGTGTGTGTGTGTGTGTGTACAGCCCTTTGTGACCCTTACCTGGTCTACCACTATTTTCCTCTATTTGTTCACTTTTCTTTTTTTGAGGACACAGGGATATTTTTGTTGTATTATTTTTTTATTTTATTTTTTTCAACTAAAGAAAACAACTATGCCGTGCCGTGTTCTTGTGATTAACTGCTCGTAACAAAGATAAAGATACAATTTTAAAATCAGTTGTTTGTTATGTGTATACCCAACATTTTCATGCCTTGAGTTAGGGGCTTTTTTATGCTTGAATGATTAATTGGTCAGTTTTAAGTGGCTAAACAAACAAACAAATAATAACTTTAAAATTGTTAGGTACAAGGACTGGACTAAAATGTGTAAAATAGCAGAGCAGCAAAGAAAACCTTTGAAGACCTCCATAAAGTCTGGGGAACCACTTAAAAAATGAGAAATTCTTGCTCCTTGTAAACAAAATATAACGAAATGAAGGGTGCTATAGACATTTGCACAATTCTGTTATGTGAAGGTCATGAATCATTCCATATGAAATCACACTTAACTCAAAAACATTTTTACACTCACACTATGAACATTTTTGGTCCTTGAAGTACACATACATTTCAGTAGCAAATCTATACCAACTTTGTGTCACACATAAGAATGCAGCGGTCGGTGTTTGAGTATAAAATGTGTGTCTTTTGCCAAGTGTCATTTAATCTTCTTTCCGTCGTAGAGTCCTTTTGAGCAGCTACGTCCGCGGATGAATGACATCATAGGAGATGGAGGAATCCTGAAGGAGGTGGTACAGCCAGGAGAGGGCCCGCCTGTCCCTGAAAACGCTTCAGTACTGAGTATGTATGAGTACACGTTTCTTGTTAAAGCCTCTTACAGTTGTAAATCATCATATACGCGAGGTCAGGATTTTTAGTTTGTCTAGCCACAATTCACAAAAATCTCTACTTCTTGTAGAGTGTTGTTCAGATTGTCATGAACCTTGCACCCAGCTGTCCCCTGAAGGTCACATTTGACATTTTATGGGCAATAACTTGTGAATTGTGTGAGCTGGTTGAGCTGCTACATCACTGATGGTCTGGTTTTACTTCCACACAGTCCATTACTCAGGATTCCTGGAATATTCTGATCAGCCTTTTGAAACCACCACTAACCTCAAATACCCCCGGATGATGAAGTTGGGGAGAGGTGAGAAATGCTCTACAATGGCTGAACTGAGAGTTTTTTTGTTTTCCTGCCTGAAATATACCAGTTTTAAAAGTCATTCTTCAAACAGATGTGACACTGGCCGGGCTGGAGCTGGGTCTGTTGACCATGAAGAAAGGAGAGTTCTCTCGGTTCCTCCTCCAGCCTCAATATGCTTACGGGGAAATGGGATGCCCTCCATTTATCCCCGCAGCAGCTGTGGTTCTGTATGAGGTTCAGATCCTCGACTACCTTGACTCAGGACAAGTGGATGACTTTATTGCAATGAGTCTGGTAGGGAGGCTGCAGGTGCTCTGTTTAGTACTACCAACCTCAGACAGATCTGCATCTTTACCACACATACTTAAAAGCCTCTACTTTTTTGCTTTTATAGCACAGATCAGAAACAGTCTTTGATTTCTGTTCTCCTCCTCAGGGGGAGCAAAACACCGTTCCTCTGTCCACACTTCTTGAAGTTGTCAACACACTGCGGAGCTTTGGCAACCGTTTCTTCAACCAGAAACGATATTTCAATGCCAAAGATCGCTATAAACAGGTACATTTTGAAGTATGTTAATTTTTTTTTATTTTTAATTACGTTTGTTAGTTGTTGTTGTTCTTGGTGAAAGTGTTTTTTTTATTATATTTTTCTGCTTTGCCTGCAGGCTATGACGCTGCTGGGAAACAGGGAAACACAGAGTGATTCAGAGAAGGAGAGGATCAAGACGGCTCTGCTTCCTCTCTACCTGAATATTTCTCTCGCTGAGCTCCGCCTGGAAAGACCGCACAAAGCCCTGAAATACGGAAACAAAGCCTTGGAGATAGACTCTGCCAACACAAAGGCTCTCTTCCGCTGCGGACAGGTAGGACGGGGCTTTTGTTTGTTGGTCTTCCAGACTGTCAGATTAATAATCCTCAATGTCTCTGGGGGGTTTAAAAAAACAAACAAAAAAGGGGGTGATGACACAGGAAAAACGTGAAGCAAAATCATTTTTATTCACACTTTCATGTTTCAAGTCTCCCACAACATATTAACTTAGTTAAAGATGCAGTTTGATACACTAATCGCATTTCTTTTAGGCTTACCTGGAGCTGCATGAGTATGCGAGTGCTCAGTGTTGCCTCACATCTGCTCAAGCACAGAAGCCCTTTGACAGCGACATCAACAACCTTCTGAGGAAAGTGACAATGTAAGATGATTTTAATGACTTTAGAATAAATGCTGCTTCAGCTGTTTCTCCTGGCCTGTGCGCAGCAGCTGTAACAGCTACCTGACCTAGAGCCCTCTGTCTGTTCACACAACTGTGACTATTACATTAATTTTATATTAATGCCTCCACTCACCCACCACTTTTTAGGTGCACTGTTTAACTGCTTCAACAGCTCGTTAAGGTCTATCAAACGTCTAATCAATCAATCACATGGCAGAAACTGGATTTTGCCATGTATACATAGTCAAGACTACCTGCTAAACTTTAAACTGTGCATCAGAATGGGGAAGAAAGGTGATTTAGGTGACTGTGAACGTGCCATGATTGTTGGTGCCAGACAGGCTGATCTGAGTATTTTGGAAACTGCTGAGTTACTGGAATTTTCCCACACGGCCCTCTCTGAGGTTTAAAAGGAAATGATCCAAAAAAGGGAAAATGAACAGTAAGCAGTGGTTTTCTGCCTCATTGGCCAGACTGCTACAAGCTGCTAAAAAGACAACAGTAACTCGAATAACCAGTTGTTACTCAGCCAATGTGTGCAGAAGAGCATATCTGAATCCACAACTTCCCGCAGGATATCATACCATGTACAAAGCTCACACGAGGCAAAAAGAGGTACAGCCCAGTACAAGCAAGGTGTTCCTCATAGTGGATCATAACTGTCTTTTGTAACATTTGTGAAACCACTCGGAAGATATTCACGTGTCATTTTCTTGTTCCAGGTGCTATAAAGACAGCTTGGACAAAGAGAAAGACTTGTACTCAAAGATGTTTAGAGAGCTGAAGGGCTCAGTGAAAATGTGAGGACCAGCAGGAGGAAGAGGTGAGAAATCCTGTTCATTCATTCTGTCTGGTTTTCATATGTTTTAATCTCCTCTCCATGGGAGGGTTAATATTTTAAAATGACTTCCGTGTGATGTGCCAGTAACTGTCCTTTTCCCTTAAACATGCTACATCCGTCGTCACAAATAAATTATAATAAATACACTCTGTATAATAACTTTTAATGAAGCCATGAAAAAAAATACTAGACTGTTTCAAAGTAAAATCTTGTTGGTTAGTTTCCTTCTACTGATCTGGATCTCATCATTTAACCAAACATTAACTGTATGATCTGACACAAACTACAGCTCTCATGAGTCTTTGCCATTTGCACAGACAAATCGTCTTTGACCTCAGTTATTGCACTGTTTGTTGTTGCAGGTTTCAAGATTCACCATGTTTTCTTTTCATAATTTGTTTTCTACTTATGAAGGGAGTTGGGTTGTAATCATTGTTTCAATTCTTTCAAAATTATCTCAAATTAAGTGTTGTTTTGATATTTTGTTAAATAATGTTTCTCATTAGTACCCTTTCTCTCCTTTGGTCTCCTGCTGTACATATTCCTTGCATGTTTGCTGGAGTATTAAGCATTTGCTTGGGATCTTGAGATGATTATAATAAAAAAATACAATGTTCACTTCTAGAAGAGTTTGTCTTTGTTGACTAACTGGAAACTAAGGTTTTCTCATCTTGAATTTCATCTTCAGTTTATTAGCTCACAAGCTAATCTGTTGTAGGCAGATTTTTTTGGGTGTAATTCTAATATTAAAACTGCTGTTGGGCTTGTTTTTTTTTTCCATCCTGGCAGTCCAGACAGGATTCATTTGCTCTTACTGAAGCAGATGGGGTAGGGGGCTTACAGGAGTGGGGAGATGAGCTACATTAAGGGTTTGCGCTTAATTGTGAGCTTCACTTGACCTAATTACCTGAGAAAGGATCTCCAGTGACAGCATGGGGTGCCCTTTCTGATACTACTGCTGGAGTGTAGCAGGTACCAGGGTCATAACTGAGCAATGTTTGTAACAAACCTGTGATGATATTGGACTATTTGAGCTATTAGGAGTGTAAAAAAAATTACAAAATTACCAATTTTATCTCATTTTTCAAAACTTATTTGAAAGATTTACTGTTATAGATGCCCTTCGTACCGCCTTTGGCCATCAGTACTCTAGGCCCAAATGAAAGTGATCTCAAAGTGGAGGTAGCGTGAGGGATACAGGGAAGAAACAAAGCAGGAAGTAAGTGAATGATAAATAAAACTGAAGTCATGGAGAGACCGAGTTGAGTGGTGGCATGACCTCAGAGGTGGGGAGGTGCACAAAAATCTAATTTACTTCTCTGGCTAATCCAATTTTCACTGTGTGGGTGGGTCAGTTATTCTATCAACTCCCACCACATGGTGAGTAGGTTGTGCTTTGTGAAACAAAGCTTTACTGAATTCAATCAGGCAACAAAACAATGGTCTCCAGATTCACATACTACCTCCGGCTCAGGTAAGGAATTAGTAATGTTTTTGTGTTTGTACACCGGTGTGTGCATATGGGTATGTAACCCTTTTTATTTTTAAACATAGGTCACATGCTATGTGATGTGTGTTACCTGTAAGTGCTCAAAATTTAGGATCAAATGTGTAGTTTACCTGCTGTGCATGTGCTGTGATCAGCTCTGACTGGCTCTGGGCCTTTGAAATATGATACAGTTATAAGCATGTAGTATACACTGCATATATAACAGCATACACAGAAAAAAAGTAGTCAGTTTACCTTTTATATTGTAGTTGTGCATATTGAACAGTAATGTGACAAGTAGCTTTTTTAGTTATTCACATATTAAAAGCTATCGTTTAGAATTTGTGGTTACTAGAAATGTTATGTTATCCAAAAATGATCCAAGCAATTTTCCTGGGGGTGCCAGTATAAACTTGCAGGATATTAATATAATGCAGGCTCAGGTCAGTGTGTGAACACCCTCAAGTATTTGCAAAGCTGCATATTAGAAACACTACTTCATTTCAAAGCCAAAGCAGCTGCCCACGAACTTGAACTTGAACCCTAGGCTGTATTTTAAAACAACAGCTGCACAACTGTAAGATGACAATAAAGAACCCTTAAGCTGTATGGCTGAAACTAGCAGGAAGTTTTATTTTGCTCATTATCAATCCAGAGTGGAAAAACACTGAGCACTGACTTCCACCTAATCAAAGTTGTAAATAGTAGAGCAAATAACATACATTTAAGTCCCACTAGCTGTACGGGTTGTAGATTGCTGAAATTTATTAAAAAAAATTTAAATGTTTTTAAGGTCACTTATAACCATGTTCACGACAACCCTTTTACATCTCACTCTAATTGTTAAATGTTATTGTTTTAATGTAAAACTAAATGTTAAATCTAGTTATTTTGTAACATTTAATGTGAATTATCAGCAGTATAAATTTAAAAAGTACAACAACCACAACAGCAGTCGCCTCAAGGGGCTTTATATTGTAAGGTGAAGTAATACAGCTACAATAATCTAAGAAAAAACACCAGCAATCAGATGACCCCCTATGTGCAAGTGCTTGGAAACAGTGGGGAGGAAAAACTCCCTTTTAACAGGAAGAAACCTTCAGCAGAACCATGATCAGATAGGGTCAGCTATCTGGTGCCAGGGGTTGAGGGTGAGGAAAGGAAGACGGGACAAAAGATACAATGTGGAGCCAGATTAGATTGAACCATGTTGACATTACATGAAATGCATGTAAAGTTAGGATCTTTATAAAATACAGGAAACATGGTTTTAATTGTCCTGCTTTACAACTTTTTAAAAATGGTGCCACAAGCTGTTAATACGTGTGTGTGTGTGTCTATATATAAATGATAGATGATAATTCAAATCTAAGGAGAAAAGTGTGTTTACTGGGAAGATGTATGGAGGCGTCTCGAAAAACCCCCTTGAGCTTATTTGTACAGGAAGCTTTCAGTACCCTGTCAGAGCAGCTGGGTGCGCTGTCACATCGGAAACTTTGCCCTGCGGGGTTTGGGCCAATCCCGGAGCTGGTCTGTGAGTGTAATCCAGCCCCTGTCCTGCGCTGCCTCTGAGAAAACACACCGACAAGTTGTAGAGAAAGACGATAACACGGAGCCGAGAGGACGAGAAGGAGGAGAACCAGGAGGAGGAGAGTAAAATGTGAGAATGAGTCGGCAACAAATCCGCACACAGATGGAAGGAATACACGGATAAAGTGATTTATCTATCGATTAGCGATCGGATGTCATAACCGTGTGTAAAATAGAAGAAAGACGAAAAGCGGGAGAAACATGAGCCGGCAACAGATGGAGTCACAGGGAGTGGTTTTAACGGGTTACCACAGCAACGCGGAACTGTTGCAGCAAACTGGACCGTGTGAGTCCAGCTGTCCGCCGGTACAGGACGCCGAGCACACCGTACACAGGTGGGAGTGTGTGCAGCTGTAATGCCGTCCTTTATAGACCATTAAAAGAAGTGTGTGTGAAAGAGAGCAAAGGTCACGGTGATAATGCTATTTTTCCTCATTTTCTTTTTTGAACTTCAGCTATGGACGGAGTGTTAACTGCGTTAACTTGAACCCAGCAGTGGCCCGGGGTACTGCGCTTGCAGGCAGTCCACATTTTTTATGTTCCCTCTGGCCTAACTCCGCCCTTGGCCTTTGGTTATGCTTTTTCCTAATCAGCAGATAACAAGTTTCACCTTGGTTTTGTTCCGCTGGCCAAGATTTCACACCTAATCCACAGCTCTTCCTTAGCACTGTAGCTTTACGAAAAGTCTTCCCCTGCGAAGTGCTAGTTTTATAAGCAGTGAACAGACTCAAATGCAGAAGTATTAAATTAGCTCGTAGTTCATATATCCCATTCCCCTAGTCAGTGTGGTTGGTGACACACTTCTGGGCTGTGGTAAATCCTGTTCACTAGTTTCCATCAGCTTAAACAGAAAAAAAATCATGTTATATTACACAGATTGTTCTATTATGAAAATAACAGCTGTAAGGATGTCTTAAAACAAATAATCTATATGGGACAGTCAGCTTTCTGTGATTCAAAACAGAAAATCCCTGACACTTAAAATATAGAAGCTCGGTGTAGAATTATTCTATACTTGGCCTGTGTTGCTGCACTTTAAAGCTTTTGGTTTTTAGTTTAAAACCAGGATAATTCGGAGTTGTCTGAAGACATAATTTAACTGTAACAAAGTAAACAGAAACTACTTTTAACTGCTTTCTTATTCACATAGGAGCAACCATACATGTTTGACTTGGCAGATTTTTCTTTTTTTATATATGCCGGATGCCCTTCCTGAGGCAACCCCAAAAGTAACCTCTCTCTTGTTAGGCAAAAAAACACTATGGAGCCATGCAACAGTGGGAATATAAGGCCAGAATGATAATTGTCTGTGATGTAATGTGGTTAGTAAAATGTATGACTGATAAATTACATGTTGGGCTGCCACAAACCTCCAGGGCAGTAGTCACTGTTTCCTACACAGATTTTTCAAATCTAGTGCTCGATGTGATCAGTCTCCACCTGAAAAACATCATCTGACTTGGTGTTTTGATGTTCTCTTCATGCAGCAGAATGTAGTCGTGCCTTGTCTGGATTTCATAGCTTAAGTTTCTGGCTTATTGTTTTATTTAATGGTTTGACAACCTTCTTGTCCGGTTGTTCAATGAGGAAGAGACTCAGTAATTCAAGAGGTGCTGTCGCTGGGGCAGCGATGAATGAGAACTAAGGTGTTACGGAAACAACTGTATAGCTACTCTTTTATTTATAACGGATCTTGCTGATTCATACAGGCTGAGCTGGATGTGAAGTCTGCTCATTTACATCAGCAAACACCTGCCGTCACCAACTGTGGGCTGGTAAAAGTAAACAGCCCCAGCTGGGATTCAAACACGCACACCTGTGCGTAGGTGTGTATCTCTGTGCGTGTTCCAGATGGCTTGTCCAGGTAGCTAGAAGAAAAAAGAAAAGCAGCATCACATTACAGGCTGCCTTTGTCTCACCTCCCAAGCAGAGTGTGTGTATCCTGTCTAGGTTGACGTGCGGAGGCTTAGTTTTGTAGTCATTGTTTCCCCTCATCGGGAAATGCCAGAGAGACATAATGTGTCAAGTCTTGCATTTGATGTCTTTATTTGTTACATTCAAGCAAGGAAACTTTACACTATTATATCACATTTTCCATTGCCATATATAAACTATGGACTGTATATAAAAGAGGGTTGTAACCACAGTGATGTCATTATTATTTTTGGGCTAGTCTTGAAGCAGTGGCCTTAGCATAGTGGCTAATGCATCATTCTTTTTTCTTTTCTTTGTTTTTCTTTTTATAAACCATACATGAATGAGAGTCTGGATGTTAATTTAGCAGCTAATGCTAGCTAGCATTAGCTGGTACGTCTATAGATGTACCTAGCTATTAGTGCCCAGACAATGAGCACAGTTTTTTTGGACAGGACAGACCCTTCGATCAACAGCACCAGTTCCAGATTCAGTGACTTAAAAAGCTTCAATCCCTTGTACAGTTCTCAGAATCTCAGGAATTATGAGGGTCTGTGGGGACTGACTCGCTCTTGGAGCCTGGCAGCATTTTGAGAAACTGGAATTTTTGGCACTTTACCTTTTGGCTTCGTTTGACTTGGTATAAAACACTACTTCCCAAAGTTTAGTGTGACAAAACAGACAGTTTAGCTCTACAACAGAGCACTACAACAGGAAGTGAAATAAATGAAAGGTTACAAGGCATCAGGCCAAAATAATTACAACAACACAGATTGTGCAAACACACAGCTGTGTTCTGTATAACACATATCGGTCAGATCAAATCTGGCGCCTGTAAGGATAGACAAATTACAAACAGAAGAGCTGAGGATTAAGGAGATGCAGCTAAAACTGAATACTACAGAAAAACACATGACAAAGGAGTTAGTAATCAGGAGTACTATAACAGACATGGATAGGCCATATATTGTCGATTCATTAGAACTATAAGAAGATGATTTGTTCAACCAGTGGGTCATTGCTGACACCAGCAACTGTGTAAGACGGGGAAACAGAGCTAGGCTCTGTCTTCAGAAAGAGCAGCTGGCATCTGTTGGTCTAAATGGGAATACCACACCCACGTGCACACACGGACAGACACACAAACACTTGTCATCCTCTTCCCTTTTCCTCAGCTGCCCATTGTTCACTTTGTGTTTTGAAGCCTTAAAAATAAGTTTGATTGTCTTCCCCTTCCAAAGTCAGTTTTGAAACAAGCACTCCTATATAATTTTATGTCGTACATTATGGACAATATTTTTTTTTAGGTTGTTTATAAAGGGATATCTTCACATTCAAAGCAAAAGCCACATATGGTGTTTTTTATCCTATTAAACAAATAAAATTGAAATATGATTAATTATTTTACAAGCAAGCCAGATGTTTTAATTTGGGATAAATCTTCCTGTAGCTTCTCTTTACAGCATGTACAGACACGAGCGTGTTATCTTTTTGATCTCACTATCAGCAAGAAAGTGAATAAAGATTTCCCAATATGTCAAAAGTCAATCCCAATAGCTGTGTGAAAACAAGCCCTGTATCTGACACAAAACATGGGTAAAAATAAAGTGCAAGAGAAAAATGGCTGCTCAAGTCAAAGTACAAGTACATGCTACAGTATTGTTCGGTCAGTGATTTTTGTCCACTTTTAAATGGTTGCCTGGCAACATGATTGCATATATATCATAATATTAAAGTTTTGTAGATATAAGTTAGATTTTTATCATCAAATTAATATAATACAATGCTTTTTAAGGTGTTAGAGGCGCTTACATAGTAAAAATAAAAGGGTCATTTTAGCCTATTGGTATGTTGTTGCTATGCAATGTGGTGATGTCATAATATATGCGATAGATAAGAACCTTCAAGGACCTAAGATGTACCCGTGTGCCAAGTTTGGTCACTGAACTCGAGATTGTATAGGAAGGAGTTGGTGGGAAAACATGTAGAGATTTGGTGTTTTATAGTAAGAGTAGAAGATTGTTTTACAAATGCTTTAAAATATTAGCTTCATCTTAATGCTGCAGGCCGAGGCTGTAACTTACTCCATATTTAATATGATCGTATGTCTTTAACATAATAATAGCTGTTACTTCTTGAATAAATCAGATGGAATTTTAATAAATTGTTAGAAATTGCGAATATAACATCTGCTTTGATTCATTTAAAGCTACATTTACTCCACCAAATCATGTTTTGTGCCACTGGAGTGATTCATAAAGTCACGCTGGTCATGTGGGAAATTCGCTTCCTCAGATCTTGACTCATGTTCACCTCATGTGTGCTGAACTGGCTCTTTGTGTGTGCCACTGTTTTCTTTCATTCCTGTTTGCAGCTCACAGCATGGGATTGATTTATATAGGCTGTGTTCAGTCCACGCGTGCACACACAGCCTTGCGCAATCTGTCTTTGTCGGCAGCTCTAAGCAGCTGATAAAAGGTGTGGAAAAAGGTACCGAGAACAATTACACACACCACTGCAGCACTCTATATACTTCAAAGATAATATGTATATGTACTGTACGTGTGCCAAAGTGAGAATGTGTTTGTTTTGCTCGCAAGGGCAGCCTGCTGAGCCTCTCAGACTGTGTGTGTGTGCATAATCAAGCAAAGTGATGTTGTATACAAAGCCTTAAACAAATTTCTTTGGATTAATTTGATGTGTGCTTTGCGACCTTGACTTTAACACTGTAGGAAGACACAAACAGGAGGCAGACCTGAACTTTGGGTTTAACCTGATTGTTAGTGATCAACAACCTAAGGTTAATTTTTAACAAGGTCGTAAATACATTTCCATGAATGACATGATTGTATTGAAATGAAAATGTGGCAGGAGTGTCTTACCCAGTTAGATCGCTGACGATCTGAAGTTCATTTTTGCCAGATTCTGAGTTTGAGTGTCAGATACAATTATTAAAATGCAGGCAAATGCCTAAATGATAACCAGCTTGGCATGATACTCACAGTGTCACTTTAACCTTGCCAATGTTCAGCAGACATGACGTTTGCCACATTTCCACAGGAACTGAGAAGTCTACCACAGCAACGCTAACTTCTCAATTATCAAAAGTGTTTCAAACAAACACAAAAGTGCTTAAAACAAAACTGGCAGCTCCAGAGGAACCAGTTTATTCTGAAACCTTATGAAACTGGGAAGTCACAGTTTAATAAATGCAAAGTACAGCTGGGTTTGATCAAATTGACCGGGGATCATAAAACCCCTATAAACAGGTTAGGAATGTGTAGCGTCTGTAGGTAATAAGACCTTTGGTACAGGTAACTCTCTGGTTTCTGTTTGTCGTCTGCTTTTAGTCACAATGCTATCAAACAATCACGTTTCAGACACTGACCCCTGGACAGAAATGAAAATGTTGGCCTGGATACCCACTGACTACACTGGAAGTCAGTTTCCCACAGGTCTCCAGAATTTTAAATCTTACTGCATATAACTCATACAGAACTTGTTTCTACTTTTTAGTCTTTACAAAAACAGTCAGCAATCCAACTAGTCGATATTATTTTCACTGCTAAAATTAGCTAATCGCTAGACACTTTGATGCATTATCATACATTTGGCTTAAACATGTTTTCCATTGTAAATCTAATGTACTGTAAAGAAAAAACAAATGCTGCTTTACGCCTTTTATGAATTTGAACACCGATAAAGTAATGTGCATGTTTTGGTGTGTGTGTTTGTTTGCTCGTCTCTGATTTATGAGTTAGTCCAACTGTTCATCGTGAAGCTCTGAATCAACACATGTAAACGATTAACTCGTGGTGAGCTCATAGCTCTGCCTGCTTTCAGGGTAAACGCATCTTCTGAGGTACATCAGAAAACGCTGATGTCTTTCCTCACATGAAAGCATCACACTTCCTGGACTTTTAAAGGCAACATGGACATGAACTGGGAGATGATTATTATTATTTATTTATTTTAAATTAAAACCACAGATGAAGTATAAAGAGAAGTCGGTGGTATCGCACAGAACTTCCAGCTAAATCCTTGTGTTTTTATGGCTCTGTTGTACTCGGTGTTGCAGGAAGTCTGCTGTGGTATGTGGCCGTAGCTCAGCACGAACCCTCAGGGTAATACTGGGGTAATAATTCCAAATTAATTAATAAAGAGCATCAGCTCAGTGCCGCTCTGTCTGAAATCCCGTTTAGTCCCTGTGAGTTACTGATTTTCACTTCCTCCATTTCATTGGAGATTTGTAGAAAATTGCAGTTTTCAGTTAAAAGTCATCGGTGCTTATCTTTTGCTTTTGAACACCTGTGTATATGAGTGTGTGAATATGTGCAGAGTTCATGTACGTGTGTTGGTACATTTGCACGTGTTTGCATTTTTGTGTGTTCTGCTTATCTTCATTACCTGAAAGTAAATAATTCTTTTGCGCAAAGGGCAACTTTACGTTACACGATTTTCTTCTCCTTCCTTTTCTTTGTTGGCTTTAGCATATGTCAAAGTGAAGTTATTGTGATTTTATATAATTCTAATATAAAATAAACTTAAATATTAGTTATATAGGACTTTTTTGTTTTGGTATTTTTGCTGTGTTATACTGTATTGAAATTGACCTAATGGCTCCCGTTTATTAGTGGCTTAATGTTTTATAAACATATTGTATATACTGACTAAACATGTCATCTCTTACAAACACCTAATAAGTCATTGTTTTGTTATTTGAGAGCTTTATAATGATTCTCAAGCATACATTTGAAATATTAGGTCTATATTGGTGCATGACAGCACCCTGACAGCATCAGTTTTATTGTCGTGGTGTCCGATGTTTTAAACAGCCCTGCTGACGGGTGTACAGCTCTATATTTTTGGGTAAATGAGATGACACTGATAATTTGCAAAAAGATGGATGAATGACAAGATTGTTGAAAGCAGCCTTTCAGCTTGATTGATGTGTGACACCGAAACCACAGACCCTTAAGGAGCTTCACTTGCACTACAAGTGTAGTGGGTTTGCTCAATATAACTCTTGTTGCTTAAAGGAAAGAGAGACAAATGTTGTCATGCTTAATCAATCTTATAATTGAAGACAGCTTTGCTGCTGTTGTTGGCACAGTTTAGAACCCATGCTGATGCTCTGGGACATTTCAATAAGCTGATGTAATAGCGTTTTCCCCTTATTCTTCTCCCGGATGTTGTAATTACACAATATATAGTAACAGAGGTGCTACTAATTGTAGTACAGCAGGTGTGAAAACTTTATTTATCTTTATTAGTGGGCACAAGCAGAATAAATGCATAAGAAATGTTGCATTCAACATTTAAAATCAGCAAGAAAAAACATAAAAATGAATAGTTTCTATATTGTTAATGTTCAGTTTTAGTGTGTGCTTTCAAATCCAGCAGAAAAATGCACATGTTACAAGAGGCCTTTTGTCAGTGTGATGGGAGCTGAAATTCCAAGGGGGGAAAAAGTGAGTGGCACTCGCTGGGTTTGGGTTTGATTCTACCTTTTACTGGAGGGACGCCTGTGATATCTGTGTGTACCAGGAAAAAAAAGAATAAACAGTAGCTCATCTTTATAACTCATCTTTCTTGTTCCGATTAACTAATTGTATTAACGTAGTACACTGACCTGAACTAGGCCTGTGTTATCGTCAATATAAACTCATATTTTTCATGACATTTTTTGGTTGCAAGTCCATTTGAGTTGCTAATGTTGTGGTCAAATTTAAAGAAGTTCATAGTAAACAGTCCTGGAACATCTTAAATCGGTTGCATTTACTGTAGTGAATTACAAAATTGTTAACTGGCCAGCTAGCCAGTATCACAGTTATATTATTTTTCCCCATTTTGATGTCAGTCTACCTCTGATCTGTCTGCACTGATCTATTGTGATGTCATCAGATTATTTGCAACATTTATAAAGTACCAGTCCTCCTCAAGGTGCTTTATATCATAAGGTAAAGACCCCATAAAATTAGAGGGAAAACTGTCACAATCAGACAACCCTCTAAGAAGGAGCACTTGGTGACAATGGGAAGGGAAAACTCATTTTTTAAGAGGAAGAGACCTCAAGACCTCTGCTTTTAGGAGAAACAGAGGACTAAACATATATTATTGGAGCAGGAAGATGTAATGACACACAGTATTGATATTAAAATACTGTATGTGGAAGGTGAAAAGATATGTTCAGATAAATTGTATACCTAGAGTAATGTACTTGATATATCAGTAGGATATTTCTAGCAGGTATTATTTATTTGCACCATCTCAACTAACCTAGGCTAAGCCACACTAATATGCCTTGTGATAAACTTTGTTTGCAGTGTTTGTATAGCAAAGGAAAGTCCAAGGTCTGCGAGATGTGCTATTTTTATTCCAAGCAAATGCTGGCATCATTAGCTGACTGATTAGGAAACGACCTTGCTAATAACTTAACTTAAGTTGGAGCCTTTGACCAGCGTGTCCAAAGTTACTGTATCGCCCTGTTTTCATGTCATTAAAGGTACAGGAAATATCAGTGCATACACACCGGTGTACTTACAGAGCATGTTTCCAACAAGTGCTGGTGGAAGGCATCTGTCACTACCAAAGTCCAAAGTCCAAAGTACGCAGCTACAAGAGAAACCTAGTTGCCCCTTCTTACATCATGACCACTATGATAGCAAGATGATACGTTTTGCTGGCTTGCCATATTATTTCTTTAGTTTATTGGGATCCTCTTTTGCTGCTCTGCATCACAGACACTGATATTTTAATGGTACACAAAAAATGAAATCTTAATAAATCAGCATTTCAAAATAAGCAAAGCAATGCCTTACGCAGCTATATCCAGCTAAGTGTATGAGCTCCAATGACTCAATTTATAACTTTTGTCCATTATGTACCTGTTTCACGAACCTCTCCCCTGCTCGTCTGTTTGTGTCTCCAGCCGCAAAACAGGCCAGTACACCCTGCAACACAGCCAGAATGGACAACAAGGAGACAGATATGGCACTTCTGCTTCTTCTACCACTGGCGGCACAGAAACCAGCAGCACGGAGCCAATGTCACTGCCCAGTCAAAATTCTGCAATCCAGCATTCCTCCAGCCCCAAGCTTGGATCCAGCCCCAAGACTGGCTCCAGCCACAGCCCCAGGCACAGCCACAATTCCAGGTCGAGACCATCGCCTGCATGTCAGCGCTACAACTCTCAGGTAGCCAGCAGATTTTGTTTACTTTCAGTCTGTTGGGGCAAATACTTCATTTCATTCCTACGATATTCCGCTGTATAGGAATTTTTTTAGTATTTTACAGCTCTCTGGTAGGATGTACAGTATTTTGACCCTCTCTTAGTTGCACTGTGAGTGAAACAGCACGCAAGCTCTTGGGTTTGCTTTAATTCTTATACACTTTATGAAAAGTGTGTGTGTGTGTGTGTGTGTGTGTGTGTGTGTGGTATGTGTGTTATGTGAGAGCAGACAGTTGGCGCAGCCAGTTGCTGCCACCATCTAGACTTGTTGAGACCAGTTGAGAGACCTGTCTACTTCATTATCTCTGTGGCTCATATCTGGAAGATCGTTGAAATGAATTATTAATCGCTGAAACGGGGCAGAGAAGCTGAAACGGCGAGCTTAAAACCTCATTTTTCTGCACGTCTGCTCATTTTGAAGGACTCTTTGGACGAGCTGCAGATGGACGACTATTGGAAGGAGGTGGAGAATATTTCATTCTCGGGCGGCGCAGGAGAGAGGGGAGAGGGAGAAGTTCAAGAGGAGGAAGCGCAGAAAATTCCTGAAGGTGAGATACACATTAAAGGATGAAGGCAAAATTTGGATCGTAGACTTATTTGGACATATGTGTTGGTCCAGACGCAAACAAATTCTAATGTAAAAGTCTGTTTCTATATTGGAAGAGGAATTCCTCACTGAAAGCTCAGTCTTTTCATTCATCTCTTTATGTAACACTTTGTATGTCTCCCTCAGACCCCGATGTTTATACTCATTTTCTGCTCGTTTGCCGTCATTCGCGTCTCTGTTTAAACAGTTTGGAAACACATTAAGTGT
Source organism: Neolamprologus brichardi (assembly GCF_056152115.1). Classification (NCBI taxonomy): domain Eukaryota; kingdom Metazoa; phylum Chordata; class Actinopteri; order Cichliformes; family Cichlidae; genus Neolamprologus; species Neolamprologus brichardi. The sequence goes on along the minus strand of NC_142118.1, from coordinate 6,275,539 downwards.
CTCATTTTGAAGTAGTTTCATGTGGGACGTAAGTACCAGCTGTTTATCACACACCGCTGCTGGGCCAGCTCAGACTTGTGGATACTGGCTCTGTGTTGGCTTGCACAGTAGGAATGCACTTCCTGTGCATTTCTTCAGTCATATTTAGCCTTTAGTGTGTGAAGACTATTGTTTTCTAGCGTAAACACACTCTTCCTGTTAGAATATGTAAGCCATTTGTGTATGTGGTCGCTCCTTTCCCTTTCCTGCACCTGTAGATTTGTTTAAGTAACGCCGCACCATCTCAGCAACCAAGTAGGGAATTGCCCATCATCTTCCCTTCTCAGTATTGCTCATTCTGTTTGTCTCTTTCAGAGGGTGAGCAGGAGGAGGCATGGCTTGCAGAAGCAGGTCTAGCGCGGCTTGTTGATCATTCAATCACAGTGGATCATGATCAGGTGACAATCATATATCTTTTATAGAATTAATAAGAAGTTAGTCCAGGTACAGTTAATCAGTTCCATATTTTCAAGCATTTATTCTTTGTCACGTTTGAAGCCTTCTTATACAAATAAACCTGTATTGTGTGAAAACAACAAATAGATTTAAGTTTGTGTTTGATCGTAATCTATGTATTGACAGGAAGAAGACAGTGCAGTTTTCCTTTCCACGCTCACCAGGACTCAGGCGGCAGCCGTAGAACGTCGTGTGGCATCAGTGCAGCAGACCTTAAGGCGACGTAACCGGCAACAACTTCCTGATGTTCGAGATATATTCCGACGCCCTGATAAGGTTAGCAGATCAACACTGTGCTTGACACAAAATGCCAGCTCACCAGCCACATTGTAAGGTACACCTTTTTAACTGCTCATTAACATAGATATCTAATCAGCCAATCACGTGGCAGGGACTTCATTTAGATATGTAAACATGCTCAAGACAACCTGCTGAAGTTCAAACTGAGCATCAGAATGGGGAAGAAAGGTGATTTCAGTGACTGTGAATGCTGCACGATTGTTGGAGCCTGGCGTGCTGGTCTGAGTATTTAAGAAACTGCTGATCTCCTGGGATTTTCCTGGAAAACCTGATGACTGCTTATTGCATGGTAGCACGCCATGTCACAAAGCTCAAATCATCTCTAACTGATTCATTAAACAGAATGAGTTCATTATACCTAAATTGCCTCCACAGTCAACAGATCTCAATGCAAAAGAGCACCTTTGGGGGATGTGAATGAACTGGAGATTCTAGATTCATTATAGATCAACAAATCTGCACCAACCGTGTGACGCTATCATTTCAGTGTGGACAAAATCTCCGAGGAATATTTCCAACACCTTGTTGCATCTGTGCCACAAAATACTTAAAGCATTTTTGAATGCAAAGGGAGGGGGGGTCATACTTGGCTGGTAAATATAATTGACCCAGTATTTTGCAGTCGGTCAAACCCCATTGAGACTCTAGTGGTTTCTTGCTGTGAGTAGCCATTCTAATGCCTGATCACAAAGTTAGAGCAATGGTTGATTTAGCTTAGCCTGGCAAAAGACAGCAAAGTTCTTGCTAGCTTGTACAGAAGAGCAGTAAGTATAATATATATGATTCTTTCTTATTGAATAATTTTTTTTGCATTTATATTATTTATTAATCAAAGACAGTAGAGAATAGAGAGGAAAGCAGGGGGAGGGTCCAGGCCAGAAACAAGCCCAGCTCCTGGAGCCTTGCTCAACCCAGTGAGCTGTACTGGTAATATAAAGAGCATCTTAAGAGGAAACATCACAAGCTGGTGTGGCATGTGCACAGCCCAAGACCAGGAAGCTCTGAAGTGAGTAATTGAAACTCCTCAGATCATCACTGGCACCTGAGCATATGGATGAGATGAGGTGTCTGCTTAGAGGCCCAAAACAAAAGACAACTCCCAACCACACCTTGCTGCCATCTGGACAGTGATGATCCACCTTTTGGCTGTACACTTTTTTTTACATATGCATAATAAATATAGTGTGGATAACAAGATGTGGTTTTACAGTGGGGTACTTTCTAGGCTACGACTGTATCTTAATTTAGATACTTCAGCCAGGAAACTCTCCATGTGGTACACTAAGCACACTGAATTCTTACTAGTGTAATTTGTGAGTTTAACAGGGTAGCGCAGTCTTAAATCAAGCTTAAATCATTGCTGGTAACTTATCTTCAGTCCTGCTGGTGGAAAATTGTTTAGTGTTCCTAATCTTTCTGCTACACAGTCCACATGACAACTATTGAGGATATTAAATGTTCGATGCAACATTTAACATTTGGATTGTTGTACTATACACTGGGGTCGGTGCCAAAGCACATAAACTGGATGAACAACCAATTTTGACGGGGTGGAAGCCAACTCTTTTTACTGTTCTTTAAACCACAGCAACAACAGAAGACAAAAAGAGATTAATGCTGCCAACTTTACAACCTAAACAACAAATTAAATTATAAACAACTGATCAGAACTCAGCATGCATAACACAAAGTACACTCATAGCGAATTTGTTTTGAAGTTTCAAGTGACGTCATACTTTAGAGTTGTTGATTACCATTTTTGGTTGCAAAGAGACACATACAAGGGTCGCAGACTTTTGACTGACTTGCATAGACCTATGCCTCAGTCACGCTGCTATGCATGACTATGTAGATCCTCAAAGCATTGTCAGTGCCCTTTGGAAAAATCATAAGGGAACTGACAATGACATTTATGAGGTTTTCCCTTTTAGTTAAAATTAACTCGATGTCCATGAAAATAAACATTTTCAGTGTTCTGTTATTTTACGTACCACAAAGGAAGTGGTCACAAATTTGTGTTTCACTTCAGTACAGGTCTCGCAGTATTCACTTGCTAGTTCCCTAAACAAATCCAACATTTTATGACATCACTGCAGATTCAGTACGGGTTAAAGAGTTGACTGGAGTTATCGTTGATAAATTAAAGAAAATACAGGAATCAAGATTTATAATCAGAAATAAATTTAACAAATAATACGTTTAAATTTAAATCTGTCTTTAGTCCAAACTGTTTGAACAGTTTGAGCCTCTCATATTTATTTCATGCACACTCACACACAGACTTTGTCCACTAATTAACAGAAAAGATAATGTGTAACAGGGCTTTCTATAAATTTGTGACTTGTTAAACTTGTTGACTGCTGTGTTGTTCACGTCTGTGTGTGTGTGTGTTGTGTTGTGTTGTGTTGTGTGTAGCAGGATGTGGAGCCTCAAAAATCCAAAGAAGGAAGTGAGAATGGACAGAAAGGTGCCCCTTCAACCGGTATGTGCAGCATACTCATGCAGACACGCTTACAATATGAGTCAGTGTCATAAATCACTAACTGAGACCCCCCACCACCACCACCACCACCACCAAAAAGAAAAAAAAATCTGCCTAGCAACACACACACATTTGGGAACTAACACGAGTCACTGTGTGATATGAGAACATTCAAGAGGAAGTAACAGAGTATAGTCATGTCTTTTTTTTCTTTTTTTTACAATTCTGCAGGATTTTTTGTAATGTTCACATAATATATGTGACTGTATAAATAAGCATAAGCCTGGCAAAGTTCTCCACAACAGAGAAGATAAAGCTGCAGAGAATGGGTTTTTTATGAGTGCTGCAGTGACTAATACGCTGCGCTCTTAAACTCCAATAAAACACATCCAGTTGTCTCTTTGTATACACTTGCACTTAGCTATCATAAACATATCTGTACTACCCTACATGTGTGGTCATAAGTTTTATTTCTTCATTGTGTGTGTCTCTAAACAGAAACGGAGACAGAGCTGAATGTTGACGTGGCGTTTTCAGAGCAGGCGCTCAGTTACAGGGACAACCACCAAAGTTTTAAGGTCACCCGGAGCCTTAACTCTCCTGACGACAAACTACCGGTGAGCTGCATTCCTGAGAATTTACACGGACACAAAGGTCATGTGCATATTCACTTCCTTAATGGTGTTTCTTTATTTTTTTCTTATTGTCTGAACATGTCTGTGCTTGTGCAATAGACAGCGTTGGCGCTTTAGAGCCAAAAGAGGATGCACTGATCATTTACATTGTCAGGCGAGCACGGTGAAGCTATTTGAATTGCTCTCCTGTTAGTTGTTGGAGGTCAGTAATTACCAGGAAGAGCAGAAGATGGATATGGCAGCACAGAAAAAACTATTTGCACACAGTTGTTGTTGTGTTGGATTGCAGACCCTTATAATCAGATTTGTTTTTGAGTTACAGTTTGGTTGGAATTTGTTTGTTTGATCTATATACAGTGTTGGAAGTTGATAAGCATTTTTGTCAATTAGCAGAAAGTCTATAGTGTTGGAGCTAAATCTTAGTGACATCTGGTGGCTGGAGCTGGTATAACAGAACAATTCCACTGATCATACAGATGATGTCAGATAATTGTTTTTCTGTATGAATCATCATGCAGTTAACTCACTTTTACACTGAATGTAAATACAATAAGAAGTTAATTTAGCTTTATTCTTCCTCCCTAGAACTTTAAGCTTCTCCCAGATAAAACGGGTCAGACACGAATAGGAGACCTGTCTCCTCTGGATATGAAAAAGGTAAAATGATGTAACACAGTGATCTGTGTATCTATGCCTACAAGACAAGTGTTTGATGAGCTGTCTCCACATTCACTTACTGTTTAGTATCATCATTGTGTTTATCTGTGTCTGTGTGTAATGTTCTGTCAGGTGCATAGACTGGTGCTTGTGGAGATGACTGCTCTGTTTGACACTTCTGGGATAGACCTCAAGCCAGCCAAGGCCCTGAAAGTGAAGACTAAAGGTTAAACACACACACACACACACACACACAGACAATTACACAGTCAGATACAACAGATAAATACATTTACACACATACAAACAGGAAGCTAAGGTATGTGTGCCTGTATGGTATCTGTGCTTGTGTGCGGTGCAGTGCTTTTGTTTTACTCACTATTTGTTTGTGTTTGCAGAAAGTGGATTGTTTGGGGTTCCTCTTACCACTTTATTGGATCAGGACCAGAGACGGGTTCCTGGAACCAAAGTGCCATTGATACTGCAGAAGGTGAGCGCACTGACATTCACATATTGTAATCCAGTGGTTCCCAAACTTTTTTTGCTAGGCCCCCCCTTTGTTTTACAAGAACAATGTTCGCCCCAAAGTGCAAAATGGGTTCAAAAACATAAACAACTGTGGGTTGCTGTTTGTTTGTGATTTGGACAGGGGGAATAAATCGTGGCAGGATCAGCCTGATATTATTTGTATCCCACTGTAACTTTACTGTATAAAGAGCAAAATGTCAGGAGTAGTTAGTCATTATAAGAAGTGTTTGTGAACTAAAAATCAAGAATGTGGGATACTGTTTGTCCGTGATTTGGAGAGCCCAGTGCATGCTCCAGACGCAGGGAAAACCAGTTCTGCGGGGGAGACCTACCTCGGCACTTGTGCAGGTAAAGCCAAAGGGAAGATATGCTTCACCATATTTTCTAGTCTTTGGCTTGGAAGGAAGTTGGTTTGGAAACATATTTGGCGATGCTTCATATCCTGCTTTGCGTTTGTGTGGAAGCCCCGTCAAAAACTTGTCCATTATGCTAGCAGTGTCCAAATGTTCTCCCCCCCCCCCCCCCCTCTTTTCATACCGCACCCCCCCCCCCCCCCCGCAATGACTCTGCGCCCCCCCTAGGGGGCAGGCCCCACACTTTGAGAACCTCTGTTGTAATCGTGGTTTGTTTTTTTGCATGTGTGTGTATTTAAGCATATTTACACTCAACTCATTGGCTTTATGTTTGTTTTAATGGTGTTTTTAAATGACATTTTCTTTCTCTCGTCATAAGATTATCAGTCATATCGAGGAGGAAGGATTACACACAGAGGGCCTTCTTCGGATCCCTGGAGTAGCCACTAGAGTCAAGGTGAGTTCAAGTATTTAGCTGACCACCCCTCCCACAGAGACAATGTAAAATCTCAGGTTCATAATAACGCCAAGCATAATAAAATCAAGCATCAACTTCCAGAGCATATATATTCCCTACTCCGTCTCCAACCACACTGTCATTCATCTTAAGCAGTGTCCACACTGGGGAAAAAAAAAACACTTCACCCATCATTCATCACTTTGAAGCTGACAACTCAGAACCTGCAGACATTCCAGGTTCTGGTTGCCTTGAAGGACCCGTCCCATCCTGGCAACAAACTGTTCCAACTTCTGCAATCTGGTAGAAGGTTCCACATCATCCGGGCAAGGACAGAGAGACTCAAGAGGAGCTTCTATCCCCAAGCCATCCGGGCCCTAAACACACACACACCCGCCCTCTCACATCATCTATAATTGACTGAGACAGGACTCTCTCCCAGACACTCTAAACCCAGGCACAATGTATATTTCAAATTCCTTTAATTTTAAATAATTTTTTGCACATGTCGAGGAGCGTGTCAGGTTACATTTCACTGTGTGTTATACTTGTATAACTATGCATGTGACAAATAAAGAACCTTGAACCTTGAACTTGAACCTTGAACCTAAGAAACCCTGTAATATATTTACTATTAGGTCATATGTCAGTTATTGGTTTCCTGCGTTCCATTGGTAGGCGCCACCTAGAAGTTGAGAAGTTTACCTTGGGTCACCATCGGTTATTTCGCCCATGGTCACTTGAATTGACCAAATGTTCTTCACCATCGCTTCCAGTGGGAACGCAGCTTAAAACTGAGCTTTTCCTTCCCGTGACATCACCTCTTTCTCTATTTGAAATGTGAAAGTAATAGTGTTGTTGATTGTACTTGAAGTTGATAAAGCCTCTCTGTCTGTCCCAACTCCAGTTGCTGTGCCAGGATCTTGAGTCCTCCTTCTATGATGGGACATTTTCGTGGCAACAGATGAAACAGCACGATGCTGCTAGCCTATTGAAGCTGTTTATCAGGGAGCTACCCCATCCACTACTGACCGTGGAGTACCTCAATGCATTTATTGCTGTTAACAGTATGTTTCCTGTTTAAGACAAGTGCTTTATACACACATAGTGAGGCAACAAAGTGTCACACTCATGCTGTGTATATTTGTGTGCGTCCACAGATCTCCCCACAAAGAAGCAGCAGCTACAGGCTTTAAACCTGCTCGTCCTTTTGCTACCTGAAGCCAATCGAGACACTTTGAAGGTAAATTTGGCTTTATAGTCATCACATTTCTGTTCCCTATATTATTCCTTTATGACGCGTGATTATTTTTGTAGTGAAATAAAAAATTGCGTTTGCAGGCACTGGTGGAGTTTTTCCAGCGTGTCATTAAAAATCAGGCCAAGAATAAAATGACCCTGAACAATGTCTCTGTCGTCATGGCGCCCAACATCTTCATGTTTAAAGGCTTTCGGTCCAAGGTTACAGAACAACAGGAGTTCTCCATGGCAACCAGCACGGCCAACATTGTCCGTCTGCTGATCAGATATCAAAATCTTCTGTGGACTGTAAGAAAAAAAAATCTCAGCATTAAAGCTGTGCATGTGTGGCAGTTTTGTGTGGTTAAACTAGTTACTCACTAACCACCATTATTTTTTGGTTTTAATGGAGTATATCTCTGTGATGTGCCTGTCTTATCCAGATCCCCAAGTTCATTATGAATCAGGTCAGGCACCAAAATATGGAAAGTCAGAGGAAGCAAAAAGAGAGAGCCGTACGGAAGCTGCTGAAGAAGATAGCCATTGAAAGACCGTCTGAGAAAACTATCCCTGAGGTAAGAGTTTTAATTTCCTGGCTTCACTGAGATACTTTTTTAATATCCTATTAGAAATCTATAAATTATAAACACACTCTATTATGTAATACAATGAAATGAGAGGACTAGAGTCATTAACCTGGTGGCCGTGTACATCTTGTTTATCAGAAGACCACCTGTAAACTACTGGTAAAGGTGTCAGAGCAGACAAAAGGTTTCTTTGCATAAGGACGATGTATGACAGATTTAGAAAAAAGCACACAAGTCAGTCTGCCTACGATGGCTACAGATTTTACTGTATTTTCAGTCAGTTTGAGAAATGGTGACATCTAGTGTTACTGTATAAAAGTACAATGAAGATCATGATGACTGAATTTTTAAATTATTTATACAGGAGCCGTTGTGCAGCTCACACAATCCTCCTGATTAGCTGTCGGACTCTTTTCCCCACAGGTGTCTGACGAGTGATTGGTTAATCAGCAACTGAAGGGATTCTAGGCAGTTCTTTCTTTCGTGCAGTCTTGTGTTAAAATGAATCTGTTCCTCTTGACAGACTCTTAGTGGATGAATAACTTTAGTGATGTGAACCTAAACCTTGACTGTAGTTTATTAAACAGAGGAGCCACAATTTTTTTAAGTCCACATTCTTGAGCTGTCATTAGTCCAGGTTTTATGTAAGTACCTGGGTTATTTAGAAGAGTGATTTAGATTACCTTATTTTATTCAACTGTTTACATCTAATGAAATTGACAGTCTGTTTCTCTTCTCTGACTCTGTGTACAAGCAGGAGACCTCACAGGGCATTATCCGAGTCCACGCACCACAGTTCAGTAAAATTTCTATGGCACTTCAACTTACCGAAGACTTGCAGGCTTGTGATGTGTTAACACGCTTCCTGAGCCAGGACAGGTAACATGTATATTAACAGCACAAACAGAGAAGCTCTCACATGCCTGCATGTCCTCTGACTACGTCTCTCATCTCTCTCATCCTTCCAGCTCGTTGGCGGTAAAAACAGATGATTTGTGTCTCTATGAGATCGGCGGAAACATCAGTGAGTTCTGCTCCCATAAAACTACATGTGTAAACTAAAAACATACACTACAATATTAATTTCCTTGCTCATAAAACAGCTTCTATGGCACAAATATGGATTTTAAGTCGTGACAGTACATGCTGTCAATGTGTTTAATGTTTCTCTCTGTCTGCTCTTCTTCTTGTCGTCTTCAAAGAGGAAAGATGCCTAGATGGGGAAACGTATATGAAAGACCTCTACCAGGTGAATCCCACAGCAGAGTGGGTCATCAGAGCTATGCAGCGATGAGTTCATCAGGCCCTGCTTCATGCTGGACTTCTCTAAATTGCCACCACTGTGTCCTGAAAGAAGAGGCGCTGCCTTGTTGTCTGTGGTTCTGGATGCACTTGGAGTTTTCATCTGTAGCATAGATATAGATACTTTTAACTGATCCTCAAATTTGCCACAAAATGCACATTTTCTAATGGAAGAACTCATCAAAGCAGATTTTATGTTATGTGGAAATACGTGTCCTTTTTTAGTTTATTGCACAACTTAAATTCCCATACTTTTTTCTCAATGGGGGGAAAAAAGGAAAATTATTATTATTATTAACAGGAGATTATAGAGATTAATAGTTTGGTGCAGAAAAATAATATTGATTAAATCATAAATCAGTCATGAATAAATACTGGTCCATTTTTGTGGCCTAATTATGATTTTCTTTTTAAAATCTGTTTATATGTCTATTAAAAGTCCTAAAAATGATGTGTACAGCCGCAATATTAAATAGCATTAAATCTGAGCATTTCACCTGGAAGGATGCTTTGGAGGTTTGGGGCTCTGAAGCGGAAAGGTAGGTGCTGTAAAGCAGTGGTTTATTTTTTAGCGTAGAAGAAAACTGATCAAAAACAGTGGATGTGTGAGTGTTTTACCCTACTCTACAATGTGAACAAGCACATGTGTACGTCATACACATGCAGTACTGTGTGTGTCAAGTTCACTTTAAGTATTGCTTTAAAGGGATGGACTGCTGACTGGATGATACATTTGCACGTGCTGGGCTCCAAACGTATCTGTTCATTTGTTGTTTTATTCATTTTTGGCTCAGTACCATCCACAGTGTGGACATGAGTCGATATATTCTACTTTGGCAAAACATGCATTTAGACAGGAATAGAAAATCCCCGTTTTATGTTGGGTTTTTTTGGCATCTATTTGTGTTTCTCCCAGTTTTCAACAAAGGTCTTATCAGATTTAGTGCAGTTTCTCACAGTTTCAGCAGCCTGTGGAGGATTGTGTCTGCACGATAGAGCCACTTCTTTTATGTATAGCTAGGGAGTATTCAAAAAAATGATTTTGGGTTTATTTTGAATGATTTCGATTTATTTATTTTTTTGAATATCTTGTTTTTTTCTGCCTTGTATTGTTGTTTACTGTGATTTTTTTTCAGATAACTGTTTTTGTGTAACTGCCTCTGAAATGACCACTAAAACTGCCTGTAAATAAACATGCAGTTATTAATTACCACATCTGTTGGTGGGAGTGCTTATGTATCCGAATGACTTAAAAGTTCTTGTACACTGGAAAAACTGTCGCAGTCCTGTATCTCTCCAATTTTCAAATGAGAATTTTGTTTCCCACCACTGTTGTACTGACCTACTTAGAGTAACAGTGAGGTTAGAAATAATGAGGTCCAGAGGCTTGGATGTAAAGGGCTAGAGTAAGAGCTCTTGGCAGTTTTTACAGAAAGATTGAATTAGTGTACAGGTTTTCTGTGAGTCAGATTCAGGGCACCAGATGCAAACAGACCACACTTTGTAGCAGAATATAATATCCATAAGAATTTACACAGTGCTTTTGAATTTTAAACTAATATTCTAAAGCTGCTGACACCTTTATTATGTACCAGCACTACAGATTCCAGGCCTTGTATTCTTCACCTGAGCCTGTAAGCTTCATGAAACTTATTGATCAACCAGAAAGTTAAAGGCTACTTTTGACGTCTCCCTTGTCACAAGGGGTCACCACAGCAGGTAGCTCCACATGTTTGATTTAGAAGAGTTTTTACCCCAGATGCCCTGCAAAGAGGATTTCTTTCTCCAGCTGGAATTGAACCAAAAACCTTTTGTTTGTAAATGTGCTCGATTTAGTTCAGTGTTGTTTATGTAGTGCCAAATCACAAAAACAGTCACCTCATGGCACTTTATATTGTAAAGATTGTAAAATAATAGAGAGAATTTTTCAGCAATCAGACTCTCCTGTGAGCAAGCACTTTGCTGACTGTGGGAAGGAAAAACTTCCTTTTACAGGAAGAGACCTCCAGCAGAACCAGGCTTATTTGCGGCGACCAGTTGGGTGTGAGGGGAGGGAGACGGCACAAAAGACACTGTGGAAGAGAGACAGAATAATTATCAAATGCAAAGTGATGTATAAACACACCGTGAGTGAAAAAGGTAATTGAAGAAGAAATACAGTGCATCATTGGAAGCTCCCAGCTGCCTACCTTTTGCAGGACATGTGGGACTAATAAAGATTTATCTTATCTAACTAAGGGAAGGTCACCTGATCCGGCCCTAACTATATGCTTAATCAAAAAGAAAAGTTTTAAGCCTAATCTTAAAAGTAGAGATAGCGTCTGTCTGGGAGCTGGTTCCAAAATAGAGGAGCCTGAAAGCTGAAGGTTCTCTCTCCCATTCTACTTTCAAACAGAACCAGAAGTAAGCCACCAGTCTGAAAGCACAGAGGGTGATATGGAACTATGAGGTCTTTAAGAGAAGATGGAGCCAGGTTATTCAAGACCTTGTATGTGAGGGGACAAATTTTAAATTCAATTCTTGATTTTTACCAGGGAGCCAGTGAAAAAGGTCATTGTGGGAGAAATATGATGTCTCTTTCTAATCCTTGTCAGTACTCTTGTAATGAATTACAATCCAGCCTAGAGGTAATGAACACATAAACAAGTTTTTCATCGTCACTTTGAGGAAGGATGTTTTTTTGAAACTTGCATAATGGCAGTTGATATGTGATAAGAGTTTTAAACCACTACACTATGAACAAAATATTAAAGCACAAATGCCAGTGCTTTACAGAAAGAAACCCACTAAAGTAACTAACCTATATTAGCTCCAAAAATAGCAGTTGCAAAGTGATTTAAAGAAAATAATCAAAGATAATGGAAAATGTAAAAGCAGGTTAAAAGAAAGCTAAATTTGCGAGCGATTTAAGACACTGAAAAAAATTTGCACAATTATTAAAATTGAATAACGAGCAGCACAAATACAGGACTGATCAGATTAAAAAACATTGACATAACTAAGACGAAACAAGTAATACATTAATAAAAGACTTGATATTATCATATCACAGAAAGCACTTCTTATTGAATACAAACAAAAGCCAGAAAATGGCTTTAGGTATCGGCATAGACCAAGCAAATGGACTGTAATGGTAAAACCAGTGGTTACTGCTTTAACCACAATTTTTATAGTTGCCCAGAGTAGCAAAAGTAACAGGAATCAGTACTGACACTCTGCACAAGATACTCGAGCAAGGTAGAGCCTGAAGTATAAGGAATAACTATAGTTAGAGATTTAAATTTTTTTTTTTTTTATTGACATAGCATGGCCTATGATAGATTGATTGATTGATATATAACTGCCCCTGATTTTCCTCTTCTCCCTTCTTTTTTCCCCGAGAGCAGTTTCTTTATTATTATTTCCCCCTTCAAGATGGATAATGTGTTTAAATAGTAAACATGGGATTACCCGGGAGCTGAAACATTCAATGCCATACTGTCCGGGTTTTCCCTTTTTTATTGTAGTTACATTCAGGCTTGCAAATATTCAACTTCAGCACTTCATGCATATTTTCATCTTAATTAATAGCATGTCCAAACAACACCCTCTACCTCCCAGATTATTATTATCTCCTTAAAGTGTTTTGGTGTCGTGGACAAGCCCCTAAACTGGAAACGTAACTGTGTACGCATCCGATTCGCTGACATATCTTTGGCCCCTATTCATTGGCTACTGTCAATGTAGGCGCAATGTGATTGGTCGAATCACAAGAAAAGGAAGTGGCGATCAGTAGTGTGGGCTCAACGCTAAGTAGTATTTGGGTGGTTTATATCAAAGGGTAAAGCTACTGGCTTTCGTCCCTAAACGTGGACATTTTGAAGTGTCAAGAGGTACTCGTCATCCAGTTTTTGGGCCGAGCAGTTGAACAGCGGGGATATATTATTAACGCTGTCTTGCTAACCTTTGTTGCGGCTATGTGAAACTAGCTTGTTAGGTTTACGTCATTTCAGCAGGTGCTACTCTGCTAGCTTAGCTTCACATTGGGATCTATTAGCTTGTTAAACAGCTACAGTAGCTAAAATTAAACAAGCTGGCATCTAGAGGGAATACGGCTCAGACTAGTGTGTGACAGGGAGTTTACTTATGCTACTTCTCGTAGTGTGACCCGAGACTGCGACTGGATGTTTAGTAATAGAAATAGCAGTAGTCACAGCTAGCAGATTGTTAGCTTGTTAAATAACAACAATGGGCTATAAGAAGTGTTTGAAAACAGCAAGGAGACTTTATTTTTGGGCTATTCTCTTCATAGTGTTCATCAAAGGAGTAACAGCTGGTGAGTATGAAATGCCGGTGGTGTTGTAACACTCACTATACGCGTGTCTTAAAGTATCACAGCACCTGTTTTCGTCTATTACATTTCTTTGACTGAATCAAATCAACACATCTCTCACTGCTGCAACATTAATGCTTTTTAGATGAGGAGCAACACCAGGACGAAGCACCAGAGTTAAAGGTGTGTCATGGGCTCTTTGGTGCATGGTTAATGCTGATCATAGACTCATTTGCAAGCTAGTCTCTTGGGAGTTGTATGTAACACACGATTTTGTATACGTGTTGCCGAGAAAAGTTAAAGTAAGAAGTCATTCAACTTAAAAAGAAATTGAACACACTGCTAACTTTGCAAATGAGCCTCATGCAAAGGCATTGTTTTTATATACAGCGTAAGTTCCCTCCTTTAAGTAATCCTTTGTAATAACCTCCTGTTGATTTCTCCAGTCCTACCATGACCCAGACTCTGAAGAGGAAGATGTTCGATTATCACCAGAAATTGTGGCAGGTACTATGACTACTGATCACTCCCATCCTGAAGAGGAAACACAGCCCCCTTCGGAGGGTCTAGAAGGAGAGGAGAAGGAGGACCTACCTGACCCGCCTCCTCTTGTTGAGGAAAAACCTAAAGAGGGTAAGGTGTAAGATTTTAAAACATCCACACAGCAAAGGCGTGAAAAACAATCACAATAAGTTGATTAACGTTTGAGATGTCAAAGTTGTTAAATACTTCCTGATGTTTTTACTGTATTAATTATTAAAAATTTAGTTTTTAGCATCTCCTGCTATACCAGTGATGGCTTTGATATTCTAATCCCCACTTTTTACACTAGAAAATGTTATCAGTGTTTAAAAGTGGTTGCATGTAAAGAAGTGGGATTTCAGCTTGGGACTTGGAGCTTCAAACTTTATTGATTTATTGATTGTTTTAAAGTGTTAAATGTTTTGTCAGAAGATAGTTCCCTATGCGTTCTTAAAATAAAGAGCCTAAGATGTTAGCATGCTACATGGAAGGAAAAGCTTAGTGATATATTTTAACGATGTCTAGTCTGAACCTATAAATCTTTCTTTTTGTAGTAGTGCCTCGTAGTGGTGTTATCACACATCTCATGATCTCAGCATTGAAAACAAGCTCTTTCTTATTATTTTTTTCCTTTGTAAGCTTTGTTTAGTGTTTAACACGTTAACCTGTTTTCACTTTGCCTGACTCTGAGCTAAGCTGAGTGTGGTTTCAGGGTAGAGCCACATTTGATAAACGGTTAACCCTCGTGAGACGCTGAACAGCTTCTCGCACCTGTGGCTCCTCTTGCAGTGCAGTTACATCATTTCACTTGGGGATTGTTTGTAATTACCCTGCTAGCTCATTGCACAGTTGTATTACTGAACTTGTGTGAAGGAGATGTATTCAGATTAACGTAATTGCGTGTGTAAAGTTGCGAGAACTCTATGGTAATTGTTTCAACTCCTCTGTCTCTTTGTTATTTTTCCACACCAAAGTTGATGGTGCAGCAAAAACCAAAAGATTTGAGAATATAAAGAAAAAAAAAATATTTTCACTTAGATCTCAGGTCCACCAGTATTTTAAAGGAAAACAGCCAGAGTTTGTTTGTTTTCAATCAAGTAAATTTTATATGTGTGTTTTTTGTTTTTTTTAAAATACAGTTCCTGTGGTGAATGGAGGTACAGCCCATGGAGAGCCCTGCATATTCCCCTTCCTCTTCCAGGAGACAGAGTACATAGAGTGTACCACTGACGGGCGGGGGGATGGACGGCTATGGTGTGCAACGACGTACGACTATGACCAGGATAAGAAATGGGGTTTCTGTGAGAGTGAGTTTCAAACTCAAAAACTCTAAAACCTTCACAAATGAAATATTGTGAGTCATTTTATGGCCAAAATGGAGTCACATTAGGGCGCTTTGGTATTAAATATATTGCATTGTACAGTACAGGTCCTGAGCCAGCCCTCATTTCATTATGTTTTGCTTCCAAGGAGCCAGACCTGCTTTAATATTTAAAGTGATCTTGAGAAATAGTTTTTCAGGCTTTCTCAAGGTCTTTCAAATGTTTTCTTTGGACTCGGCTGGTTTTTCACTCATTTTCAGTCCAGCTCTTGTACCTGACCATTTTCAGAAGATTTTTTTGTTTTTGTTTTTCTTCCTATTTGGTTGTTTAGGCCAGCGGTCCCCAACCCCCGGGCCTCGGACCGGTACCGGTCCGTGAGTCGTTTGGTACCGGGCCGCGAGAGTTGAGGTTCAGGTGTGAAATGTATGGTTTTCAGGGTTTTTATCGGTTTTCATTGTTATTTTGTTATCGTTTTTATCGTTTACTCGGTTTTCCTTGGTCTTTTCACGTGTGTTATGAATAAATCTTCTTTTTTTCAGTACCGGTACTAGTTTTATTTTGTTGCATTTATCCGCGACACCTTAAAGGCCGGTCCATGAAAATATTGTCGGGCATAAACCGGTCCGTGGCGCAAAAAAGGTTGGAGACCGCTGGTTTAGGCCACCAGATGAACCGATTTGTCTACACATAAGACACAACTCAGTAAAGAGCACGTTTTTTTTACTAGTAGTCTGTTGCAAAAATACATAATTTGTTATTAGCCAAAATGTTAGCACATGTACACAATGTGCAGCATCAAAGGTCACTGTGACCTTAAATGTTTTTCCCCTAACACATGAATTCTTGTGTTAAACTGTCACTGATCATTGTTTGTTCTTCTCAGTAACAGTCTTGGTAGAACTAAACGACTACTGAAACCAGCCTGAAGATATTATTAAGACTTCGTTTGCATAACTGCTACTGCTACCAACCTTTTTGAAAACCTTTATTTCCTCTAAACAGTCTGATTGGCTTCTCCTCTCTTTCCCTCAGCGGAGGAACAGGCACAGCAGAGGCTTCAGGCTGAGGAAGCAGAGAAGCAGTATCAGACTGTCCTGCGCATGCTGAACTCCACCACCAGGAAGACTCAGAAAAAAGAGTGAGTGGCTTACTTTTAGTTTATTTGTCTGGTTGTTGTCAGCCTAATTTAGACTCTTGAAGAAGAGTTTATAGAAAGCATGTGGATTTGAAATCTTTTTTAGATGAAGCAGAAACAGACGCTTTCCAGTTTTTGCCCACACTCTGTAATAAGATAAAAATCGGAAAAGGAACAAAAGTAAAGTTGGTCTATTCAAATTGAAGATTTTGGCAAGGTTACATTTTTTTTTGCCAATTTTCTTTTTATTTGTTTAAGTTAAAATGCATATTCCCACTACTGCCATCCGGTCATCTTTTTATTTCACAGACAATATTTGATGTTATTTTACATGTCGATTGGGTTCGATGTCCATTTCCTGCGTGTTTTATTACCAGCCAGCGCTTGCATGCCTTCCATTTGCACATCCTTATTTGCTTTAGCTGTCACACTACTGTTTATCATGTACACATTATTTTTATGTGAACGTGGATTCAATTTCGCTTGTGCCTACTCTGCTTGTCTTTCTCAGATTATATGAAAAGCTGCTAAAAGTGGCAGAAAAAGGCCACCAGAAAGCCATGGAGAAGGTGGCGTATGCCATGCTGTTTGGAGATTACATGAACCAAAATATTACCAAGGCCAGAGAAATGTTTGAGAAGCTTGCCATGGAGGGCTCACCTAAAGCTCAGATGGTAATGATCTCACTCATAATTATACACGTCTCTTGAGTAAAGTGTTGGAAGCCTGTTTGCAGGTTATTTGTGCTGAGAGGAGCAACTCTGTGACACTCTGCTCTGTTTACTTTTCTTCAGGCTCTTGGATTTCTGTATGCAGCAGGGCTCGGAGTTAACTCAAGTCAAGCTAAGGTACGTCTATGCTCTGTAGATTTGTCTTACAGTATATGGGTTTGTCAGTAGTTACTTATGTTCTGCCATGTTCTGTTTTTCAGGCCTTGGTTTACTACACCTTTGGTGCACTGGGTGGAAACCTGCTCGCTCACATGATTCTGGTAAGCAGATTTTTCTGTCAGTGAAGAAATGCTACAGTCATGCTATTTGTATACTTTAATAAAAAATGACACTTCCTTATATTGTTTTATTAGGGCTACAGGTACTGGGGAGGGGTAGGTGTTCCCCAAAGCTGTGAGTCAGCACTAACGCATTATAGACTCGTAGCAAATCAGGGTAAGTGTTTTGCGTTACTATATTCTAGTGCAGTAATAGTTCTTGATGGGCTAATAACACTCTTTCCTCTGCCAACTTTAGTGGCCAGCGATGTTTCCCTGACGGGGGGCTCGGCGGTGCAGAGGATCAGACTGCTCGATGAGGTGGAGAACCCGGGATCTACCAGCGGGATGTTGGAGGAAGACCTCATCCAGTACTACCAGTTTCTAGCGGAGAAAGGGGACGTCCAAGCTCAGGTAAAGTGGTCAAATGTTTTTTTAAATTTTTTATTGCTGGTATTGGGAGCTAATGTGACCTTTCCTTTGACATACCTGAGCCAGTGGTTGATTGAACACACAGTCAAAATGTTTGTAATGTATTTATTTGTGTCAGTTTAGAAATCGTTCTCGTTACACGTGTGTGGCAAAGAAAACATTCAAATTTGTGATCAGCTTCACTGTTCTGCCTTTTGTGAAAGCTGCTGACTGTGGGGAATTAACAAAAACTACACAATATAGTTGCATGTCCACACATTTTTTTATTATTATTATTTCTTTATTTATTTATTTGGCATTTTTGCTTTTTCTTGTGGGCAGGAATAGGAAGTAGCTTGAACGGATGGCACTAATTGACTTTATTGTATAAGAACTGAAATCTGGGTCAGACTTGGATTATGCATGCATGTTATGTAATGTCCAAATGTGAAAGGGCTACATAATGTGTCATTGCTGGGTAGTATCAGTCTGAAGCCTTGTTGTAGTTTTTATTTGATTACTAATTGAATGTTTTACTTAGGTGGGCCTGGGTCAGCTGCACTTACACGGAGGACGTGGAGTAGAACAGAATCACCAGGTAACTTTGTCATAGATTTCGCTCGCTGCATTTTATTTATTTGTTTTGCTTATTTTGTGAGTTGTGAGTTTTCTGTCAAATGCATTTATGCTGCTTTCTGTCCAACAGAGGGCGTATGACTACTTCAACCAGGCAGCCAATGCAGGCAACACACATGCTATGGCTTTTCTTGGAAAGGTGGGTGAGATGAAGGCTCACTCACTTCACTGTTATGTCACCTTTTCTTTTCTTTTTTTTTTTAAACAGACATTTCCTTCTTTTCTTTCTTTTTATAAAATTTTCCATTCATAACCTTGTTAATTTAATTTCTTATAAGAGCAGTTTTTTTTCTTTTTTTCTTTTAATGCCATATTTTCCATCTATTTAACACTATGTTGTGTTGATTCGAGAGACAGTTTGGTTATAGAGACAGTTTAGAATAAAACCAGCTTGGCATTGATGTTTTCACAGAGGCCAGTGTATTTGTGTTTAAGGTATAAAATTGATCTTTTATGTCTGTGACTGTCTGTTCCTCAGATGTATTCAGAAGGCAGTGAGTTTCTCCCTCAGAATAATGAGACAGCCTTGCAGTACTTCAAGAAGGCTTCTGACCTGGTAAGGATAACTGGGTAATTTATTCACTTTGAGCTTGCTCACTCACTCACAGTGAATTCTGTTACCCTTTCTTTAAATATTAACATGCAGTAATTGTTTTTACATATTCATTTACTTTTTTTTCCAGGGTAATCCGGTGGGACAGAGTGGGTTAGGGATGGCCTATCTTTATGGTAGAGGTGTGCCAGTGGTAAGATATTTTATTTTTTTTAAGCATGTCTCATATCTTTTGATAGGATCTGTACATATAGATAAGATCTCACCTTCACTTTTAGGCACTTGGAGTTGAAATAAAGTTTTATATAAGCAATAAAGAAAAACAGTTTTATATAACAGGCTTTTATTTTGATGGCAAGCTGTCAGAGTGTCTCTCCTGTTGAAGCAGCTATTGAAAAGTTGTGTGTTTGTCTCCAGAACTACGAGCTGGCCCTCAAATACTTCCAGAAGGCAGCAGAGCAGGGCTGGGTGGATGGACAACTCCAGCTGGGCACCATGTATTACAGTGAGTTTTACAGCTCAGTGTGTCCTTCAGTGTCTCACGGCATTCTTTCATAGTTTTCCTCTCGCCCGCTGTCTGTTTAGGAGTCCTCAGTCTTCGCTCTTCTTCACATAATAACATTTTTGTTCTTACTCTTGTTCCCCAGATGGCATTGGCGTGAAGCGTGACTACAAGCAGGCTCTTAAATTCTTCAACCTGGCCTCACAGGCTGGGCACATCCTGGCCTTCTACAACTTGGCCCAGATGCATGCTACTGGTACTGGTGTGATGCGTTCCTGCCACACCGCTGTAGAGGTTAGTCCACACTAAATCTGCTGCTTCTTTCACTGTTAAGAGATTGTCTCTCCAACTTGGTGTCTCCTCAAACATTTATCGATTAACAGCAGTGGCTTTTATCTGCACTTTCAATACAAATTGGAGATGTGTATCACACTGTGTGTCTGTTTGCAGCTTTTCAAAAATGTGTGTGAGCGTGGTCGCTGGTCAGAGCGCCTGATGACAGCCTACAGCAGCTTTAAGGAGGGCGACATGGACGCTGCGCTGGTTCAGTATCTGCTGCTGGCTGAGCAGGGCTACGAGGTGGCTCAGAGCAACGTGGCCTTCATTCTGGATCAGAGTAAGAAAAACCAAGACATTAGTGTTTAACCATGGTAGTGCAGGCTTTTAGCAGTTAATTTATGTGCACATCTTGCAATATTATAGCCATGTTTAAATGCTAGTGTCATGATCCTGCTACACTCTTTACCTTTGTTAGAGAGAGATTCAGGTCTCATTTTAAATGTTTTAATTTTTCATGTGTTTGTGTGAATTATGCCACACAGAAGGGGCAAGGATCTTCAGTGAGAATGAGACCTACCCTCGTGCATTGCTCCACTGGACAAGAGCTGCAGCGCAAGGTGAGTTTAAACAAGCTCCGTCTCCTCGTCAGTGTGAACGGTGTGTGCGCCGGAGCAGTAGAGTCGAAGTGGACTGCAAGTTTAGGGAAATGCGTCATGATGTTTTGCTTGGGAACGTATTGCTTATTGCACATTTCACTTGATTGAACTGTGATGCTGTGTAGACACTGGCTGTGAGCACAGCTGCTCTGCTTGGCTGTGCTGTGCTGTGTGAAACAGTTATTAGTCAAACTTTGGCTCCTTTTGTGGTTGAATCTGTGCTGCTGTGGATGTCTAACTCCTGCTAGCTGAGCACAGTTCTGTTACCAAAGAAAGTCTCATTGCGCTGTACAGAATTTGACCCCACTGTGGTTTTATCAGGTGTAACCAACGTGGTACTAAAACTCCACATCCCTTCAGGAATGGGGATATTTCACTACAATGCTCAGCCAGCACAACCAGCTCGATTTACAGCACACACACACCGCTGCACATAGTTTGTGTTGCACTTATTATCAACAACCGTGTCGGAGCCAGCATCACAGCTCCAGTGTGTCTCATGCATCCTCCATAGCTATATATTATCTAAGTGCAGTGGAACAGGCTAATGCCTGAGCAGCCATAGCTGCTGAGGGTGCACTGATTCTCTCTGGGGTCACATGCATCATAATTTATGATAATAGAGCTCAGCCTGTCTTTGTGGATCAGTGTGAGATCCTGAGTGGTGAACACTGAGCTGGTTCACAGAAGATTTCTAGCCGTGACTGTTTGCATATAAAACCAAATCTTACACATGTAATTGTCCTTGTAAGGTTACACCGTGGCAAGGATAAAACTGGGAGACTATCATTTCTATGGCTACGGGACGGACGTGGACTACGAGACGGCTGTCATTCACTATAGGTTGGCATCTGAGCAGCAGCACAGCGCACAGGCCATGTTTAACTTGGGTTACATGCATGAGAAAGGCCTGGGTATCAAACAGGTGAGCACTCACTATACATCACCTGGCTCTCAACATGTCACAAATTTGCGCTTTGTCATTTAGTAAAGTAAGTGTAGTTGTTAATTTGATTTCTAATTCTGAAATGTTCCATGTTTTTTTTTTTTTGCTGCAGGACATCCACCTAGCCAAACGGTTTTATGACATGGCTGCTGAGGCCAGTCCTGATGCCCAGGTTCCAGTTTTTCTAGCTCTGTGCAAACTGGGCCTGGTTTATGCTCTCCAGTACCTGCAGGATCTTAATGTGAGTATTTCCTCCTGAATTCACAAGCTGTCATGCTAACTGTACGGTTTTGAGTAACACGTCTTGTACTTCAGATAGTTTCAGAGATTCTTCGTTAGAAAGAAAAATGATGTTTCTTTTTCTTCCTTGTTGGTTCCGGCTTCTCGCAGTTGAAGGAGCTGATTTCTCAGGTGGACCTGGACCAGCTGCTGGGCCCAGAGTGGGATCTCTACCTCATGACGGTCATCGCCCTACTGCTAGGCACAGTCATCGCCTACCGACAGCGCCAACACCAAATCATAGTGCCACCTCGCCCACCTGCCCCAACGCCTCCTCCCAGACCGCCTCAGGAACAACCACAGGCTGAGCCCCAGGCTCAGGAAGAAACACCAGAGCAGGGCCCGGCCCAGGAAGAGGAGGAGCAGCACTGAGAGGGAGGCAGACGGAGTGAGGGTGGTGAAAGATGGACAAGAGGCTCACTGCATGGAGCACCAGTAGCTGAATACCTGCTACTTTGAGCACCTCGCCCACTCTGCCTGTTCCCCTCCATGTGTGTGTGGTTTTTTTTGTTTTTTAAAAAAAGGCTTGATGATGGCTGCTGAACTGTTCAGTCTCACCTCTTTCTTCCTTTAAAATATGCTGGTCTTCTGCTGAAACCGACACATCGTGGGTGTTAATGGACAACACTGCAGTAGAGAGAGTGTTTGGACTTGGTACTTTTTGACTCAGGATACTGCCAGACGTCCCCCCCGTGTCCTCAACATGGAATTAGTCTTGTGGTTGCCAGATCAAAAGCATTACGAACTCAACTGAGAAAATTACACTCGTTAGACAGCTTCATTCCCAATTTTGTTCAGTATTTAAAAAAAAGTCTGGGTGGAAAATGTGAAGTAAAATCATTTTCATTTCTAGCGCTGGTCTACTTGGTAAAAGAAAGTCCTGATTCTCTGCATGTCTTCTCTGATCTCCTTGCAGACTTTGAGTTTAGCCTTGTTTTTTTAGCTAACTGATGAGTGAACAAATTTTGCATTCCTTTATGCTTTGCAGTTTTGCATTCATTAGTTATTTTGGGTGACATGTTGTCAGATCAATAAGTGCTAAATATACTAAAACTATGCTGAGTCATCAGTACAAGAACAATAGTTTAGGAAGTTCTCACTGACAGAAAAGCTGGGCTGTGAAGTAGGTGATGTTTGCTGATGCACACGGGGATTAAAATGTGTACAGAAACATCAAAGTTTATTTAAAAAGCAAGCGAGAGAAATTTAAACTTTTTTGGAAGTTGTGCACTACAATATGTGTACATTTTTTTTCCAACACTGTTCTTTGATTTAATTATTGTTGCTGGTTTTGAAAGGCAGCTTAGTATTTTTTTTTTTTTTTTTAAATGCCAACTGTTATCTGGAGCAGCCTTAAAGATAGCAACAACTTAAACCTTGCATTGTTTCTACAGTAGAGGAAGTGGATCACATTTCTTTTTTTTTTTTTCCTTTTGTTTTGCTCTAAAACTTCAGCTGTCGTGACAATTTCCACCCCCTCACCAAACGTCCAAGTTGGAAATCTGCCTACACTTCTGAGATCAGACGGACATGAATCCGAGGCTGCATTGAAAAGCAAACAAAGCCACGGTTAGACCATGCAGCATTTCTGGAACCAAGATCTGAAATTTCGTTTTGTTTTTTCACTTCATTTGTTTTTTTTCTCTCATTTGTTCACTTCCACGAAATGTACTAAAGTTAGTGTTTAACTGCCAATAGATATGCATGATTGAACCCCAGAAGGAGAGCGAAGTGTTGTTTGCAGGATGATAAGAAATAAGTCCAAACTGTTTCCTGCTTTCACACATCGGCACCCACATAACTCACAATTGGTCTGAAATAAAACACTGGGCAAAGTTACAGAGAAGAATTTTTCTTTTCTTTTTTTTTTTTTTTTAACCATTAAAACGCGTTTATAAATTTAATAAATGATATATGGATATTTCAAAGATGTTCTGAATGTTTGATTGCCGAAATGCTTGGATCGATGATCATTTGTAGTTCGGATAAGTGGCTCGTGCCCTGCTTGGCTTTAAATGTCTGACATAACACTGCAATGTTGCTGACATTGATCAGCAGCGAGAGCGGCCGCTTCTCATTGGACCTGTTGGTTGTCGCTCAGCCATTGAGGCTGAGACAAAGTGACAATGCTGTGAAAACTGAGCGTCGCATTGTGCAGTGTGTAGGGGTGACCCATTGACTGGTCCATACGCGATACTATGGGGTGGCTTTGGATCGCTGTGGCAACGTGTGTGCTCGCGTCCTGCTCTGTCAAAGGTAAGTGCTAGAACAAGCAGGAGGGCAGCTCCCACGTGGGGCTGTGTGCCTATATTTATTGTAACAACAGCCTCTGAAACGGGGCCCTCCCTTTTATTATTTATTTTTTTAATCGATTGTTTGCGGTTTATATCAACCATCTGTTTATATAGATGTACACCAAGGACAAAGTCAAGACCAAAAACTTTTGAACTAGGGCTTATTTAGCTGATTAAAGATGAGCTTTAACAGTGGCTTATAAAGTGGTTTGAAAAGTTTCAGTTAATGATCCCTTTAAAGGAAATGACTGGTGGTTGGAGTATGAAGAGGGGATTCGGCACTACAGCAAGGAGGCCCTCAATAAGGTACTGTTTCACCTATGTTTATCACTGAGGGTTTATTTTGTTGTTAGACACAAAGTTTAAATTTTGGTTGTCATTTGAACAGCAAAAAGACTTGACAGATTTATTAAAAAGACAAAAAACATTAATATATAGCAATTTTTAACCTTTCTCTTAAAAGTAGGTTATCACCAGACTAACCACATGGCCCAGCAGGCATCCTGAACTTGTGCACAGCAAGCACAGCTAACGCATCAAAGACAGTGAAACAATGATCGATCAATAAAATTGAAGTCCGACAAGGTACTGAAGATGAGGTTTCCACTGTAGCAGTGAAAGTTATGTTCAAGTTTGCCTACTGTACTCTACAACAGAATCTTAATGCACAAACTCTGTGCTCTGCTGGATTAAATATTTTTTATATTTATTTTATTTAGAAAGAGGGACAATACATATTAATGAACATTTTAACAAATGTAAATATGCCAGATTATAGCTAATTTCCATCTGCAGACCCTCTGGCAGGTTGGTGTTACACACAAGTTAGTCAAAACATACAGAGACACTATTTACAGATCATGTGACAAGGACAAAAACAGTGATCACATCATAATATAATATAAGCTTTCAGACGTGCTATGCTGTAAAACGTATTAAAGTACCACAATACCAATGCTCCTAAAAAAATTAAGGGAGCATTTGTCACACACAGTGATTGTAATGAATTAAATATTCACGATAAAGGTATAAAATCTTCATTGACATAGATTGTGTAACTTGTTAAATACAAAATGCTATTACCAACAGACATTGGAAACCTCAAGCATCTATCCTTTGAGGGCTGGATTCAAAATCGAACCAAAAATGAAAGTTCAAAACTGAAGTCAGGCTGATCCATCTGGCATCATAATGTGGTTTAGTAGTGTGCCTTTATGAACTCCCAACAACATCTAGGTATGCTCCTGATGAGAGACTTGATGGTCGTCAGCTGGGCATCACTGAGCTACTGGACAGTTGGCGGTGCTATTTGGCAGGAAGCACTGATGTCTCATAGGTTCTCAGTTAGATTCAGTCTCGGAAACATGAGGTACAGACAGTGGTATTAATGCCTTTGTCACCCAGGAACTGCCTACATGAACCAAGGGCCCAGTGCATGCACATGAGGTCCACAGGTAATCACCTTGGTTCCTTAAAGCAGTCAGGGTGTTGTTGGCTCTCACGTAGAGAGGCCTGTCTAAGGCCACACCTCCCCAGACTATAATTGACCCACTGCCAAACCCCTCATGCTTGATGATCTTGCAGGCAATATAACATTCACTGTCACATGGAGCAGGTGAAATTAGTTCACAATGGATTATGCTTCTTAACTGGACAAAGTGATATTACATGTTATACTATGATCATCCAGTGTTTCCTTAATTTTTTGAGCAATGCATTTATAAAGATCATTTAATGGTGAAAAGAGTCTCAGTCTACATGCCCTCATCCATGTACCCTAAATTCAGTTTCTTTTTTTTGTTCAACTAAGATGAGATATCAGCTTTGTCACCGCTCCATAATGCTGCGTGATGCTGTACTGACATGGCGGACCATTGCTAGCTAGCGACAGTATATTTAGCAATCACATTAACGATGTTGAAATAAACAACATTTCCATTGTGGTAGGCCGCATAAAATAACAGACTGCGGTCAGGAGATGCTGAGGAACATAGTCGCCATCTTTCTGCAGAGTCAATTGCTACAGACTTACAAACATCACGTGGCTTTCAGATTAGCTCAAAAAACAATGTGTAGAGAGCTTCATGAAATTTGTTTCTATGGCTGAGCAGTTTTTTCCAATCCTTACATCAGCAATGCCGGATGCAAAGCATACCACCACTGGATTCCAGAGTGGTGACGAATCCCTCTTCTCCTTTGGCAATCCAATGGACCAATCTGGGTTTGGCAGTTGCCAGGAGTCCTTGTATTGTGTCAATGCACCAGTGGAAGGAACTCTTAATGCTTCCACATCCCAACTTTGTGGGAACATTTTGTGTTTGACCTCTTCCTGTTCCAACATGACTGCTCATCAGTGCACAAACCAAGGTCCATAAAGACATGGATGAGCGAGTTTGGTGTGAAAGAACTTGACTGGCCTGACTTCAACCTAATAGAACTCCTTTGGGATGAATTAGAGTGGAGACTGTGAGTCGGGTCTTCTCGTCTGACCTTACAAATGCACTTCTAAAAGAATGCTCAAAATTTACCATAAACACTCATAAACCTTGTGGAAAGCATTCCTACGAGAGCTGAAGCTGTTATAGCGTCAAAGTGTGGGCTGACGTCATATTAAACCCTATGGATTAGGAATGGGATGTCATGCAAGTTCATATGTGCATGAACGTGGATGAGCAAATACTTATGGCTAAAACGTTCTAATGCAATAAGATTTTTTGAAGATTTTAAAGTTGTTTTTTTTAAAGATTTTTGCTGTAAGTTTGCACATGAGCTTCCTATTTTCTCCACAAATGCATCAACATATACAGTATTAAACTCTGTTCACAAAGAACATTACGCAACTGTTTAAAACATTTATAGCAGTTTATTACGATGTAGGAAGACGCTCAAAAAAGAAGAAGAAAACATTTGTCAGTCCCTGAAGACAAACTTTAGTCATTACAAGGAAATAAGGATTCATAAGGAAACATAACTGGTCTCGATGTGACAGCGAGGCTTCTCTCTTTTTTACTTATTTAGGAGTTTCCAGAGAAAACCCGGCCAGTGAGCTTCAAGCATCCTGTGTTCCAGTGCTCAGACATGAGTCCTTCTCCCTCTGTCCCCTCCTCAGGTCTGTCCAGGTGTCACCTGCTGACCTCAAATCTTGTGTTGTTCAAGAGTTTGAACTAACGCTCTTTTTCTCTTTCCTTCCCTCTCTACCATCCCTCTACCCACCCCTCCTTCCACCCTTTTGTCTAGTTGAATTTGTGAAGGCCGCAGATATCAAAGTCATCGCCGCCTTGGGGGATTCTCTGACAGTAGGTGTTATTTGTTGTTTGCTGCTTCCTCTGCTGTGCCGATGATACAGCGTAACGTCGACCGAAAATAGACTCGCTCTGACCGTTGATTAATTCATTTTGCATACTCGCTTAGTCCTGCTGAGCAGAAGGCACCTGCAATCGTGAGAAGAGCTAAAACGCTTACAGTGATGGATAAAGACTGAGTGCAAATGAGATGGAAATAAACTTTAAACTGCATTACTAACCAAATGTTGCACCAACGGAGGAGCATTTAGCTTAGTTATGATCTCTTTTTGTGCTTTTATGAGAACGGCACATCTTCATAATCTAAGAGAAGATGCCCAAATTGCAGCTGGTTAATGGGGATGTGTTATCATCGCCTCTATATTTTTATTCTTGGACTCTTTGTGTATCGTTGCATGACTCACAGTTTATAATAGTTCTCATCCCGAGACTTGATTCGGCAGCGTTGCACGTATACGGCAGAAAATTTGGAAAGGCATAATAGGATCCGTTTAAATTAGAGTGACAAACCACCCACACAAACACTTACTCATAAAACTGCTTTTCTTCTCTTCCTTGGCTCCTGATCTCTCTATGCCGTGCCCCTTCTTTTCCAGACGGCTATCGGCGCCAACGCCACTACTGTCCTCGGCATTCCCATTGAGTTTCGTCACGTGTCATGGAGGTGCCTGTCACAAATCTCACACAAATAACAATCAGGATGATGTGAAGCAGACTGATCTCATATCAGGAACATGTTTGAAACCGTATTCCCCCATGAGAGCGTCAGTCTGTAAGAAACAAGGTTAAACTGACATTAACAGTTCTGCTGCTGGTATTGCTTTCCTTTCTGCTTGCAGCATTGGAGGCTATGGGACATATCAAGATGTCATTACTTTGGCAAGTAAGCTGTCACTGCTGTGTCCGAGCTGTTTCTTAACTGTATCGTTCCATGAAACTCACAACGAGAAGTCCAGCTCATTTTCTTTACCTCTTTGACGCTGTCATTTTTAGATATCATCAAGCTGTTTAACCCCAATCTGCTTGGAGCTTCTCCTGGAAAGACAGTTCATGGGATGGAGGCTCATATCAGTGAAACGGGCTTCAACTTGGCCGTAACTGGACACAACACCTTGTAAGACCTTCGCTTATTTTTGTGTTGCCTAATCTAACAGATTATATTCTTCTACAAAAATAACTGAGCTGTGACCTAATTCACTTTAGGAAACATGTTATTCTTTATTTTGTAGCAATCTCCCCGGTCAGACGAGACATTTGATAGACACACTGAGAGGTTACGAGGTAAAGCGAGGCCTTGCTTTCTCAGTAACGATACAGCACAGGGATGGGAGAGGTAACGGGACTGTCGTCTCTTCCTTTAGGATCTCGACTTTGAAGAGGACTGGAAGCTTTTGACTATTCTCATGGGCATGAATGACATCTGTGATTACTGCAAAGATAAAGTCTGTCTTGGTCTCTTATCTTTAATTCAATAGAAAATCTCTCTCTATATATGGAATATTGCCTCTTATATTAACTCTGATGAATCTCCGCTACTTCCAGGCTCTTTTTTCAGTAGATAACTTCATCCACTATATGACCGTCTCGTTGGAAATGCTTATGAATGAGGTAAAGTCGAAGATAAACGAAATCAGGCTTAGCCCTGGATTTACTGTCTGCTGAGACTGAGGGCTCAGTGCTGTGCTGAATCACCACAGTGCAGGTCTTCATGCTGTGCTTCAGGTTCCCCGTATGATTGTGAACGTGGTTCAGATCCTCCCCATGCAGACTTTGAGGGAGGTGCAGAAGCCCACCCCAGGGTGTTTGCTCCAGCGGTGATCATTCTCTTTGTCTCTCAGAACAAGTTCAACTCTGGCTTGATTGACACTTCTTGAACTTTTTACTTTTTGACTTTGATTTAGGTCTTTCTGCTCGTGCCTGATAGAGCCAGTAGCCAGATCTCCTGAACTGCGGGAGCTGGTGGAGGTCAATCTGGAATTCCAGGTGCACTTTACTTCTTTCATGTTATAAGATTATGTATTATGTAAGTAAAGATGGTACAGGAGAAAAATTCTTCTTTCATTTGGTTGCCACGTTAGAAGGAATATTGACTCTTTTTTGATCCCTCTATGCATCATAAAAAAATCCCATGTTTTTTAGGAACAACGTGTTCGTTCTGTACAGCAGACTCTGAATGTTAGGCTGCACAAACAAGCTCGTCTGTAACACACTTGCAGAATCTTGAACTGCACACTGTTGTATGTAAGAGCCAGAGATGGGCAGTAACGCGTTACTGTAATCTGATTACTTTTTAAAGTAACGAGTAAAGTAAGGGATTACTATCGCAAAAACTGTAATTAGATTACCGTTACTTTCCTGTAGGAACGCTGCGTTACTGCATTACTAAAACCATTTTTTTGCGAGAATGTCTCATGACAGTGACGTAAGCGAGTGCGACGTTCCTGACAACATTGTGTGCAGATCAACAATGGATCATATATCGAGTGCGGGAGAGAGTGTGAACGTGCAGCGTTTAAAGCTTGGAAGTACTGACCTTACTTTGAGTTTGATTCCATAAAAAGTGACAAAAACATTAGTGTCCGTTCTGCATGGGAAGAAAACTTCTTTTTACAGCGAAAAAAACCCCTAAACAAGCTCCGAGTGCGCTACCACGGAATGGGAAATTCACAGAGAAACTCACGGATTCTTCCACTGACCGCTGCGGCACACCTGCACCAGGGTAAACCTCCGCCTACCCTACTCCTGCTTTACAGGTGAAAATAGAGCAACAGGACCGCTAGTCTTTGATTATATTTATTTTCTGCTGTGTTTTACTTGCATCTATTTGAAAGACTGAGTGTAAACACAAATATTTTATTTAATGTGCTGGAATGTGCAGAAAATAGGTTTAAATGTTAAACTAATTTCTTCCAGTCAGAGAATGGTGCATATAATTTAATTTTTACTTGATGCATAAAGTTAAAAGATTAAAACTGATAAAACAAGTTAAAAAAAAATAGACTTTTCCATTTGATTACATTTTGTATGATGGATTATGCAGAAAAAGTAGAATTGGGCTGAAAGATCTATCGCTTTATCACCTATTCAGGTTGTAAATTGTGTTTTTAAAAAGTAACTAAGTAACTAAGTAATTAATTACTTTTGAAAATAAGTAATCAGTTAAGTAACGGGATTACTTTTTTGGGGAAGTAATCAGTAATTAGTTACTGATTACTTTTTTCAAGTAACTTGACCAACACTGGTAAGAGCTATCGGAGATGAGATTTCTAGGTCAAAATATGAGGAAAAACTGCCATAAATATACATGCACTGCTTAAAAAACTGAAAGGAACACTTTTTAATCAGAGTATAGCATCAAGTCAGCTAAACTGCTGGCATATTGATCCAGTCAGTTAACTAGCAGAGAGGGTTGTTAAACAGTTTCAGCTGCTTTAGTGTTAATGAAATTAACGAAAGGTGCTCTAGAGGGGCAACAAAGAGACACAACTCCCAAAACAGCAATGGTTTTACAAGTGGAGGTCACTTCCTCATCCTCCTGAACCCTGCAGAGGTTGCACAGGCAGTTTCCTGTGTCTCCCAGCAGAGTCTCAAGAGCACGGAGGAGATTCCAGGAGACAAGCAGTTACAGGACTGGTATCTCCTCCTTTGTGCAAAGAGGAAGAGGATGGTGTGGATGGCAGTGACCAAACAATCATAAACAGACTTCATCTTCAAACAGATGTCCTCTGTGCTCACTGCCTGGGACTATAGAGCCCGTTTGCCATAGAATACCAAAATTGTCTTGTTAAACATGCACTAATTTGTATAAATATCTAATAGACAGAGTGCAGAGAAATGTATTTTAAACATTTGTTTTCTACCAGCCTGAAAGAAGAACTATTTTGGAAGGAAACAAAGCTTAAAGAAATGCCCATTAAAATGCATTTTTCACTGTATCTTCCATAATAATTTGCCTTGTCATTGTCCCCAATGATAACTCACTTAAATGTGCAAACAGGGTACATTGCACCCATTCTCACGCTGCTTTCATCTGCAGAAAAGACTCGAGAAGCTGCTGTACAGCGACCGCTTCTTCAGGGAGGACTTTGCCGTTGTTCTCCAGCCCTTTTTGAAAAACGCGGACCCGCCCCGCCTCCCGGTAATCCATCTCACGCCTGTCAGTGTGACATAAGTGTCTGCTTTCGGACCAATCGGTGCAAAGCATCACGCGGCGATGACTGACTCATCAGTGATCCCCAGTGTGACAGCTGTAGCTTTTTGGCTGAAAGACTCACGAGTCATGTTTCACCAACAATGCTGTCCATCACTAAAACTATACCGCAGTGTATTTTGTGTCTCTCCAAGCAGAACGGGAAGATCGATATGACTTTCTTCACTCACGACTGCTTCCACTTTACCATAAAGGGACATGAGGAGCTGGCCAAGGGACTGTGGAACAACATGGTGAACAATAAGTTGTATTTGATTTAAAGGCACAAGAGGCTAAAGGTCAATGAGTCATTCAGGGGTTATTGTGTAGGATTCATTTGGAAACCGACCACAGTGGATTTTAATACAGTCAATATGTGATTGAAGTGCAGATTTTCATATACAATTCAAGGGATTTCGCAAAAGTCTTCCATTAACTGTTCAGTAATAATAGCCATTTTTATATACAAAGTAAAAGCACAATTGATTCACAGATTTCATGTTCTTATGAGGCCTGTTCACCTGTTACGGGTGGCAAGTTAAACAGAGAGAAAAATCTGGAATTTATTCAAAATGTTGAACTTGCATTTGGTAGCTGTTCCCTGCGACTGCACATGGAAATGTGAAGAAGCAATTATTGAGCTGAAAAATGGAAATCAGTCTACTAGAGAGAGGAAAACCAAATCCACAATCTGGTACTGAAGAAAAAAAAGATAATAAATTTACATCAAGAAAGAACAATTTCCATCATCAATAAAAACTCTTCACAACATCTAACCAAATGAAGAAGACTCTCACAGAGATCATTGTTAAAGTCTGTGATCGACAGACGTCTTCATAAACGTAGCTGGTGAGCACGCTGCAAACCACTGGTTACACTCAAAAACAACAAGGCTACATGATACTTTGCCAGATAACATCAGAAAGAGCCTAAGATGTGAAAAAGACAAATCTTTGGATGAGTAAAACAAAAACTAACTTGAATGATGGAAAAATTAATATGGAGAAGGAGAGACACAGCTCATGATCAGAAGCATGCAACATTATCTGACAAATATGGCGGAGGTAGTGTTACTCCGTGGACACTTATAGCGACCAATGAAATCGAATTGCTGGTGTGTACGGATCATGTGACGGCTGATGGAGGCAACAGGATGAATTGTGAAGTCTACAGGACTACAGTGTTCGCTCAGATCCGGGCAAATTCTGCAAAACTGTTCAGACCATGTTTCACAGTGCAAAATGGTAATGTGTCATGGTCGTGGGTCAGTGTTTATTTTATTATTATTATTAATTTTTGGTTTCATCTTGGTGTATTACTATAATAATAATAATAATGGATTGCATTTATATAGCGCTTTTCGGGGCACTCAAAGTGCTTTACAATTCCACTATTCATTCACTTTCACACACTGGTGGAGGCAAGCTACAGTTGTAGCCACAGCTGCCCTGGGGCAGACTGACAGAAGCGAGGCTGCCATATCGCGCCATCGGCCCCTCTGGCCATCACCAGTAGGCGGTAGGTGAAGTGTCTTGCCCAACCTTCCGGTTACAAGACGAACTGCCAACTCTTGAGCCACGATCGCCCCGGTGTTACTACCAGTGTTTTGGTTTCCGTTTTGTATTTTGAGCTCCCTCTGTTCTTTGTCTGGTTTGTCTCTGTGCCTGTCGTGTACTTCCTGTTTTACTTTGAAGGTCCGTGTCTCATGTCAGTGTTTCTAGTTTTGCTTCCCTTGGTCTCATCAGGTTCCATTGCTCCCAGCTGTGCTCTCCTCCTGTGTCTCATTCCCTTGTTTTCTCTCAGTGTATTTAAGCCCCGTGTTTCTCTCTGTCAGTATTGTATTGTACCCTGTCTGTGTTCTGTCTGCCTTGCCGGTCTAATTTATTGCTTTATTCCCTAATTTAGTTGGTTTTCCTCAGGTCCACCAATATAGCTGTTTTTGAGTTCACCTTCTGCCTCCTAGAGTTTGCATTTGGGTTCCTCCATTCCTGCCTACTGCACACAGACATGATGATCAAAAAGGAATGCAAAAGCAACCCAAGAGTTTCTCAAGGCCGTCAGTCCGATTTGAGTTTTTCAGTTACTGAAGATAAAACCAAAGACACAAAGACCAAAAACTAAGCAGCAGCTGGAGGTGGCCACAGTAAAGGCCTATAAAAGCATCACCAGAGAAATGTATCTCAAAAGGAAATTTTGGTAATGCAAAAGTGTTCTGGACTTCAGGCAGTCACTGACTGCAAAGGATTTTAAGTATTAAAAACAATCCCTATACTTAAAATGATGCTTGTTTGTCTGATAAGCTGAAAGTGTGCACTTGAATCACTTCTTGATCATTTGACATAAAATCCACTGTTTAAAACTTTAGAAAAACTGTGTAATTGTTCAAATACACGTCTGCTTCTCTCACAGTTTCAGCCCGAGGGAGGAAAGACGATTGTGAGCAGCTTCTCTGACCCCATCACTCTCATCTGTCCGCCTATGGTAAGATTAGCTTTCCATATTTGACAACTTTGTTTGGCATGGAAAGTGTTTTAAAATGTTTTGTTTAAAAGTCTGTTGATTCAAGAAAGTTCAGCGCTGTGGAACTTCTTTTTCTCCATTTGTTATGATTCCTGTGCTTTAGATGCTTCTCAAAACACTCTGTTACTGCTTTGTCGTGCTGCTGTGCATATAAATGGCACTGCATTAAAATAAATGAGTGCTTGGTGAAATAAAAATGAATTTTAGTTCACCAGCAACTCAGAGCTGTTTGAAAGACTGGGAAAGAGGCTACGGTGCGTCACGCTTCTCGAAACGCTCTGCAGTACTGCATTATTTGTGTTGTGATAAATCTTAATTCAATATCTGATTTTTACAGTTATTATATTACATATCATATACGTAGGAACACCCATATATCTTCACTCGACCGATCGCAGCCAAGTCAGACCAACCTCCCCTCCAGACTGACGCTCCATCACCAGCAGTCATCTTCCTGCTGCTCCTCCTGGCACAGTTTGGAGTTATGTAGCTTTTAATTCCGAGGCAAAACACACAGTGGGCGAAAGGAGTTTTTTAGCCATTCACCAGCATGGAGGAAATGACTGCAAACTGACAGATTTGCAATTGCAATCATGCAGCCGAAATATCTGAATCTCAGAGGATGTTGGAGATGGACGAGATGAGGATAGGGGAGCTTCAGATGGTTGGGGGTTGTCTCTATAATATTGCCAGATTTTTACTAAATAAAGTGCCTGGACATGACTGGTGTTGTGAACTGTGCTTCAAAGTGAACTGAACTGAGAAATGTGACTTTCTAATAGACCCTTTTACAGTTTTTATTGAGATTTAAATAACTTTTCTTGCGCTAAAGACGATCTACCAGTTAGACTGCATGCCTGGTAGTGGGATGTTTCTGTTTCTCCCCCATTTGGGGAGCAGACTTAGCATATATGTATTTTTAATAAAAAGTTTGCTTTGTACAAATTGCAAATGTTGTAATTAACAAAGCATGACGACCTACTTTTGATTCATGTGACATTTATACATTCATACATAAAATATTAACGACTTTGCCTCTTTAATAACTTCTGGGCCTTTTTAAAAAAAAAGTTTTCAGACTCATTAATTTACTCAGATTTACCTTTTTAAAAAACAAAACTTTTGTTTGCTTGTTTGTTTCTGCACGCTTACTCACGCAGAGGGACCCTGGCAATGTGCCTCGATCAGCTCGGTGAAAAAAAAAAATGATTTAAACATGAAAATTTGTCATTCATATCATCTGCTGTAGATTTCCCCAGACAGCTCTGACTTCTCAAACGGGGGAAGATTTAGTCACAGGTCTGCTCCTCAGATCTCCAGGCAGCTGCTGGCCCACTTTCACTGCTCCGTCCTCCGGTGCCTGAAATATTATTATTATTATTCACAAAAAGAGGGAAAGCAAACCATCAGTCATTGCACTGAACAAAAAAAAAAAAAAAACGACAACAAAAAAACACTAAGTGTTGCTCATGCTGCTGGGCGCTGAGCAGTGGAGTCATTATCTTTTACCCGCAAAATGTCAGCGGTTGGCGTCAGTAGCTGAGGTGTAATCATCCAGTGCAGATGGCTGTATTGTACTCTCTGGTTAAACAGAGCCTATAATACAGAATTCACTGACTCTATTGAATCAATGTGATTAAAAAGGCAGGTGGAAACTATATTAAGGCAATCTCAGGTTACTTTAATGTGCTCAGAAATAGCAATTTACCTCCAGAATGGAAAGGAAAACCATATGATATGTACTCAGTGTGGTGCAGCTGGGTTGTATTAGTATATCATGTGTCATATATGTAGGAACAGTCATATTTGCCTCCCTTTTCTAATGTTTTCTTGTAATAACACGCATAACACTTGAGTTTAGAAAGGTAATTATTTGTAATCACCTAACATGTATTTTTTCCCAAACTCTTTCTAATTTATTTGCGTTGTGCCAGTTTACTTTGTTGCTTCTTGGATGCTTCTCTTTGATGAATTTCAATCAGTGCTTGTAGCTTTCAGATTTCATTATAACCCTTTTATTGTATTCAAAGGAAACCGTCTTCATGTTTAAACAAAGCCGTCGGCAATTTACGAGGGACAAATATGGATCCTCTGGTCGAGCTCTGATGCAGATTGGCCTTTATTGTTTCTCTGAATGCATAATGAGATCTTTGGGATGTCGGTGAATGGTGCAGCAGCACAATGTGAAACTGCAAACAGTCCAAACGCCCCCTCCCGCTTTAGAAACCTCTGCTCTGTTTGTTTTTTAATGAACATGTCAGTAACAAGATGAAAATGAGCTCATGAGGACATGTACATCCAGAAGTTTTAGAATTTTCCAGTGTGCATGTCTGCTTATAAATGGAGACAAAATGCTGGTAGTGTTTCTGCAGTTTTAATGTATCATCATTTAATGTCGGATCTCAGGAGGCTCAGGGAAAAGGTCTTATTAAAATTCAAAGGGAGAAAAAAAGAATAATAAAGCTTCACTTGGTGCAGGGTTGCCAATTCTGACACTGCTGATGTGACACGACCGCTGGTCAGGAGGTGAATCAGACACAGATCACACACCCACCGCCTCCAACATCACAAACAGCCCCCAACTTGCTCCATCGTATCTTTCACACGCTGAACATCTGTAAAAAATCCAGCCCTAAAGATGTTTTATGAGTTTTTTCCACACCTGCAGCTTTCATACAGCAGCGGGATCCATCAACGAGCTTTTCCAAGGTGAGAGATTTGTGTGCATTTAGGCGGGTGGCGCAACAGATGGAACTATTTGTGACTATTAATGGGGATATTTTTATTTTACTCTTAGTAAAAGCCTAATGGGTTTACTGAAATCAAAAAATATTTCTGTCATGTCATGTTTTTAATTATTTTTTTTATCAGTAAAATGTGGCAAAAAGGAAATTTAAAGTAAAAAATTAATTATTGTAATTAGATAAATCATCATTACCCATTTCAGTGTTATTGGTTACACGGGTGGCAGATTTGGTTTAATTACCTAAATTAATTGGGGTGCTATTTGGGACCTTATTTACAGGCTTCACTGTGTTCTACTTATAATCATCCATTAGGAAGGGCATTGGTATAAAATATATTCTGGCAAATATGTATGCAGATCAGGGTAATCGCATACAGATTGGTCAACGCACATTGCTCCACTGTGGCAAGCCATTAAAGGAGCAGAAACAACAAGAAGAAGATGACAGAAGAGCAGATGAAAACAAATTGCAGTCATAAGTAATTGTTGAAACATCATTGTATAGACTTTCAGTGTGGCTGATGTAGATTGGGAGGGGCAATAAAACAAACAGAGATTTGGTGACTTGGAAAAGTTTTAGGCTAGGACCCCATAGTACCTTCCATCCGTTTTCTGCAGAGGTTGTTGGAGGTTATCCCAGCTGTCACAGGGAAAGAGGCAGGGTACACCCTGGACAAGTTGATAATCTGTTGGACGGCTAATTGTGAGAGATAGCAATCCATGCTCACAACCTAACATGATGCATGTCTTTAAACTGTGGGAGAAATGAGGTTTGGAGATGAAGTATACTGATGACCAGCAATATGGCTTAGTGCTGAGAAAGAGCCCTACAGATGTGATGTTTGCTTTAAGAATGTTGAAGAAGAATAGAGAAGGTCAGAATGAGTTGCACTGTCTGTTGGTAGATCTAGAGAAAGAGATGAGCAAGTCAGGAGTGGCAAAGAAGTATGTCAGGGTGGTGCAGGACATGTATGAGGACAGTGTGACAGTGATGACGTGAATAGATGCGTTAAAGGTGCGGGTGGGATTGCATCAGGGATTGCATTTGAGCTCCTTTTTGTTTTCTTTGGTGAAAAACAGACTGACAGACGCGGTCTGCCAGGAGATTCTGTGGAATAAGTGATCTGTAGCGAGAGCAGGAAGTAGGTGAAAGAGAGTCTGGAGAGGTGGAGGTACACTCTGCAGAGATAAAGAATTAAAGTCAATAGAAGCAAGACAGGATGTGTGTGTGAATGAGAGGGACACAGCTGTAATTGTGAAGTTGCAAGGAGTAGAAGAAGTAAATGGCCTGCATTTATATAGCGCCTTACTAGTCCCTAAGGACCCCAAAGCGCTTTACATATCCAGTCATCCACCCATTCACACACTGGTGATGGCAAGCTACATTGTAGCCACAGCCGCCCTGGGGCGCACTGACAGAGGTGAGGCTGCCGGACACTGGCGCCACCGGGCCCTCTGACCACCACCAGTAGGCAACGGGTGAAGTGTTTTGCCCAAGGACACAACGACCGAGACTGTCCAAGCCGGGGCTCGAACCGGCAACCTTCCAATTACAAGGCGAACTCCCAACTCTTCAGCCACGATTGCCCCATAAGTAAAGGTAAATGAGTTCAAATAGCTGGGGTCGACCATCCAAAGCAACAGACAGTGCACAAGAGGTGAAGATTAGCGCACAGGCAGGGTGGAGTTGCTGGAGACTAGTATCAGGGGTGATTTGTGACAGAAGGATAGCAACAAGAGTGAAGAGGAAGGTTTACAAGCTGGTGGTGAGACCTGCTGTGATGCATGGTTGGGAGACAGTAGCACTGACAGAAAGACAGGAGGCTGAGCTGGAGGTGTTTTTCATTCGAGGTGACCTGAATGGACAGGATTGTAAACGAGTACATCAGAGGAACAGCTCAGGTCGAGTGGTTTAGACACAAAGATAAAGAGGCAGGGATGAGATGGTTTGGGCATATGCAGAGCAGGGAGCTGCTAAAAGAAGAGGAAGACAAAGATCTTTTACCTCTTCATCCACAGTTGGTATCAACCTTCAACTCAGTGTTTCTTGCTATGCACTTTGAACTAACCTGATATCAGTTTCATAACAACAGAAGCAAACATACTCAATTCTGAGTATTTGTATCTAATGACAGCTGCAGTTGTATTTAACACCTGCGTTCTGTAGTTAGAAGTGTGCATGATGAGTAAATGTGTTACACTGTGAGAAATTTTGTCTAAATAGGTGAAAATTATTGTAGGCGTTACCAAAAGAGTGCTTCATTCAATAGATGTGTGAAGAAGGCTGCGCATTTGGCTCAGAGAAAGAGGTTTTCTGTTTTATCTGTATCAACAGGCACAATAAACTGTATGCTGTAATTATAAAATATTAATCTAGAAAGGTAAATACTGCATTGTTCCTAAATATGAACAGACCTTGCAACATAGCTCAGTTTGATTTGGGTCACATGCTCACATGAGCAAATCTGGACAATGGCAGCAATAATTTTTAATAAAATATCACCAGGCAACACATTTAGGCAGTCAAGCGGCACGATCAGTAAATACAGCTTGATAATCCCTCTTTGTCCTATGGGGAATCGCTCAGTGATGTTGACAGAGACACTATCATTTATTTACAATACATCCATTCTCTTGACTGCTTATCCAGTACAGGATGGAGGGGGACTGGCGCCAGCTCCCAGATCAAATAGTCTTTAAACAAGATGTGAAGGAAATGCAGACTTCCCCCTTCAATTCTGGGGTTCACATCCCACAGAAGCTCAACTGGATTTAAATCTGGGGGATTTGAAGTCCACACTTCAAACTTGCTGTCGTGCTCCTCTAACCATTCCTGAACCATTTCTGCTTTGTGGCAGGGAGTATGATTCTACTGAAATAGGCCACAGCTATCAGTGAATACAGTTTCCAAGGAAGGATGGTCTGCAACAATGCTTAGGTAGGTGGTACGTATCAAAGTAATAGCTACATGGAGGGCAGAACCCAAGGTTTCCCAGCAGAACATGGCCCAAAGCATCACACTGCCTGCACAAACCGCTTTTTTCCCACAGTGGATCCTGTGCCAGGTGTTCCCCTGTGAGCTACACGCAAGAAAGTGTGATTCATCGGACCATCAGATTGGCTTCTTTTGCTCCAACTGTTTAGGTAGTTTGAGCTGCAGTAGCTCATCTGTTGGCCACACGGGCTTACCTTTGTTCCCCATGAGCATTATTGAGTCTTGGCCGTCCACAATCCTGTCACTGACTCACCACTGTTCCTTCCTTGGACCACTTTTGATAGATACTGACCACAGCAGACCAGGAACACCCCACAACAGCTTGTCAAACTCCTCAGATAATTACACTTGCACATTTTTCCTGCTTCTAAGAAATCAACAAAATGTTCACTTACTCTCTGACAGCTGCCACGATGAAGAGATAATCAGTAATATTTACTTCACATGTCAGTGCTTGGTGTATATATTTATATACATATAGCTATAGGTATGTGTTCAGATATACATCCATATTTTTGTGGGTGGTAATTGTGCGGATAAACATATGTATCAGGATGATGATCATCACCATTCATATTCCTTCTTACTTATTCAAAATCCCGCCATCTGTCTACCCCCCTTTATCTTTTATCCTGTCAGGATAAAAGTTTTCATTGTTTTCATTGTTGTGTGTCTTTGTCCTGTGCGGTTGTTGTTTTTTTCAAAATCAAATGTATAAGATAAACCTCTTGAATCAAAGCTAAAGTCTACACACACAAAAATAAATAAACTTCCACTGTGGTGGTGTACAGAAGCAAAGCCACAAAAAATGTGTTTTTTGTCGACTTTTCTCTTAAGGTAACTGAAGAATTCTTACCCAAACCTACATATGCTTCCAGTTAAACCATACAAAGGATAAAAAACATGATCGATGCTCAAACAGCACACGGGGATAGAGATGCTCACTTTTATACCTGAGGCGCTCTGACCTGGCACACGCCCTGACAACCAGCGAGGTACGTTCAGGTACAACAGCAATTATTTGTCCCAGGATGATGTCATTTCCTCTCTCCAGCTCACGCTATAAAAAGGGTGCTGTTGCGGCGACGTCTTGGTGGAGAGACCGGAGAGGACGGAGGCTGTCGGGTCACCGATGCTGCAGAAAATCTAGCTCTCCAGAAATACCGAAAGGCGGCTAAGTTTTGTTCAGAATGCGTCCCTAATTCACCGACTTTGATTTACAGGGAAGAAACCTAACCTTCTGATAAAAGCTTCGCTATTTTTTATTATTCCTGGAGAGCTACTTCGCCTCGTTTCCAAACATGATCGGGAGAGGACTGTTCCTTTTGACAATCCTGTCTAGCTGCGGTAAGAAAAAGATCAGACAGCTAAACCTTGATGAAGTTGAGCGATATGAAGACACAGTCGGTTGGTTGAAGGAAATCTGCATTAAGTATTGTGACCGCCGGGGTTCCGCACCGAGGACAGCGACAAGCACATCTTCAATTGCAATGAATTCACCTGCGCCTTTGGCACAATTATTCTCGTTACTAAAACAACCAGAGGCTTGTAGTAACACAGCGAGTGAGGAAAGAAAAGCGCACACGCACACACACAGGAGCTGTAGGGATTATGAAAAGCATGTGAACAAATGAACATGCATGATTTTCTTTCTTCTCTTGCAGTCCTTTCATTGCCAGTGACTTCGAGTCAGCTGGAGAATGAGGACGTAAAGGTAAATATTTTCTTATTGTTTTTGGTAACATTTTCTATTCTAATATTAGTTTTATTGGAGCAACAGAAAAGCAAAAAAAGCAAAAAAGAAACTAGTGCAGGTTAGTGTTAACCTTCTTAAATCGATACTTCAGGGATATTCTTCTTGTCCGTATGACAAATAATACAAATCCACTGCATTGCCTTCTAGCTGCTCTCCAGCTGCACTCTTAAGGCACGCAGTGATTAGAAATGTTTAATCCCAATAATTTAACGCTTCAAGCACCTTCATTGTGAAGCAAACCCACATTTGACTTTGTAAAAATCAATAGAAAGCAATTTGAGAGCAATGGAGGGCCTTGACCTCCATGATTTTGAGGATGCTAAATCCACTGACAGAGAGGGAGGGAGAGAGAGAGAGCTTTCCAGAATAAGGTTTGGAGAGACAAGACTGCTAAAGGGAAATGTGGAATTTAATCACTTCAAAGGTCTTGTGTGAAGAAGCTGGGCAGCTTTAAAAAAAAAAAAAGTAGAAGAAGAAGAAAAAGATGCCATCTCCCATTGGCGCAATGGGAGTTGAAATAATTTTGATCCCTCATCTAAAGAGACTTATATCTTTCAATTAGTGGCTGAGTTAGCACACAAGATGCATTCAAAGAGTCTCAGACTCATATGCTGCTTTTGATTCAGTTCAATTCATCTCGCTTGCAACAGCAGCTTGTTTTACTGTAATTCTCACTTTTTTTTGGGATCATTTGGGGACTGTCTCTCCTCTGATTCTGGATTGTGTGCATCCACAGGTGATGAAATGCATCGTGGAGGCGCTGGCAGATGTCCTATCGAGGCCACACCCCATGCCTGTCAGTCAGGAGTGTTTGGTCACACTGAAGACGGGTAAGCAAAAGAAGGAACACAGTTTGGCAACACTGAGCATAATCAAATGTCCTTTATCATTAAAAGGGGCTGTTAGCATGGTGCAGTGCTGCAAACAACTACATTGATAGCTTAAATTAGCACAGGCAACATGCACTTAAAAAATGAGTTGTTAATGAAAAAGAATTGATTTTGCAATTACGTGTTAGAATATTACATAAAAACTGAAGCATGTCTCTTCTACTGCACATAGGCTGCATCCACATAAGGACTGTAAGATAACCCACAGTCTGGCTATTATCTAGTCCCAATAAAACTTTGATTTTCACATAAAAACATTTCCCAGACTGTTATCCTCTCTGCTGACCTTTTCTTAACATCCTCATATCTTAAACATGCTGCAGAAACACAGTGCGTTTCCTTCATATTACCCCATCGAGGCAGTGTTTTAGTTTTACATTTCATTAATCTGAGGGTCTAATCAGCTATAATGCATTTCCCCCCTCTGTTGCCAAGTGCTTGCTCATCACAAAACTGATGGCTCTCTTAATCTTACTATGCTAAATGCCTCGGGATATCATATATTCTGATTTGGCCCCATGGGAATAAAATCAAAAACGGATGTATGTTTACATCATTTCTAACCTTTACCAATTTGCGAGGGCACTGGTAGAGGTCGCTCCCTGTTTATAGAGTTATACAGATTTCCCTGGTCAGTTATTATCATCATCCCCACCCTCACTGCTGTCATTCCCACATAAAAGAGCGGATTAAAAGAGGCCAGGCCTTACTGGAAAAGTGCCGTATTTTAGAAGAAATCCACCGTTCTCTCGTAACGAGTGCATAGCGCTCTGATCATAAGGTTAATAGATTGATGCAGTGAATGCTGGGTAAAAGTCTGCTGCAGAGTGTTTTATACAGAGAGGTCACTAGGACTCGGTAAAGACGATTCGGTTACATAGATGGTGTTTTGCCTTGATGTCGTCCTTGTTGTAAAAAAAGAACACACAAAAAAAATCAATCGCAGCCTTACTCATCGAGCGTTTGCTACTGAGCGGGTGCTGTGAGCGTGAAACTGTACACCACCGTAGGGGATGGAAAGAAAGAATGGAGAGGAGGAGTAAAAGGAAAAGAGAGATCACTGATTGATACAAGAACACGATACAGTACAGTGTCTGTCTCTTGCTCCTGCTGCTGCATGCTATATGCAGTGCTGTTTGTGGGTCAGCAGAAAGTCCAAGTGCTCGCTTGCTGCTGTGGGAGTCTCTGTGGGCCAAATGATTAATTGTGCTCTTGCTTTGAAAGCAGTAAATTCCAGGGCAATTAACTCTGATGAGTCCACAAAAACGTGTCTCTGAATCCTTTGAAAACAGTGAAAAGGGAAAGATGTACACCTGTGATTTACCCCCTACAGCATCGATTCCCTGCCTTTTATCTGCTATTTTTCTTCTTCTTCACTGTTATGTTTGCGTTTTAATGTGGTTGTGTGTGTGTGTGTGTGTGTGTGTGCAGATGACCGACTTGTTACTATCCTTCGTCATCAAAACTTTCTGAAGGAGATGCAGGAGATCGCTGCTCAAGGTGAGTCACGGATTACTCATCTCGTTTACGTGTGCATGAAGATAAGAATGATGGAAGGCTCGAGCGACTCATTTTCATTTAAGGTGGTCGGGGGAGAGCTGATACGCCTACAGCAGCAGCACCGACCCTTCAGGCTACAGACGATGCCCCTGGTGAGCTGGACCTTCCTATACATCATATGCTTCTTATTTTTTATGGCGTATCTAATCGGTGGGTTAAATGCAGCAGCTGTGACAGTGATGTATAGTTTCCATTATTTATGTTTTTCAGCAAAGTCGTGCTAAACAACACATCAAAAGTGCTGAGGTAGATTTAACTTCTGCTGAGGCTCTGTGAGGGAAAGA
Organism: Neolamprologus brichardi; assembly: GCF_056152115.1. Classification (NCBI taxonomy): domain Eukaryota; kingdom Metazoa; phylum Chordata; class Actinopteri; order Cichliformes; family Cichlidae; genus Neolamprologus; species Neolamprologus brichardi. The sequence continues at coordinate 6,231,427 of NC_142118.1, read as the reverse complement.
AATCAGAACATGTATGACGTCCTTCCACATAACGGCATACCTAGATTTTTTTTTTTTTTTTTAAATCAGTGCCAGTACCAAATTGTCAGGGTTACATATGCCTCCTGTCAATCAAAAACATGATAAACTGTAGTACTTTTGTGTAAGCGCCTTCTTTTAACATCACTACAAAATCAATTTCTTCTAGTAAATTGAATCCCCACTCTCCCCTATTTTCAGATCGATCCATGTTGGAGGCTTTAGGAGGCCCCGGCGAACGATCTATCCTGTCCAAGAGGACGGGAACTGGGAAAGATGAAAAGGAAGCAGGCATGGAAGACGGCGAGTTGCAGGGGGACAACGAAGCTGAAGAAGTGCAGGTGAAACGGGAGAGTGATGAAAGCCCGGGAAGCCACGTCTCTGAGTCTGCAGAGGAGTGGAGGGAGGGCGAGGATGAAAAGAGGGAGGAAGATGAAGAAGGCTATGACGAGAAGCGAGCAGAGGAGATTTCAGAAGAGGAGAGCAAAGGCAAGCGCACATTTCCTAGTCCTTCTTTGAAATTTGTGTTATAAAGTAAAAGTAACATAAGGAAATTGGAAAAGGAGATTGAGAGTTTTTTATTTTGATGATACAGGCCACTCAAAGCAAATGAAAAGATGTAACATTAATGGTAGAAGCAGGCTCTTAAGACGGAGAGAGACCGCGCTGAAACAAAAACTGGCTTGTAAATGGAAACTGCTCGTTATCTCAGGGCTGGCTGATTGATGGAAGCACTTCCATCTACATGATGAATCTCAGCCCCCTCACTCGCAGGGGAGCGAGGCCACCACGGCTGGCAAAATGACAGCTCGTCAACAGGAATGAATGAGTAGCTCACTGTTGGAACAGTCAAGCGCTCGGTTACAACTGCAGTCATCTCCCCATACCCTCTAAAGTTATCAAGACTGCAATCAGCTCGTTCTATCTCTGCAATGTTCAACAGAGAAATAGTTTTATTTTGAGTACAATGAAATAGTGATACTGATTCTGCAAAATGGAGCTTCAGCCAAGTCATCTGATCGCTTCAGCCATGCTGATAATTCCCATAAAGCATTGCTAGCACTGAGGTCCAGTGCTGCCAGCTGGCAAGAAATATTTCATTACAAGAAGTGGAATCTTGCTGATGGTGGAGACTTTTCTGGCAGCGGCCTAGCAGAGGTGTTTCAGTGAGAAAAATAATAAAGATAAATCTTCTTCTTTTTATATTCCCAGATGATGGATCGGATGAGAAGAGAGACGCACGCAGAAAGAAATCAAAAGACGAAAAGTCCGATGAAGAAGAGGAAGAGATGACCAAGAGGCTCTCACTCTTCCATAAAAACGAGGGCAAAGAGGAAGGACGTAAGGAGGAGACAAAGCGAGGGAACAGGGAGAGCTTACAGCGGTGGACCAAGGCGACCAAGCCTTTGCTGCTGAAGAAGAAAGCAGCCACAAAGGAGGAGCAACATGTAGTGCCTCATCATTCAAAAGAGATAGCAGAGGAGGAGGAGAAGAAAAGAAATGCTCAGAAGAGTCCAGAGGAGAAGGAGCTGCAGATGATTGCTCGAAGAGCACCGGAGGAGAGGACGGGGTTGGAGGAAGAAGGGAGCGCCAGCAGAAAGTCAGAGGTGTGCTTTCCCCTTCTTTTGTGAGATTCACGGTCCGAGAAACAAAAATAAAAAGTGCTAAATCGCTTAAAGGAATCTTTCCACATGCTAGGAGATATAGCAAGCCACAACTTAGCTTAAAATAAAGACTGGAAATTGTTTTTATATAATCTCCAATAAAACCGCTAATTAATAATGACACAAACAAGAACACCGAGAGAGCATAAAGAGGATACTTAAACTTTTATTACAACATGGTGATGTCAGCCTGTCGCTGTGGCATTGTAAGGTGACGTGCTGAAAAAATAAAGAGTCCAAACATATTGTTGTAAAGCTGATAAGACGAGCTATAATTTTTTTTTTTTTAAAGTTATACTGATTTTTTTACATTTGGTGTGAGCTTGACTACGACATAACTTTCACCAAAATGAAATCATCTCAAGCTGTTATTGGGTGTCTTCCATCAAACAAAATGTGAACATTAAATCTTGAAAACTGTGGACGCTAGACTGCTAACAAACAAACAACCGATTACGTACTCCTCCATTTTGGGGAAAAACAACAAGGAGTGTTTGATTATCTTTTTGGGAGTTAAACCATAGATCTTAGAGATGGACATCTCCGTTCTGTGTTGTTCAGCTATAAGAGTATACCAAAGAACATCATGTCGCATTCAGTAAGCTGTGAAACCAGTGATTGAGACCACAGATGCATCAGAAAACCTGATCAAAGGAACCAAAGTCTAGATTTCCATCAGACATCTGCACAACCAGACTTCTTTTTGAAATCACAGGGGTCGCCCCCTGCTGGCCATTAGAAAGAATGCCGAATGTTCCTCTTAGAACTAGCAGTTGCATCCATCTTCGATATACAGTGTGTGGCTGTTTCTAGTCTTCAAGAGCACTAAACTCTGCTAATGATACATTCATATTTAGATATGAGGGATTTCTCTCAGCAAGTAAGAAGGAAATCCTTCCTGAATGCAATGAAATTGTTCCTCAGGATGTTTTACCTGTTTGCTTCTAAAGCAGGATTCTTCCTACAGCTTGACTCCCTGCAATATCTTGAAAGGAAGCTATTTACACTGCGATAGCCTTGATGGATGCAAACTGCAACACAGTTGTTATTAAATTGAAGGTAAAGGTAAAATTGACGTTATCTGCGCTCTCTCTAATAGATAGGACATTCGAGCCACGGATAAATATGATTGTTTGCACTGCTGGTGTCCCTTCTTTCACATGCTGTCCTCTCATTATACCTGCAGGAGCCTGAGATTGAAAGTCTGGCAGCCATCGAGTCAGAGCTTGAAAATGTTGCCCAGAAACTCCACGAGCTGCGGCGAGGCTGAGAGAAATCGAAAGGGAGTGAGAGAGAGGGAGAGAGAGAGAGATTGGAACAAAGTTTGACACCGCAACCTCCTCTGCCTCCTCGTCCTCCTCCGCTTTACCAGCTGCCTGGTTTCCACAGAGAGCGTGTGAATGTGTGACAAGATTTTTGTCTTTCCGCTATTTTTCCTGAGGAGGCCCGACCGCCGCGGCCTCACTCGTGACGTTCACATAGAGTAGCATACAGTAGATGCACATTGCAGCTAGACGTGCATACTAACAAACACGCAAGTGCGCGCGTACCGTGCATTTGCGTGCGTAACATTTCAGAAGATTCCCGAAGAAAGGCGACTTGTTCAGCTTCATTTTCTCCGACAATCACGTCTCTGTTTCTGTAAACGTATCTCTTCTGCTTTTTAGATAATTTCAACGGTGCGCACTGATTCATAGTGAAAGGTTAAGGCAAATCCAGGTATACACCTACAAGGTGAGGTTGTACAGTAATGGCATGTATACATGTACAAAGCTCTTTCTGGAATGCGCATTTACTTACAAAGTTAACGATAGAGAAGACTTAGATGATTGTCATAGATGCAGTTGATGCAAATCAAGCCAAGGCAATAAGTGATTTTTAGCGGATTAATGTCTGGGGTGTGATCTGTACTGAATTTATGTAAGAAAATCAATAAATTGAATAGTTTATCTGGAATTCTCTATTTGGTGACTGTTTTTCATGCCTCTAAAGTCAGCTTATTATTAACATATTAAAGGGAGAGTATTAATTCAATTCAGTTTTATTTATATAGCGCCAAATCACAACAAAAGTCGCCTCAAGGCGCTTCATAGATACAGAGAAAAACCCAACAATCATATGACCCCCTATGAGCAAGCACTTTGGCGACAGTGGGAAGGAAAAACTCTCTTTTAACAGGAAGAAACCTCCGGCAGAACCAGGCTCAGGGAGGGGCGGCCATCTGCTGCGACCGGTTGGGGTGAGAGAAGGAAGACAGGATAAAAGACATGCTGTGGAAGAGAGACAGAGGTTAATAACAGATATGATTCAATACAGAGAGGTCTATTAACACATAGTGAGTGAGAAAGGTGACTGGAAAGGAAAAACTCAATGCATCATGGGAATCCCCCGGCAGCCTACATCTATTGCAGCATAACTAAGGGAGGATTCAGGGTCACCTGGTCCAGCCCTAACTATATGCTTTAGCAAAAAGGAAAGTTTTAAGCCTAATCTTAAAAGTAGAGATAGTGTCTGTCTCCCGAATCCAAACTGGAAGCTGGTTCCACAGAAGAGGGGCCTGAAAACTGAAGGCTCTCCCTCCCATTCTACTTTTAAATACTCTAGGAACAACAAGTAGGCCTGCAGAGTGGGAGCGAAGTGCTCTAATAGGGTGATATGGTACTACAAGGTCATTAAGATAAGATGGGGCCTGATTATTTAAGACCTTGTATGTGAGGAGCAGGATTTTGAATTCAATTCTGGATTTAACAGGAAGCCAATGAAGGGAAGCCAAAACAGGAGAAATATGCTCTCTCTTTCTAGTCCCTGTCAGTACTCTTGCTGCAGCATTTTGGATTAGAAGTTTAACTTTATTAAGAGTCATTACAGGACCATCGCACTGTATAGATTGATCTACACAACCCACACAAACCTATAGGATCCACTGCAAACTTAAATTACAAGTGTAGATGCAGTCTGTGCTTGTTTGTGGGCGACAAAGCTGACAACATGAATCATCAGCATGACACACCGGCTGTTGACATTCTTTTTCAACGGGCAATTTAACCTTCGTTTTGGCAGCAATATGAAAATTCTTTGGTTGTTACTATTAAGAAGAAAATATCTAGCGTAGATATTATCATACAGTGTTAGCTGGGGTTTTTTTAATGCTGCATTTTTAACAGCAATATGTCGAGAGCTGCCGAGCGAATCATGGATCGGAAGGAGTCAAGAACACAACGTGGGCAGTGGAGAAACTACAATGTGAAAGTTCTGCTTTCTTTGGCAACTCGAGTAAATATAGCTACTGTAGGCATGACTCAACCGAATCATGTACAGTCAGACAAATGCAGTCTTGGGAAGCCTGAATGCTGCATCTGAATATAGGTTTTGCACAGAAAATTCAACAGAAAAATTTAGTTACTGAACATAATCAGAGATCACAGATAACAGTGACAATGGTGATGGTGTTTACTGGATATTTTGTATTCGTTATATTTGGAACTTTGCATCTCTACACTATTCAGCCAGCTGTTACAAATATAGTTCAGGGCTTTTAAGGTTGTGAGTTCAAAAGGGCACCAGATGGCAGCATTAGACCATCTCTTACCTCTTTTTTTTCCAAAGGCGAATAATGTAACAGCATGATTAAAATGCACAATGGTCATGTTTGCATGGAATCTTTTCCATTTTCCTTTATGTGTTTTACAAAAAACTAGAAAACACATGAATAAATGCATATGCCGTTAAATTTAAAACATCCTCTCTTATAATATTTCTGTCATAATTATGCAAATTCTCATTCATAATTATGATTAAGGAACTGACCTCACAGCCCATTGTTTCTTCAGTGGGCTGGTTTCAGTCATTATGCAAATGTACTATTTATAAGATTGGGGAATCCTGCAGTCAGCTGAGACTGAAGAAGTCACTTGGATGAGTGACGAAACGTTTCTCCCAGAATACGCTACGTCCAGATGATCAACTTTTGGAGATTTATTTTCCTGGATGATTGAGAATGCATCAAGACGTTTTATGTACATCATTTAACTGCATGACACACAGCTTTCTTGAGTGCTTGCACTGCACCATGTTGCATAAAACCACCACGAATATGTAAGGCATCAATGTCGTAGATAAATGGAGGGATTTTTATAGATTACTTCAATTAGCTTAAACAAAGACTTTATGTTGAACGCCCCTTTAAATCACTTGAGCCTGAAGGCCTGCTCCGATGACTGAGGCTATTTCTTTTCTGAGTGAGTGATGCACGAGTTCATGAGGTGTCAAAACCCAACGGTTTAGCAGAGCTACTGTTAAATGTGCTTTCAAATGTCGGCTGAAAGCCAAGAGCTAATGAAGCCGTTGCGGAGCAGGATCTCAGTCTCGGATCAAAGTTAAAGACAGACCAGTTCATGTTTGTATAAAAAATATAAGATTTTATTTCCAGCTACAAAGTAAAACATGTAACATTTTTGTCACACTTCTCAATAAAATAGTAAAAAATAACCAAAAATACACCACTGATACATTTTGAAGCACAGAAAACATTTTGGCTTTTTAAATTAACTTAAACTGTACACATATATACAAAGTATATACATCAGTATTTTTTTTAAAGGAATGAAATTACAATTCTTCCAGTCTCTTCTTCTTCTATTTTTGTACAAAATAGACATTTTGTTCCTGTAGATGCTTTTTTCCCCTCCTTCTGACCTGAATCAGTAATAGTCAAAATGTTTTTCTCTTCTTTTCTCAGTGCCGTGGCAAAGCCCACTGTACTCCATTATCTAACCCTAAACTCAGCATGCTGCTTGCTTTCTCATCCAGGGCAGAAACTCTGACCTTTCCTCTACTCTGTAAGCACAGTGAAAAGCGTACACACAGACAAGGCTAAAATTTAGACACACAAAGACACACACACACATACAAGGACACATTCAGACCTGTTTGGACAGGGGAACACTGGCCTGCTGTGGACTGCATGCTCCCTCTACAGCTGCTTAGAGTTTACAGGTCTGGTCTTGGACTGGGGAGGGTGGAGGGACTTATTAGACACCTCATTTAGAGAGGAGGTCAACGTTTAGATAAGGTATAAAATGCATACAGTAAAATGGACGGGTTTGTAAAAAGGCTTTCAAGGGAAATGGGCGGAAACCTGACAGCAGGTTTGTCAAACAAAAAAAAAGAAGAAGTTATAGTGCAGGGATCTTTTGGAGCTGCTAAGCAACCCTCTGTCTGAGTCTATGAGGCTGATGTTCATCAGCTGTACAAAACATACAGGCACTAAGACGAGCGCCTGGGCTACTTTTACAATGAGAAAATGGCAAAATAAAACATGATAAACATATATACTGAGCTGCAAAATGAGATGGAGTTGTGTTTGTTTTCAAGTCAAAAGCGCCTCTCGTCCAGGAGCGGCTCACGCCATGTCTCCCATCATCTTCTTGTAATACATGGATTCGAAGATGTCGTTCTCCCCGGGGCAGTTGTAGTGGCAGGCACAGGACTTGATGAACATCATGTGCTTCTTCATGACTTCTCCATCGGGACATTTGAACTCCATGGGCAGGGTGGTGGTCCTGTGCGGGGTGCAGCAGCGGCCGTCCAGGCAGACGCCGCAGAACTTTGGCCTGTAGGACTTGGTGGTGGTGCAGCCGGAGATCTCAAACTTCATGGGTTTGGAGACTCTCGGAGTACGGATGCACTTTTTCCCTTTCTACAGGAGGAAAAAAAGAGCAACTTCAGCAGGGTTTCTTTTACTGATATGCCCAAAGGTCACGAGTGTGGTGCTGTTTAACGAGAACTCACCCTAATGCTCTGCTCCAGCTGAGACTCGCATGGTCTCACCATGCACAGCCGCGTCTGTTTTTCTAGGCGGCATTCACGGTTATCGTTGGTGACCCTGGTAGATACTCCCAGGCCGCATGTCTTCGAGCAGGCGCTCCATTCAGTCGTCTGAACCAGACAGTTCTCTCTCATCATAAAAGGATCCGGGCCGTAGGTCTCCTCCTTCCTGTATGCTGTAAACACAGGAGGAAACACTGGGTTAGAAAAACTGTGCTAATTATGCTGTAACCTGCTGTAGCCTTGTGTTCTTCAAAAACAGACACTTACCAGACAAAACGGGACCCATGAAGCTTTTTGTGGTGGGAGTTTCATTCTCCTTTGTGTCGGAAGAACCACATTCCCACTCCTCGCAACACTTTCCAGGCACTTTCACACGCCTTGGGTTGGGGCAGTCTGGGCTGGGCAGCCGGATGTCCATGGAGCAAAGAGGCACACAACCAATGGCTCCGTCCAGACAGGTACACTGGTACTTGCAGCTGCTCTGGAAAGTCTCTCCACTCCTGTACACCGTGCCGCCAAACACACAAGTGGCTCCGTCTCGAGCTGTCGAGTAGAATTTGCAAGAGAAGGGTCATGATTCGCTTCACACATTGGATTTATTGCAGACGTCATAAAAAAGATCAGCCACGAGTGGCACACCTGTGCAAACTCCTATGCGTCTGTTGTTGGGAGCTCCGAAGTCACAGTAGAGGCCTTTGTGCGGGTCACAGACGTCTTTCTCAGTGCAGAGCTCCCCCATCTGTTTGGCACACACCCTGCAGCAGCCACAGCCATCCAGCACCAGGCTGACACCTGGGGGGCACTGAGGAGGGGTGGACGGGCACGAACACTGGCCGCTGCACTCCTGACCTGCAGCCTGAAAACAGGCACACACAGAGACACATTCTCTGGTAAATATCATGCCCACGTTGTGTGCTAGAAACACAGACACACATCCAACACACTGGCTCTTAAGACAAGTTTAAAGCACTGGCTTCACCATTCAAGTCCAGCTAAAGCCAAAGCCTACACCAAAACACTGAAATGAAGTATTTTTTTCTGACTTACCATGTAGGAAAGCATGATGCACAACAGAGGCAGCAAAATCGTTTTCTTCATCTCAGCAACCATCTTCTCTCGTCTTTAGTAATTAATTTAGATTCTTCCAAAAACACCTTCTCGGAAAAAGTCGTCCTTTAGCGTCAGAGTTTTGAGCTTGAGAAACTTTTCTGATCAAGTTGATCTCTTGTCTTGTTCCCAACTGCTGCTCCGGCTCACTGTCTTTTTTATTTTTCCTTTCTTGGTGAAAGCTAGAGTTTAGCTTCGGTAGAAGAGTTGATCTGAGTTCTGACTGCAGAGTGGAGCCTCCTTTATACCCGCTGGCCCTCGCAGCACGTCACTGGGGGCTGAATGGAGAGCCAGCCCTGGACAAACATGGACATACTTGGCATTCTTTCCTCGCTTCCTGCCCCCCACTCCAGACATCCCACATTCCTGCTGTCTGAAGGCAAGGCTCTGCTGCTCGGCCAAACAACACCGTCTCTCTCTCAGAGCACCTTTCATCTGGATTGGGAGGTTAAGTCTGGTTACAGTCCTGAGACCCCACACTGGGAATTCCTAAAGACTGACTTCACAAACAGACAGCCAGTACCTATAAATATTAATTTTTCAAAAAGAAAGACAAGAGGAAAGGCAGCAACAGTTCAAAAGTGAAGCCTTGAATAACTTGATGTGGAGGAAGGACAGTGGAAATAAAACAGGTAGAAGCTCATAAGCAGAAACATACAATAATTAAACAAACTCCCTGAAGTTTAATATGTGGTTAAAACTTTAAGCCCACAACAGCATTCCTCAGCCCTGGCTTCAAAGGCACATGACAGCATGTACTTTAGTACGTTAACAGCAAGCGGTTAGTGAAAGGAAATTCATTTGAGTCAATAACTTGAGCTGGTTATTTGTCAAGGTGCTTGTTCCAGCACAGAGACCTGGCAGCTGTTGTCTAGAGACTTTGTCTTCTATGCCCATGTGGTTATTTCTGAGACACTGCAGCGGCATTCTTGTGCTCTGACATCAGTGGCTGGACTGCAGATTTGATTATTAGCTACTCTTTTAAACACATTATCATTAAGAACTCATTACAGTGAATGAAGCGTTTTGTTTCTGAATCCCTCCTCATGTGCTGTACGTGATATACCTTACCTGATTCCTTCCAGACTCTCTCAGTGAATTTGTTCTGCAGATAGAGACTCATCCGAATGCGGAGCAACTCAGAGAGGTTTCTTTTCTTGAGTAACAGTGCCAGTTCCAAAGTACAGAAATAACTGATTATGAGTAAAAGTTGTGACTTTTTAAAAGAATTACCGGCTTATTATTATTGAAAATTTGCCCTTTGTGCTAATAATGGCAACTGTCAGTGACAGAACCTGCAGTTCCACATACAACCACATGAGGCTGACACCAAGAGTAGTTCAGCATGGTGGAGGGGTGGTGAGCACCTCACATCAGGAAGGTCCTGAATGTCAATACAGGACAGGGCCTTTTTGTGTGCAGTTGCATATATGCATGTTCTCCCTGTGTCTGTGTGGGTTTTCTGCAGGATCTGCAGCTTTTCTGCCATCTTCCTCCCAAAGAAGTGCACGAGGTTAGGTTAATTAGGATTTTTAAATTGGCTGTGAATGTGAATCATTGCTTATCTCTATGTTAGCCCTGCAACAGGCTGGTGGACATTTCTGTACTTTGCTTTGCTTCATTGGCCAGTAAAGATAGTGGATGCATAGTCTTCACTACAGGTTTTCGGGCTTTCAAAGGTTCTTTGGAGATTGGGTGCTTTTTCACTATTATCAATCCATTCTTTGTACCTGACTGTTTAATGAGGAAAAAATACACAAGCACAACAAGGGCACCAAACTCAATAGCTGAACCAGTGTTGTGTCTACACATAACAGACAACCAATTTTATATTCTATCTTCAGGCACTTTGTTACTAGCAGCTTCAAAATGCATCATTCAGTCCCATCTCTTACATTGTTGAATCTGCAAAATATTCCACACACAACACAGTTTGACAACCATGAAATAGTAAAATTTTTAGCCAACAAGGTGATTCTCAAAGCTCTAGTAGCTGAAAACTTGGTGTATCCTGGTTTGGTGTGCAGTGTGTTCTTAACAAAATTTGAGGGAAAGGACCTGAGAGATGCATATGGCCCTTCTGGTGATTCATTCATGATTCATTTAAAACTCTTCAGGGATGCTATCAGTGGAAGTGGTTCTGAAGGAAATCATACACAGCGAAGTGTCAAGCTACCTAAGAACCAAACTGAAAATCAGTGTAAAAAGGTCTCTAATTTTCATGCTTTTGGTAAAAATAATCATCAAATATTAAAATAATCAACAAGATGTACAGAGGTGGTCAGGAGAAGTACAACAATGAGTGTCTACAGCCATCTGTAAAACACAGTGGAGGCTCTATCAGGATTTGGGATTGCATTTCACCCAGAGCATTTTGATCCACCATGCAATACCATCTGGAAGGTGATTGTCAACAGATTCATTTTTCAGCATGACAGTGATCTCAAACACACTGCTAATGTAATAAAAGCATACCTGGATGGAAAAACACACAATGGAACACAATCAGTGATGGACTGGTTTCCCCGGAGTCCAGACCTCATCATTTTTTAAGCACTGTGGGATCATCTTTTTTTTTTCTTTTTTTTTTTCTGCCTGTCCCATTTGGTTCTTTAGCCGTCAGAATTGTTGTCTGAAGACCAACAAGGATACCCAATGGATTTATTTTGCCAAATGGATCATCATGGCATTGCCATATTGCCGTATTGGTCCATTTGATCGACCTTTGTTTTTATTATTTATTTTATTTTATTTTCAGTTGTTACAGACGGGACAGACATGAGTGAGGGATAGGAAAGGGAGAAAGAAAGAGGAAGGAAAAGAAAAACACAAGGGGAGAGGGACAGTGAGAAAGGGGGGGGGGGGGGGGGGGGGGGGAATATCTCCGGGATCACCTGTTGAGAGAAAAAGAATAGAAAACAAGCAAAAAAAACAAAACAAAGCAACATACTATACACAACACCATCGCATTAATCTAGCTAAGTGTAAACAGCAGTAAATACTAAATATTGAATGTTGTTGTGCAGCACGCAGGACAGACAGCGCACAATGTGCTTTGAAGTAGCAGCCAAGAAAGGTGTGATTTAAGTCTATGAACAGTGAACACCTGTGTGCACACCTGTGTGGATCGGCGCTCGTCCTTTAAGAAGCCTGGAGAACTACTCCTGAAGACTACTGAAATACAAACATGAAAAGAAGGTTTGCCTAAGAGAGTTCAGGCTGAGTAAATGAATAAAGGTGGTCATCCCAAGTATTAAGTTTAAGCACATTTTAAACTCTGCTCATGTTTGCATGTTGCAGTGAATTTCTGTGATTTTCCTAGCAAAATATCTAGAAATGAAGGACGGTTAAAGACTTTTGCATGGCACTTTTTATTTTACCCTTGTCAACTACATTAAGACTTAACATTATCCATGTCTAGGAGTGAATGGGCCAGTAAGTGGTAATTAGTAGGTATCAGACCCATAGAGTCCCTGAATGCACCTTGCTAACCTATACAGGTGATAAACACAGCCTGTTAATATTGTGGCAAAAGTGGCAAAAGTGACTTAGTTACTGTCACTGTTTTTGCTTTGTTATTTAAAAAAATAGAAAGTTTTTACACCACGGCTAAATCTAGATTTATCTGGCAACATGGCCAATATTCATCAAACAGTTAAAAGAATGCATCCGGTGTACATCCTGCTCATTATCCTAATGGTCAGTTTTCTGAGTTACCTGAGCTGAATAAGCAGCTCAGCCAAGGTATGCAGGACAAGTATTAAGGGAACAAAGACTAATGTTCTCAGTCTAAGTGGCACTTCCCGAAATGGATGTTTGTTGATTTGAGTCTTAGGCGGCTTTTCTTACTTCCCGAAAGACAACATTTTTCAGAGGATTCTGAAAAGGCCGGAGATTTTGTTTCACATCTGACAAGAAGTTTTGACTGCATTTGGTCTTAGTCAGGATAAATGATGATTACAAATCCTGACTGCAGTGAAAGTGCAGCCTGGCCCACGAAGAACCCATGAGGCAAATACGAGAAGAACAAAGGCTGCGTGCTCTCTGACTTCTCACCTGCCTAATGAGGTTTAGTCTATGAGAAACTTGAAAGGCCAGGTGTGCCATGTCCCTGGCCAGGCTTATTTTATTACATCAAACCCCAAAGTGGAGATTGCAGGAAAGGGCCTAGACGGAGGTTTGTGTATTTTTTTTTTTAAATTTTTAAAAAAAAATGGGGATCACACACCAGGCTAGACTCTTATGAAAGGCCGCCCTGCTCCTTCTCCAGCCAGCGAATCGGAAATTAAAAACTCCCAGAGAAACCTGGAGCTGAAAGAATGTGAGTGAGAAAGCCAGCAGACTGGGCTGTTACTACAGAGGAAGTTTCCCCATATAAGGGCGTCTGCTCTTTTCCTAATAAGGATATGTTCTCTCTCTGTTCTGGCTCAGTACAGTAGGGACTCCTGGACCACAGTTGTGAGAGAAAGTGGTGTGTGTGTGTGTGTGTGTCTTGTCAGTCATTACAGCCTCAGGACCTAAATTCAAGTTCAGGGATATCTGAAGGAAACAGCTTGATGGAGAAATAGACTCCTGCCACAAACAACACTCTGACTGACATTGTTATCTGACGTGCGGAGTAATCTAGAGTCTGTCAGGCTGTTTATTTAGTCTTTTGATTCATGCGTCACAGGCAGTTTTTAAGCTGCTTTTTAGAAATGTGTTTTGAAGATGTTTGCAGTTGTAACAAAAGTACAATGAATAAATGCTGCTTCGTTTAAGGTCAGCTGTGTCCCGGACAGCCACCGTAACCCTGGGCCTAGGTTTGGAAACTTATCTTTCTGGATGTTGTTATGATGCTGTCACAGCGAGCGCTCACTAACTTTGGCCTGTCAGCTTCGGGAATCTTTTTTCGTTCTGAATAACAGCAGGCTGACTGGCTGCGTTCTCCCTGTTTTGCAGATCTGGATGTGTGGACGTGATGGCTGTGGTGGCCAAAGGAAACATATGGCTCTGTGTGTGGCAGGCTCAGATATGTCAGGGCTAAGTATAGACTGAGATATTTGCCTCGGAGAGTTGGTTAGAATCCATAATGGAGCTGTGGTGGTGTTACAGGGGAGTCTGGAGAGCTTTGTACTTTTTAGCACCACTGTTATTAAACATGTCTGTATGCTAACTGACAATTTTACACAGTGGAAAAATCTGTTGTTTAGTTCACTAGTTTACTTTTGATTGTTATAGTTGGAGTGAATGTTAGATGTTAAATAACTCACCAACTACTTTGCTAGAACTAGGTTGGAACCTCCTTTGCCTTCTGAAAAACTTTAAATCATGCCACACAGCTCGGTGCTGGAAACATCCCTCAGAGATTCTGGACCGTGTTGACATGATAGGACCACAGAGTTACTTTACATCCATAATGGGAAACTCCTGTCCCACCAAAGTGTTCTCTATTTGATTCTGCCATCAGAGGCCATCAGAGGATATGTACAACGTGGTCATAAACTAATGGGTCCAGTCAGCAAGAACACTCAGGTAGGCTGTAGTGTTTAAATGATGCTCAGTTGGTATTAATGGCTCTAAAGAGTGCAAAAAATATCCCTGACAGTATTACACCACCGTCTGCAGCTAACCCACTGATCAAAGTTAGGATGGCTCAATAGTTGTTTACACCAAATTCTGACCCTACCATCCAAATGTCACACAAGAAATTGAAACTCGTCAGACCAGGCAACGTTTTTCTAATCTTCTGTTGTGGAGAGCCCAAAATAATGTGGTTTACATGACACTTAATTTCTTTAGCAACATCCGACTCCTGCTTTAAGTGAAACTTGCACATCTTCAGTTATGTCTGCCTCATATCTGACTCTTGCTGTCAAACTTCCCACTGTGTTTGGATGCTAGCTGCTATTTTATGATGTTGATTAGAGTGACGAGAGTGAACCAAAACTGCCAGGTACTGTAGATAAAGATAAAAATAACCCTTTGCACATCCAGCCTCACCATTAGACTAAACTTTAGCCATGACATCACCTGAGATCATGTGGCCCGCGTAGTAATTTGAGGTCAAGGCCTGCCTCTTACGGTCCAGATTTACTCTAGTCGCCGCTTGCTCGTTATAGCCTCATTACGTTCGTGCTTCATTCATTCTTACTGTGTGACATCACAAGGCAGCAGAAGCATGTCAGCTGGGAGCTCACCAACTTTAGGATCTGCGGTGATGACAGACTCAGTGTCTGACCACGCTACATTTTCATACGCCTACGTCAGGTTCTGGGAACAACGCGTACCTCATTTAGCCACCTCTGGAAAGTGGAAATAATTCCCAGTTTTCTTAAACACCTCATATGTGTGTTCTATCACACCACGGTTGATGACTTCATAGCTGGTGCTGACGACACAGAGCAGGCCTCTGTGTCCCGTGGGGCATCTCCTCACCTTTTCCAAGCTTCGCAGACACTGTCTGCATTCAGCACCACTGCAGTCAGTGTGGGGCCTTCCCAGCACTTTCAAAGTTAAACAGGAATATAAAAAACAAAATTAGCAGTCGCACAAAACATTCTGTCCTGAGGTTTCATTGTAGTTCCGAACCAGGTCAGATACACTACGAACACCTTCAGTACACACAGTGCAACTAAAAGTGTCTGCCTTCAGTTTGCTTTTATGTACTTTCCATTTCTTGCTTGTTTAAAAAAAAAAAGGGCATGAGGTTTAGTAGATGCATTTATCCAAGCAGTGCAGAAGTACTTAGTGGACTTTATTGCTGCACCCTGTTGCCAGTTTGTTAGATACACCTAATTAAAACTAATGCATGCTATTACAGCCGTCATGAAGGTCAGAGTTAGCTTTTGTTCTGATTTATGCTCACTTTATAACTGTGCATCTATACGCATATGCTGGCAAACCCAGTATGTTTTTACCAAACTTTGTCCACATTTCAGGCTGTAGTTGTGTTACCTCCACTCAGCTGTCCATTAAACTAAATTCCATTAGTGGTAGCTGGCAGACTATTCGAGGAATGTTCCATGGCTTTGGCCTTCAAACAAACCATCTATGTACCACTAAACCGAACATGAAGCCAAGATCTCAAAATGATTTTCCTGCCTGCATATTTCTGCTTCTTTGAACTCGGTGGCTGACTGCAGAGAGATGGCGAGAGCGTAAAAGCTGAAAACAACCCAGAGAGACCTTATTATTATTTTGCACTTAATTAAGATGTCGGGCATTTTAATTGTCTTTCCGAAAGCACGGTGCACATACTTTTGCGTCAACGCTGCACGCACAGCCACTCCACGAAGAAGGCGAAACTCGATCACAACAGCAGAATAAGTGCATAACATGTCATTTGCAGTGTCTTTGTTTCAGCAGCAAAGCAAACAGGCTAATGAAGACTTGCTGGAACAGTAAATTGCTCCTTTGTTTCACAGTTTGGAGTCAGTCTGCAAAAACACTCAGAGGGGAAATTTTTAAATGAATTGGATGGTGATCTGTAGATATTTAACAATGGAGAAGGGACTGGTCCATTACTGACAGAAAGGGTTGAAAACCGATGGAAACCCTTTGAAGGCTGTCTATGAAGAGACAAGCAGTGGAGACCAA
This sequence comes from Neolamprologus brichardi, assembly GCF_056152115.1. Lineage (NCBI taxonomy): Eukaryota > Metazoa > Chordata > Actinopteri > Cichliformes > Cichlidae > Neolamprologus > Neolamprologus brichardi. The sequence continues at coordinate 6,215,231 of NC_142118.1, read as the reverse complement.
TAATGGATCTGGAGCCTGGTATGATTTGTGGAGATTTAACAATGGGGTTGGTGGGCAGATAAACTGTCAAGCTGGAAACTGAGTCTATTTAAAGGCTGCACTGGGGGAAAATGTTCAGCCTGGAAACATGCATGAGACCTAATCTTTTTCAGGCACAGCCTGCATGAAATAGTTGGGTTTAATATTACTTGGGGTAATGGACCTAAGTATAATATACTGACAATTTGATGCCAAAGAGACATAGTTGAAAGGTAGATTGCATTTTTCAGTCAAATTTTCTCATAAATCATTAAGTTGGGTAGAAGGGAAAGGGAAGATATCATTTTCATCTCCTGTGGACAAAGCCTTTTTCCCTAGCTGTAAAATAGTGTCACAGGTGGAAACTATAGTAATAGGCTGAGAGCCTGGGAACATCTGTACAGATATAACCGGAGGACGGATGAGTTTCTGAGCTGTCAAAGGAAGAGAGAGTGGAAACTGCCTGTTTAAATCCTGCATCCTGGAAATTGTTTAGACTAGAGACACAGATGAGAATTTTGGGCTATAACTCTTTCAACAAACAACAGAAGCTCATCACAGCTCGAGATTTACTGCCACACACATGGATGTGGAAGTCAGATGGTCTTCACCTAAACACAACTACATGTGGGTCCAGTACAGCATCTGTTCTGTTTCTGTGACCTCTCAGCTGGAGGTCGAGCGGGTTTCTAAACTTAGAAATAATCTCTGACTCTCTGGGTTCTCACTGAGCCCTTCATCCTGTGGACCTCATGCCGAGCTATGAAGGTTGATGAAACCAGGTGGTATTTTGGCAACCTGACTTCAGCCCTGCCAGGAAGTTTTACACCATCATGAAACCATCACTACTGATCAGAATTAACTTTTCAGACCTACAAATGCCAGCAGCAGCTAAAAGAAACTGTGAATTCTAGGGGTCATCAAGTCTCTGTGGCCCTAAAGATGGACCAGCCTGAACAGATGATAGTTTTCTAAATATGGCATCAGCCCGGCCACACACTGTGCTATAACTACAGCAGAGGCAGCTCCTTCAGAGTGATTCGAAAATTTGTTAAAGATCTGAGATGAAAAGAATTGTTCACTTAAAAGAAAACAAAATACAAAAAACACTTGGTCACTTCTTTATCAGATTTAGGTGAATAACAATCCTACGTCAGGTGCAGATTTGTGGGCTTTAAACCGTACCTACAAACACCCCTAAAACCTAATTTACCCATTAACACTAGATTATTCAATAAAATAGATATATTGACTTTTTCATGTCATAGTCTCTATTCCACTACAAAGGAGTGTAGTTGGGAGGGAGGTGGAGGTATGAAAGTCAGTAGAAGCGAGACAGAATACATGTGTTTGTATGAGAGGGATACAAGTGCAGTGTTGGGGAGTAACGGAATACATGTACCGCCGTTACGTATTTAAAATACAAAATATGAGTAATTGTATTCCGTTACAGTTACCTTTTAAAAAGGTGGTATTTAGAATACAGTTACTTTGTTGAAATAAATGGATTACACGGTGGTACTTCCCTGTTTCATATTGTGGCGGGTCAGGCCTGTTTGGGTTTTGTTTGACAGTTATGTTCTGTTGTTCCAGGCGGCAGCGTTACGGTTGCCATGGCTACAGGGTGACGCTCTCTCTCTGCGTGTTTCCTGGGTGAGAGAGGCCTTTTTGTTGTTGTTGTGCTAAGCTAATAGGCAGAATGCTACCGGTATAGCTTTAAAGAATGTAGCATCATAGGCAGTGTAGTCCGTGCTGCAGGGAGAATGGACTGCCATACACGTTATGTGTCTGTGAGCGAGGGAGGGAGAAAAAGGAAAAGTACGAGCTGTCATCAACCAAAAACGGGAGCTGGAAGCATGTAGATATAATAATAACCACTGCAGCCAAGAAGAGTGCCTGACGAGCCCAGTTGTAAGTAAGCTATTAAGACTCGACTGTACACCGTGTTCGTGTTTTCCTCCAAAAACAATAAGTTATGTTGGAGCAGCCTTTCAACGCCTCTCTCTGTCTCTCGCTAGCATAGTTGACCCAGACAACAAAGTAAAGCTAGTTTTCGGCTACGAGCCCGACGAAGAACCCACCGTATTAGCCAGAGGTCCCTTTACTACGGTTCGGAGCCGCGGACCTTCAGTAACAGTAATAAATCACAGCAATAGTACATTCATGTAGTTGTAAACAACATGATAATATATTAAGTAATCCAAAGTATTCAGAATGCAAGAAGCAGAGGGATTGATGGTGGAGGAGATTAAATACCTGGAACCATCCAAAGCAACAGACTGTACACGAGAGGTGAAGGAGAGAGTGCAAGCAGGGTGGAGTAGGTGGAGATTTTAAGAGGGTTAAAGATGTTAAGATTTTCATTGGGACTGATCAAAGAAAAGATTAATAATGAGTATATCAGAGTGCTGGGTTAGCTCAGTGTGTGAGCGGGCAACCACATATCACATGGCTAGAATGCAAAAGCCTGGGTTCGAGTTTGACCTACACGTCTTCACCCTGATTTCCTGTTCATCTCTACTTGCTATCCAGTAAAAAATGTGAAAACCCCAAAAAATAATATTTAAAAAACAGCATATAAGAGAGACAGGAGGAGAAGAGTAAGACCACAGAGAAGATGGAAGGATGTAGTGCTCCTGTGAAGGGAGCAGCCAAAGTCCACGACAAAAGTCATTTTACATTTCTTTTCTCTGCCAACTAAACAAATGAGACACAAATATATGATTACCTATGAAAAGGCAGGTTATCTGGCTACTGTAAACAGTTCAGTTTTTTATAAAGAATACTGCACTGAGAGCAGTGGCCAAGGCACCTGTACACACCTGTACATACTGCCACATTGCAGCAACTAAAATCTGAGTCTGTGCTTTTTTGGGGTCACATTTTTATGATTTTGTCCTTTTAAAAAGAATCTGATTGAATATTAACTGTGGCTGAGGAGACATAGAGCGGGTCATCAACCAATAGGAAGGTTGGGGCTCCCCACTCATTTCTCTCAGTTCCTATTGAATGCCAGACAAAGTGCTTAAAGAGGCAGAGTGAAAGCACATGTGTTTATGTGTGTGTGATTGGTGTACCAGTCCAGTGTTGTTCACTGACACCACGGTGGTGCAGTGAGTGGAAATGTACAAGAATGTTCAGTTCAGTTTGTCCTTCAAGTCTACCAGATGTGATGGGAAAAGCCATTCCTATTGACTTGAGACAGCCATGTTCCCTCTGTGAACACCGCAGACCCTCAAAGTGACATCACTGATTTCGTTTGTAAACTCAAATTCAGCATTTTGGCTGACAACCCTCTTGTGTTTTTGAAACCAAGTGGTGGTCTCGCATAAGAGACCAAGGACACTGCAAATGCATGCAATAACAATTTGTCAATCACAAAGTAACAGTGCTCTAAATTCTACCCTGTTATACTCTAAATGGGATCAATATTTTTAAAATGAACATAATATAGTATTAATTATCTTAAACTAGTGATGGATACAATCAGTTTAATTTGGAGAAGGTGTCCAATAAGGTCGGAGATCAAATGAGAAGTAGACTTCTATACTGTCGCACTTCAGGAGCTGCCCCCTGATGGACATTAGAAGAATGCAGGCTTAAGGGACATTTACAGTAGCTTTACTTTGGGAGACCCATATCTATCTTTAATATATAGTGTACAGTGAAGAGAGAATATCTTAAGTCCCCCTGACAACAAGATGCTTTTAGTTTGATATTGCCAAACTAAATCCAGCAGCTTTGCTCAGCAGGAATTACCTGACCACGTATTAAAAGGGTAACTTTGCACTAGTTCCTGTTTGGGTGCTTATACTACATTTCAAAGTAACCTTTATCACCTTGTTTAAAAGGAGAAATAATTCGAGCTCTCCTCTGCCAAATTTTCTCATCTTGCGGCAAAAGTGAGCTTGACCACATCCAAGCTTTTCTTCGTTTTTCACTTGGGGGGGAAAAAAAATCATGTCGTGAATAGTTTGAATTGAACATCTTGCGGCTCACACAGAGGAGGCTGTGAATGTAAACACGTCTTCTTTAGCTTTCTGAGGCCACTGCTTCCCTGCAGGAACGGCAGCTTCCCCCTATTAGCCTGGCACACGACTGCATACCTCGGTTAATTAGCTTCCCGTGAAAGCCTTGAATAAAAACATCTCCTTTAATCACACGCTACTGCCTCGTCTCATTCGCTGCCAAGGTAAATGTTACTTCAAGCGTTTAAAAAAAAAATTGACGTTTTGCTTCATGGGCTTCTACTTCCCAGACAGGTGTTTCACTCTGTGATGTGCAGCGACACAGGTCAAGATGTTACCTTAAAAATTCCTGAACATCAGACCAACTCAGTGTTTTTCTATCTATTCGAGTCTCTCACACTGAAGGTGTCTGAGATGTCAAACTGGTTTCAGGAGTGTTTGTTTAGTGTCTGTTTTACTGGATGGTTATTTACTGGCTGTCAGAGGGAAACCGTGCTCTCATACAGATTCACATAAAGCTTAGGGCTGCTTTAAAAGTTTGTTTACTGTTAGATAAATAGTGTACCTGCTACATAGCTTGTTGACTCGAATTTGATTATTTAGCAAATGCCGGTAACACAAATCTCCATTTACTGCAATACACCCATTCAAACATAGAAATAATTTAATGCTGTTTACCTGTTTGCAGCTGCTTATTTGACTTTTATGAATAGACATACAACATCTTGTAGACCCCCATTCATTACGGTGAAAACAGGTTTTAATTTAAAAAGTTATTGCAGGATTCCCTTGCATCTTGGGGTGACAGTAGCTCAGGCGACAGAGAAGGTCATCCACTAATTGAAAGGTTGGTAGTTGGATCCCTAGTTGCTCAGTCTGCATGCCAAAGTATCCCTGAACAAGATTCTGAACCCCAGTTTGCTCTCCAGTGAATCCATCTGACTGCTGATGTGTGTCAATGTTACATAGAATATTTTTTCTACTTAGGCTGGGGGAAAAAATGCATGTATGAATGAGGGATGTTGTTTAAAGCACTTTGAGTGCTCATTTAGAGTAGAAAAGCCCTACATTAGCAGCAGAACCAGCCCACATGCAAGGAGTAATAACTTTTAGACATGTTGTGGTCATAATACTTCTGAAGTCCAACGTGAAATCTTGACACTGTCTACTATATTCACAAAATCCATTTAAAAGTCAATAACAGTCATTGCAGCCAATCATTTGTACTGATTACTTTCTCAATCAAGTCATCAATAGTACATATAGACAAAACACTGGAAAATATATCTATACATCTATACCTCAGCTATCCTATAACACAACTGCAGCTTCTGTTGACTGACTAGCTTGACTAGACTTGCTTTGGATCATTTCACATCTCCATCTGTCCATGTATCCATTTATCCATTTTGAACGTGGATTTTTTACCAGTTGAATATACCTGAAACACCTGACCTTGTCAGATGTCCAAACTACCTCAATCGGCTCCTTTGAAGGTCTGTCGATGTTCCATGTGTCTAAAGCCACTTTTTCGGAATGTTTAGGTCCCTTCTTGTTGCCCAGTCCACAAAGCACCCGGCCTTTCCTAGGCTTCACTGACCTGCCAACCCTGCTCAGTCTGCCAACTGTAGGGTTCAAACAAGACAACATTTAGGTTTCAAATTCAAGGATATTCTGGATTTAAATTTGTACATTGTTGCTATTTTAGTGTTGCTATATGTAGACTGTGCATGGTCACAACACCTCTTTCCGAACCTAGACAACGATTTGCAATAACCATCATCAAATTGTTCAGCTTGTCTGCAGCTGGACAGATGCATTGTTTGTGTTTCTACAGCGGTTCAATTGCCGTTTTATTTAAGTGTGGATTAATTTAACTTTCAACTATAGAAAAGCCAATTACTCAAAGAGACACGCACATAGCTCAACTAACAATTATTTACTCTTTGTGTTTAGTCTCTGTCTTTACAGTGTAAGGACAGGGGAGATAGTAGCATTCAGCCAATCTTTCTGTGAATCCAGGATTAACTGCCTAACCAGTCAGGTTGTGGGTTGCCAGGTTGCACTGACAGGAAAAAACTGTACTTATTGTATTGTATTGGGTCTTATGGGTTCCAGCCAGGTTGGCCTGAAGAAGCCACATAGGTCCTGCTACCTATGAAGGCCTTTATGGTATTAGCCCCTTCACTGACAACATTCTGGGATACCTTAGGGACTTTCTACATGGTAAAGTTTGCAGTTTACAGAAATTGCATATTGCTAATTTTTATGTATAAATATAAGTATATAATATATTTCAATATCTACAAGTACATCACAACTGGGGAAACCTGCTGATGAACAGATATGGTCGAAAGCTCCAGAACAGCTCCAGATGGAGCTAGATAATAAAATAGTACCTCAGGGGATTTTCCATTGCAGTCGTTAGATGTTCTTGTAGAAGCTGAGTTCTTAGGTCAGTCTTCAAAAATGCCTTGCTATAGTGTAATTCATATGTTTAGTTAGGCCACCCCCTGCCTGGTCAGCATGGCTTTTCCACTCCACAGCCCTAGTTTGGAGTGTAGACTTTGTGTTATAAATTTGTAAGCTCAAAACCCAAGCTGAGAAAACCCTTATGTCATCATTAGGATTATTCTCTAAGACTTAACAAAACTCCTCCAGAGCCAGGAGACATGATAAACACAGGTAGAATAGTAATGAGTAATGAGTTTTCTAAGGCTGGGAAGCACTCTCCGTGGAAACTGACTTATGTATAAAGTAGGAGGAAGGAACCTTTAAAGATATAATATACTGTACTGTTGATGTTAAAACATAAAGTTCGATGTACATAATCAGTCCTCAGTGCACAGGACTCTTGTTTTTAAATACTTTGTCCTGTGCCTGTACTCCCTGTCTATGTTCTTATGTAATACAAAACACATAGTACTGCATGGATAATGACTCATCTTCAAAAAGTTCATCTTCAAGTATTTTGCTTGTGGTTTAAACAGAAAACTAGCCCAAAGGTTCAAACACAAAGAGAATGTGAAATAGCAAATTTCAAGCCACAGACAGTCTTATTATTGAAGTGTGCTATGAGCGCCTCTCAGCACTGCCGTGCTTTTTGGCTTTACTAGTGAAACCTGGTCGGACCCTTTGGCACTGGTGTCAAAAAAATAGCATCTGTGCGATGTCTGAGGTGAAAGTACAGTCAAAGTCAACAGCAGGTTTGTCTTTTGATGGAGTTGTTAGTGCTGAATGCTGCAGAAGTGAACACTGTTTTCACATGACTAATGCGAATGGACAAAAAGTGAAAGATTACTTCGAGGAGGACTTCAATTTCATAAATGGCTGTGAAAATATGACTTTTCTGGGGTTTTTCCCCTTCTGCTAAGCTGTTAGTATAAACATAAATGTGCTTTCGGTGAAATAAAGGATTATAAAACAATGCTTTCAGCTGTGGGAAAAGTAAAGTGTTGGAACAGTGAAATGCTTTGTACAAAGGAGCAAACTGTAAGCTCCTAACAGAATTGTGCTGCGCCGTATAGAAGTAATCTGGCCAGGGTTCCCATCAGCACTAATTGTTTCCAGATATACAGTCTCGCACAGTGGCTATGAGGACCCCTCCCAGTCTGTCTTAGCGTCTGGAGCAAAAAGGCTTCTCTCCATCTGTCTGCGAGCTGCAAGGTCAGACTGCAGACTACACCCTCGCCTTGCATCTGTCTGTTTGTCTGCTGGCAACCTGATGCTCTGCGATTGTCTAACTTGAAGGACACAGCTGGTCTGTTTTTACATTCCCCTAAACTCAAAAAGATCAACCGCTGAAACTTATCAGGTTTTCTTTCAAATGACTACCACAACAGCTGAATTTAACATTTCTCACAGATCTAACCATCTGCAAAACAAAATAGTGAGTATTTACTCTGTTAACTTGTAGTTTTCAGTGTAATACAAAAGTAATAATAGGTCTAAGTACTGCACTAACACAAACACTGGGAGAATGTGAGATCCTGGGATAAACATGGGAAACAAATTCCAACTACAGTCATGTGGAAAAAGTCCACTGAGTCTATTTCCATATGAATTAAGAGGGTAAGCAACAGCCAGGTGCTGTTAATTAAATGTACTTGATTACTTGCTCATCGGCAAGTGTAAACACCTTTATAAAATCCAGGGTTTGACAGTTCGCTGCGCTGGAGCTTTCAGGTGTGTGTTAATTTTGAGTCAAGGAGAAAAGACCACTGTCATGGACGCCTAGTTTTGATTTATTTGTATTGTTATTTTGGCTTCTGGGATGGGGTCCATTGTTGATCTTAGCTTTGTTTTATTTTGAGTCACGATTCTCGTGTTTATGACCATACCAGGGGTTTGGTACAGGGGTTATACAGCGCCTTATTGGTCATATTCTTGGTTTAGTCTTTAGGTTTCTTAACCTGTACTAATGCTGCCTTTGAAAATCTAGCTTCTGTTTGTGTTTAGAGCTGTAGCTATATATTTAATTCCTTAATCTCTGTCTTGGGTATATCCTTGTTTAATTATCAAGGAGTCCCTGTTTCTTTTGCCTCACTGTCAGTTTTATTTCCTTGTCATTCTCATCCTCATCCCTTGTCAATTTGGTCCTGCTTCCTTGCGCTTTGTCCTCAATGGATTTTGCTGTGGTTTTGGACTTGATATTGGGTAAATTATACTATTTGGGGAGAGAATATTAAAACTGGCAATACTGCACAGCATCACATTTGAGAAAAGCCAAATACAGCATATCAGCACAAACATCTCATACCGTGTACCAAGAACGTTGGTGGATGTTTGTGGATGATTTGGGATTTTTTTGCATTTGTCATGCAACGGGGTAATGATGCAAACCACTGCAGCAAATCTTTAATAAAATTGCTGAAAACAAAAAGAATCAAGGTCAAAGACCTCAACCTGATTGAAATGCTCTAATGGGACCTTATAGGAAAGATGTTCATAAACAAACAGCCTCAAATCCTAATGAACTCAAGCAATGTTGTAAAAAAGAGTGGGCCAAAATCCATCCAATTATACAGAAAACCTTTACTTAAAGTTAATGCTGCTACAGATGCTTCTACAAGCTATCAAAATGTGGGGTGTACTTAGTTTTCACAGGACTGTGAAATAATTTTTCCATCACATGACTGTGTGCTGATTGAATGCTCTTCACATTATCATACCTGTACCAAAGCTGAGAGTGACAGTGGAAAATCTTTTCCTCCCACCACACTTTTCACAGCAACCGTGGACCAGTTGACAGTGGATTCCTCAGCAAAGTGAGGAGGAAGTGATGACGCAGGAAGGAGTTATCAGTCAGCAAACTGTCAAGCCAGCTGCAGACAACCCAGGTTTCACAAGTTTCTCCTACTTCACCACAGACACAAGAAACATGTTTTCCATTCTAAGCAGGAGTGATTCAGGGCAAGTCTTACAATAGTGTAGTGGTTAAAAAATGTAAACCATTGAGGTGTCATTGTGAAGTGCTAATGTTAACAATTGTGTTTTTGCATGTTACAGCATAAAGAAACTATTTGAACATTTCTGAAGAACATTTTTTTGCCCTCTTTCTGAGATTTAAGTGAGAGGATGGATCGCAGTCTCACGTTTGTTTGCTATCAATCCGGTCGTTAAGTCTGACGTCACTAGCCGTGTCTGGGCCTAAACTCTGCTGCAGGTCCATATATCAAACGATCACTATGGCATTACTGAGAGTTGAAAAACTGTCTAAAGTCTTTCATCTTTAATAAAATGATCAGCGTTCTGCTCTACCAGGTAACAATTGAGTTTAACATCCAGGCATCCATGAAAACGGAATTTATGACATTTAACGGAGTTAGAAGTTAGCAGGAAGTTAGCTCGCTAGCTTCTATCTAAATACAATATAGCATGTCTTGACTGCGGGGTTTTGGAAACAAATTAAAACGTACAGCTCTGTTATCACTTCCAACATAAATGAAGACAGAAAACTAAACAACAAGTGACATTTGTAGGGTTACTGAAGTTTGGCTAGCTGGTGTGCTACGTGACCGCTAGCGGCACAGCTATGTTAGCATAATATAAACAAGCTAACTTTTTTTCCACTCGATAAAAGTTAGCTAGCTTAGCTTGGCTTAACAAGACCAAATATATTCAAGTCATAAATGGTATAACAGATGGATGTAGCTTGTGAAGCCTTTGTGGAAGTGCCTAAAGAACTCTGTGGCCTTAGTAAAGACTTTCTTCATAACTTTATGGGCTAAATTTCTAGTTTCAGATCTTACTAAAAAAACACGAGTTTCATTTTATATATTACTGTCGTTAATAGAGTGAGGAAGATTATCCACTGTAGCTTATAGCTACAGACTTTTCATTGACTTCGCTAACCAGTGGGTGATGTCACGGTGGCCTCATTCATGTTTTTTTTGTATTGTCTGAGTCATATTTCCTCCTATAAACATTGGTTCAGTCTTTGTGTGAAGCTAACTGTGTGTATTGTGGTGCATAAGAATGTGTTCCCAACATGAATGGACCCTAAACTCCCCAGAAAGTCGATTCTGTTCTTCTGGATTAAGATTTTTCAGTGGGAGAAACATTTCGTCACTCATCCAAGTGTCTTCTTCAGTCTCACTTGACTTGGTGCATACTTGGTTACATAATGACCAAAACTAGCACCACTGACTAACTATAAGTCGTGAGATCAGTTCATTAATATGCGTTTCTCCCACCAAAAAATGCTAAATCCAGATGAACAGAAACAACTTTCTGGGATTTCCTTACCTGGATGATTGAGCATGGATCAAGAGAGCCTAAAGTTAAAACAACTTGGAAATGTGGTTATCGGTAAGAAATTTTAGATTTATGATGGAAATTTCTGTTGTCATTATTTGCAAGATTTAATTTTTCGTATAGTGTTATACACTCTTGGTGTGTGGAAGTGTGAGGATCCAGGTGCAGACACAGAAGAGGGGACAGTACTGAAGTTGAAATGAAAAGCAAGCCTTTATTTGGGCTGATTAATGTGGAAAATAACAGAAAGCACCGAGGCAAGACAAAACTAGAAGCTGAACTGGGAAAACTAAGAACTGACACTTAACTCAGACAACAGGGAAGGCTAAGATAAGGTGACAATGATGCATATGACTGAGAAAACTATGAACAGGACTCTGTGCTGGAACAAGAAAGAACTATGAAACGTAAGCAATATGACCATGACCAGCACAGCGTCCTGAAACCTGACATAGCATGGGGGACGTTAAACAGACGATGCAACGCCGAACAAAGGAAGACTGAGGACTTAAATACACACATGAGGTGATCAGGGGAAGTGGAGACATATGAGGACACAGCTGACCAGAATGAAGCTTAATGACAACACAGGGGAGAGTAATACTAACTACAATGAACAAAGAACACCAGACTCTTCCAAAATAAAACAGGAAACACAGAGACATAGATATGACACGAACTTGACAACAAGAACCACACAGACATGAAACATGACAGGTAGATGCACGGACCAGGGAGAGATGACAAAAGGGACTAAGAAACAAAGGACTAAACTGCAACCTAGAAATCAACTAGATGAGTTAAACTATAACACAAATGAATACAAAAATATGCATTAAAACTCAAACACTGGGCCACACGACCCAGTACCGTGACATTTAGTTGCACATAGTGACCTAAACTGTTTAACAACATGATTTATTGGCAGGATGCTAACCCTAACAAAGTCAGAAGAGCAACTTGCAGACCATAAGAAGAGTGTGTGAATGCGCAAAAACCTCTTTTTATTATATTCTGAGCCAAGCTAACTGTCCTCAGAACCACGTTACTAAATTTACCTAGTACAGAATATCTGCTTGCTAATTAAATATATTGCTTGAGGTTCCTGGAGGTTGGTGGCTGTTGCTAGGTGTAACTCACCAAAAACCTCCTTGTGCTTGCTTGTTTACTAGTAAATTACTAGATTACTGCAGTCCCCTGTGGTTTGCATGGAGACTGCAACTTGTCAGCAAACAGTCATAAACTACCAGTCCAGCTGTAGTCATGCTTGAAAAATGCAAATGAAAAATAAAGAATGTTAGCCTTCAAAGTAAAAGTTATGCCTTAGCCCTGCAACCAACATGTTTTAAAAGGTGCAAGTTTTACACTGAAGGTTAATATTTTCTTTCTGGTTTATCTCGCACTTTAGCGCTTAGTAGTAGTTAGCAGGTGTTGGTAGAAAAATTACCATCTTCCATGGAAACTATGATTAACCAGTCTGCTAAAGACCAAAGAGATCATAATGCCTTTTTCATTGCAGCACCGTATACCTGTTTATGACCAATTTCACCTAGCAACTGCTGCAGATCTCCAGCAACCATTGCCCAAAAAGGAATACACATTTGTTGCCGATAGGTCTGTGTGAATGGGGCCTAATTCACTTGACTCTACAGCAACACATGTCCAAAATGGTGAACAAGCTATAGTCACACGGTTAATAGTCATGTGACTGCAAAACCAGGATATATGTCCATCCATTCGCTTCCGCTTATCCATTTCAGGGTCGCGGGGGCGCTGGAGCCTATCCCAGCTGTCATAGGGCGAGAGGCGGGGTACACCCTGGACAGGTCGCCAGTCTATCGCAGGGCCAACACACAGGGACAGACAACCATTCGCACTCACATTCATTCGCACATTCACACCTAGTGACAATTTGGATTATCCAACAAGCTGCATGTCTTTGGACGGTGGGAGGAAGCCGGAGTACCCGGAGGGAACCCACGCAAACACGGGGAGAACATGCAAACTCCACACAGAAAGACCCCGGCCTGATGTTGGAATTGAACTCAGGACCTTCTTGCTGTGCGGCAACAGTGCTAACCACCGTGCTGCCCCAGGATACATGTATTAAATATAATACATTCCCCTTCAACACATTTCTGACTTGTTCATACTGTAGCATTCTTTTTCTTTTAAGGCTGATTTATTGTACAAGTCTTAATCCACCTAAAAGCATCATTGTTATCTTCTACTCCCCAAATACTTTGAATGAATCATCAGCTGTGAGCTCACTGCTATTTCTACAGCTGTATTCAGTCATCACCAGCAAACATGAAGGCAATGACGCAGGAAGGAACTATCACTCTATCTGTTTAATCAGTGGCAGCAAACCTGGATGTTTTGCAGCTGTTCTAATGCATTTTGTAGACATGACTGCAGACGATTTATAACTCCGTATTTATACTCATTTATTAAACAAAATTCACTGTATTAAATCGCTATTTTCAGCTTCTTTTTCTCTCTGAGATCACTGTCATGTTTACAGTCTGTCTGGGTACTCTGTAGGGAAAAGACAGGGGTCACCTCCCATTCGCTATTCCCAGTTAATGTTTATAAACTCGGCAAACAAGACTAAACATTAGACTAAATAACCTCGTAATAGCATTTCTTCAAATCTAAAACCCTGGTGGCTTGTAGGACCAGGGTCCCTTGTGAGGTCTCGAAGGTACAATGACTGAAGGGTTTGATAGTTAGGTGATTACAACGTGTCATGTGATGCTATGTGACTATGAGGCCTTGTCCTGGTAAGCAGAGTTTTTACAGAGCACATCTGACAGGAAGGTGTTCTGTCGCCGCATGAATACGTAGCCTGTCTCAGTTACACGTTTCCTTTATAACCTTTATACATTCACCATGCTGAATTATCCCCACCGTTTCTGAGTATGATATCAATTTTAACACTTTCCCTTTTGTTTGCCTCCTCCACCCATCTGTTTTTTCCCCCTCATTTTCCACTCTGTGACATATTGTATAAAGTCTTCTGTATTTTGTTACCGGGTGTTTTTTTGTCTGTACTTCAAACACTTAAACCAAACTTGGCCGGCCGACTTTCATTAAGCATGTACTGTATAAACTGAAGGTTGTGCCTTTCCTGCCTTTTGAGCGCGACCTTCTGCGGTTAACTATATGCTACGATCCCTTCGCTTCTCACGGTAACTGTTCCCAGGTATGTTATTCTCCTGCCTTTTGGACATGTGGTTTAGCGTGCCTGGCAGGGCGGCAGGCAGCTCTCCTGGCTCGATGTGTTTATGCAGGTGCGGGACGTTCAGGACACACCGCCCTGCAGAGTATTTTGGAGGTGCTTTTCAGAGCAGCTTACCCTGCAGTATTAGAAGGGGCCGCCTATATGTGGCATTTAAGTGGGACAGCCCAGAAAAGGCATTTCCTCGGCTTACTGGAAATGGAGTCTTAAAAAGCTTGAAACTGAGTCAAACACATCATAGTGAGAAATGCTCTAATGACAGCAGAAAGATTGATGTTCCCGTACACAATGTGAGACAACAAGATCATCGAAAAGAAGAATGCTGAGCACACGTTACATAAGCCACCTTATTTTTTGAACAAGTGTCTGTTAGTGTGTGTTTCTTGAGCAATAAACCATTGTCATTCTCTTTGAGTTAAGCAAATCATAATCAAGGAAACTAGTTTAAAGGGCTTGCTTGATATCACAGGAAAAAACATGCAATGCTTTGTTGCTAAGAGACTGTAAAATATCCAGATGCATCAGATGCAACAGCTTTAGAAGCAAATGTAAAACCTCTGTCTTTTGAAACCTTTGGACCAAACTGCTGTTTGTATTGTCTATTCAGTGCATATGTTTATCTGATGTGTGTGCCAGATTTGCAGGTTGCATAAAGTGCCACCTCTAAATTGCCTGTAGGTTTGACTCTGAATGGTTTTCTTTCTGTTTGGCAGACTGGTGAAGTGTCCAGGTTGTAATCTACCCCTTTCAAAGAGGGAGGTTTCCAGACCTAAGATAAGACCTAAGAAGACTTGTCGAGATAAGTCTTCTGGGTTTTTTTGTAGAAATCTTTATCTAGTTAAGAGTGAGTTGATCAGCTCTTGAAATAAATCAACCTCTTTGCTGTAAATTCAGCTGAAGTGTAATCTCAGAAGAATATCTTTGCTCAAAAGGAAAATTAAAAGGCATTTTCACAGTGTCATCGTTTCCAAACATTAAATGGTGTTGTCAGTATTTGAAACAGGATGATAAGATAACAGTGGTCATCCTGTTTAGAAGTACTGACAGGGCAATTGTTTGCTATGGTTTCATTGTCAGGAAGCATGAGAGAGAAGAATAGCCTTGCCCTGCTTGGCTGACACTGTTCTGCAAAGTTTCCTGGATAATGAATTCCTCTGGTTTTGGTCAGCCAACAGTGAAAAACCAGGATAAAGGGGGGAGAAGGACTTAAAGAGTGAGAGAGGAGGCCTGAGGTGATTGTCCAGTCAGCATGGAGGGTGTTAGCAAGTCCTCTGTATTGTGGATAATTGCAGATTACTGGTTAGATAAGTGGATTGACTAGAAATGTGTGGGAGTACAGAAATGCAAAACAACAAACTGAATTTTATTTTGAAAGTGTCTTTTTAAGGTAGAACTTCGTCAAGTCTTCATGAACCCTGGTACTTCAATCAGAGGGAGGAAACTACCAGAGCAAATATTTTGCACTGCAAATTAGAAACCAGGCCTGCTGGCCACAGAAAGCTGAGTTCAATCCAGTACGCATCTACCTGCTATCCTTCACGTTAACAACCAGCGCTGGGGCTGACTGGATTTACACAGGCACAAAACCCCGTAATATTCTCACTTTCCAGCATATTCCACTTTAAAGCATATGAACTCTGGCACCAGTTTAAAATGAGCACACGCTCAATGAGCCATACTGTTGCTACGCTGGTTCAAACACAGATGCATCTTAAAACAGAGTAAGAACATACACAAAGTACACTGCGCCTCTACAGCGGAGGGAACTAGGTTGAGAAATTTGAAAGAAAACAAACAGGATTCCAGAGCGGTGCGCTGTGGCGTGAGGCTGCTGGACTGAAACACAAAGAGAGGCCTGTTCACTGCATACGGGAGCATTCCAGCTAACAGAACAGGCTCTGGGATGCTGTTGACCTAAGCTACTTTAGAATGTTTGTGCAATAGCGTTTGACCACTTGATTAAAAATATCGTTTGATGCTGAAGTGGCTCTGTCCTAGCAACGGGCAGTTCAGACTGGTCTGAGCAGAGCAACAAGGATGGCTCTTATGAAAAGATGAGCACTGAATGTTTTGCTCACTGAGAATGAACATCCAAGTGTCACTTTTAGATTGCCATTGGAAAGCCTGTTTATTTCATCTTAAATGGTGCCACATTTGTAAGCAAAATACATTTGAAGGTTGAGCAACAGAGTTGAGTATGTGGATTTAAGGGGATGCGACTGTTGAAACTTGCCATATCTTCTCTGCCAGTGCCAAACAGGTTATTTAGCTATTGACTCATGATTGGTGTCTTTTATGGGATAAGATGAAATAAGACATATTGCCAATTTAAGAATTTATTCATTTATAAAACATGGGCCTCAGTAGCTTGTGGACGATCCATACACAGCCACATCAGCCTGGCACCTCCTCATCATGCTGGTCACCAGTTTTGTCACACACTGCCATGAGATGGCATCCTATTCTTCAACCACAACTCAGGCAGTGTGGTTGTGTTGGCCACTCTCGCACAAAGAGCATGTCCAAACTGATCCCACAAGTTCTGTGGATTTAAGGTCAGGACTGCCGGCAGGTCGTTCCATCTTCTCAACTCCCAAATTCTAGAGGTAGTTTCTAATAAACCCCACTCTGTGGAGGCAAGTGCCAGAATCTTTGAGTACAGGGTTCAATTCTCTATGCATTCAGATTGCTTCCAATGATGACAAACCTTGGTTTTCTAGTGATGGAGATGCTGCACCAAACTATCAAAAGCTGCTACTGTATTGGTGTAGCAATCAGCACAGCGTTCTCTGTGTCTTCCCCACACTTTGACCCTACAATCTAATTGCCATAGGCAGAATTTGGACTCGTCGCTGAGCAGCACTGTCAATCAACCTAGGGTACCACAAGCTCAAAGAGTCAGTACATACTCAACTCTGCTGCTCAACCCTCAAATGCATTTTCCTTACAAATGTGGCACCGTTTAAACGGACATAAACTGGCTTTTCAACAGTAAGATTTATTGCCAAGAACCATTGTTACATTGTAACCATTACATCGATCAAACACAAATTGAGAAAATAATTGAGGAAAGTGATAGAAATATGATTTAAATCCAGAATAATGGTAACAATAGGACACAACACTTTGTGAAGGTAATTCACTCACAGCCATTTAGTCAGTCAGATCCTTTTAAACATGCATAAAAAAATCCCCATGCTGCTATTGTTGACCATTATGAATAAACAGTAAAAAGTAAAACTAGAACTAAAGACATTTTCTGTTTCATTTTTTTTTATTTCAGTTTATTTCGTTTTTCAACCACACAACATTTTTAGTTAGTTCTCTATTCAAATTCTAGTCTTTGTTTTATTTATTATTTATTTTTATTACATAAAATATTTTGCTTACAGCTAGTATTAGTTTGTCAGCTAATTATTAACATCATAGCCAATATACCTTATCAACCTGATACATTTACAAATGTATATGCAAAAAATATTGTCAAAGTTTTTGGCTATCTCCATCCTTTACATACAGTCTATGTCATAATCATGCTTAAATTAGCATATAGCAGTCTTCCTATGGGACGCAATCAACAGAAATTAGGCCTAAAATGTGTATCAGGATGATTACAGATTTTTACTGCCAAGTTTAACAATATGTTCTAAATCTGCTGATCTAAAATTTGGCTCTCGCAATTAATAAAATATTTTTTATTAGCTGAGGCTTAAAAATTACTCTTGATTGGATGAGTTTCACTGAGTTTTTTCTTTTTAATATGTCTCATTATACAAAGGGACTAGTTCCAATATGTGCCAGTCTTAACTTTAAACAAGAAAGCTGATGTGAAAATTGAGATATATCTTGGATTTGCCAAGAAAAATCCAGCTCTGGGAAGTGAATGTGACCTGATTCTTTCTTTTTTAACTAATACCATAGAAATGCCCTTGAGCAATTTTCTGAACTCCAGATTGCTCTGATGGAGCTGCTCACTGGACGAACAGTAGAAGACTGTGGTTGCACTGGGCAACTGCCAGGTATGAATGTGTGTAACTTTGTACGTGTGAAGAAGGGTGTTGATGAAAGAGACTGTGTGTACTTGGCAAATATTCCCAGGATAAATTAAGGCAAAAAAGCAAAAGTCTATACTGAGAACCAAAAAAAGAATTGCTTGATGTGGTGGCAGATTTGTGCCTTTGATGGTCGGATTGAACCAGTCAGTGCAGAAACATGGAGATGAATTTAGCTGAAGTCTGACATTGATTCTTTTTGGCTTGTTGTGTCTTACTGGTTTATTAAACTGCCGCTTGAAGTCACCGACAAAAAAAAAAAAAAATGTGAAAAGGTATAGGCTTTGCAAAAATATAATCTCGTGACATGTCATGATCCTGGGTTTTTTACCGAGTCCTGTGGGTTTGGGACTTTCTTTTCTGTTTCTCAGTGTTTCTCTTATATGATTACCTTTGTTACAATTTATACAATTTTCATTCTTGGTTTCTCTTTATGTTTATTTCCTGAGGCTGGTTTAGTTAGAATTATGTGGCTTCTGTTCGTATATGGAGGAGGTTAGAGAGAGGTACAACAGTGAGGGTCTGCAACCATCTGTAAAACATGGTGGAGCCTCTTTCATGGTTTGGGACTGCATTTCAGCCAGTGGTGTTGGGCATCTTGTCAAAACTGATGGAATTATGAACACACAAAAGTATCATCAGGAACAGACATCATGCAATGCCATCTGGAAAGCATCTGATTGCCAACAGCTTCATTTTCAACATATCAATGATCCCAAACACACGGCCACTGCAGGAAAAGCATACCTGGATAGAAAAGCACACAGT